>NC_141878.1:547330267-547633297 GCF_056163025.1 Triticum urartu | reverse complement strand
ATGGGACTTACGTACAAGTTAAGTGCAAGCTAGCTTATTTTTATTTGTTTTTTTAAGAAGGGAAATGTGTGAGCTACCTAATCCATGCATATGACTGGAGCATAAAAAATTCCTAGTTCTGTGTGCCACATGCACGCACAGTGCAGTCAGGACTAACAAACAAGCAGGAAAAATGGCGTAAAGAAAGTCACGTGCATGGCCTAGAAAATGGCCCGGAGCCTGGCAATCTGCCAAAATCTCGCCTAGTTTTGGCCTAAATCGATGGATTCTAGCCTAGACGGCTGGATTAACAGATTTGACAAGCCTCACCACTTTTAAACTAAATCTGGTCTACTTTTAGGTAGGTCTTGGGCTTGCCTCGCTTTGTTGCCTGAAATCTGGACGGTTTTTTGGCTGAGACGGATGGATGAGCCGAAGGAAAAGGAAAAGAGAGACATAGAGGCAAGGACGGGCGTTGACTGCAAGTACACTATGATGGATTGGTTTATGAGGAAGCGTGGAATCCTTCCCGTGAGTTGCACGCGTGTATATATATAGGTGAATACGTCAGTACAATATACTTTTTTAGCATGTCAAATTCTTTTTGGTTGTTGAATTTAGGGATGTACAACGTCTGATTATTTTGAACGTGACGAAATTCTTTTACGTATATCATGGCATTTTTTGTTGTTTTAACTATTTAAAATTGGGGTCCAGAAAAAGTCTGCTAGATGGTCTACGGATTTGGATGTAATTTTTATTATTTCTGGTGTCCATTGCATTGCCATGATTGAGATGAACAGATCGAAAGTTTCCCGAAAAGGATCCAAAATCTATTTTCTGGTGTCCGTTGTACTGCCATGATTGCAGTGCACAGGGTCGCCCAGGTGTAGTTCATGCTTCACCTTTTCCCAAAAACCTATTTTCTGTAGTTCGCTATTTTTAATTTGTGCAATGTTTCGTACAATGTGCTTATTTTGAGTGCAGTTCCATTTGCGCGAAGATGGCATTCATGTGACATGCAGTTTGTACATGCTGGTGGAGCGAGGGCTTGAGATGTGGTTCAATGTGCGCCTCTATGAAGTTGGTGGGCACACTGAGCGACGACGACAAACAATGGCTTGGTTGTTAGTGGAATACGTGGGAACTGCATACGGGATTGATTGAATCCTTAGCATCATGGTTCGACCGATAAATATCTTCGTGGAATATGTGGGAACCAATATGGGCATCCAGGTCCCGCTATTGGTTATTGATCGGGAAGGTGTCTCGGTCCTGTCCAAATGATTCTCGAACCCGTAGGGTCCGCATGCTTAACGTTTGGTGACGCTAGAGTAGTATTGGGATATTCACGTTGGTGACGAAATGTTGTTCGGAGTCCCAGATGAGATCCCAGACGTCACGAGGAACTCCGGAATGATCCGAAAGTGAAGATTTATCTATGGAAAGTCATTTGTAGCTACCGGAAAAGTTTTGGGTTTTACCGGTATTGTACCGGGAAGCTTCCGGAAGGTTCTAGAGGGTTCCGGAGGAGTCTGGAAGGGTCTCTCCAGTACCTAGGGCATGCATGGGCTATAGGGGGGCGTCCTAGCCTTATTGGGCCAGGGGCACTGGCCCCAAAGAGGCCCATGCGCCTAGGGGAAGGGAAACCCTAAGGGGGAGGGCCCTCCACTTGACTTGGAGGGCACTGATCCCCCTTGGACGCCCCCCTCCTTGGAGGAGGAGCTAGGGCTGCACCCCCGGGCCTCCCACACCCCTATATATAGTGGAGAGGGGCGTGGGGAGCTGGGCACACCAATTCCCACGCCCTAGAGGTAGCCCTACCTCTCCCATTACTCTATTTTCTCCTCATATCGCATCTACGGTAGCGCTTGGCGAAGCCCTGCTGGGATTGCGCCACCACCATCTCCACCACGCCGTCGTGCTGATTGAGATCCCATCTACTTCTCCTTCCTTGCTTGCTGGATCAAGAAGGAGGAGACATCATTGAGCCGTACGTGTGCTGAACGCGGAGGTGTCGTCTGTTCGACACTTGGATTGGGAGATCGCGAGACGGATCGTGATTGGATCGCGAAGACGTTCGACTACATCAACCGCGTTTCTTAACGCTTCTACTTAGCGATCTACAAGGGTATGTAGGTGCAATCTCTCCTCTCGTTGATGTTCATCTCCTAGGTTGATATTGGTGAGCGTAGGAAAATTTTTGTTTCCCATGTAACGTTCCCCAACAGAGCGCCCCATCCTGCTGATCTCCATCCCTTTTTTTGTTATGCAGGTCAACGGCGCGCCACGTGCAGTTCGCTGATCATCACCGTGCTCCCATGCAGTACGACTCGATGAGCTGCCCTCCCCCCCTTGCAGTCAAGGCATCTCAGACTTGTAGTGCACAGGGACGCCAGGTGTAGTTCGTGCTTCACCTTTTCCCAAAAACCTATTTTTTTCAGTTCGCTATTTTTAATTTGTGCAATGTTTCGTATAGTGTGCTTCTTATTTTGAGTGCAGTTCCATTTGCATGATGATGGCATTCATGTGGCATGCAGTTCGTAAATGCTGGTGGAGTGGGGGCTTGAGAGGTGGTTCAGTGTGCGCCTCTATGAAGTTGGTGGGCACACTAAGCGACAATGACAAACAATGGCTTGGTTTGTAGCGAGCTCTATATTCAACACAGTTGCAGCTCGAATCCTGACATGACACACTACACTTCCGGGCGCTAAGACGTCTAGTTGGGGGGATGGTGATCGGCCAGGATGGCGGCTGAGGATGGTGACGAGTAGTCACATCCAAGGCATGTCCAAAAGGACCAGATTGTAATCTTGATTATTTGTTTTATGTCCATTTTTACAGTTTACATCCATGAGAAAAAAGAAGCATTGTAGTTCATTTTCTAATCTATATAAAATACTAAATTGAAAAATAGAAATGATCCCCATAGTACATAATCAAGAAAAACAATTGCGGTTCACTAAGTTTGACCATGAGGTCCATATATGTTTGTACTTTTTTTTATAAAAAAGACAAAATAAACTGATGCGGTTCATTTAGATTCCATGCCGACTAATAGAAAACACAACTTTGGTTCGTTTGCCAGAACTATGTGGTTCACATCGATAAAACAAGAAAAAAGAATTTGGGAAACCACAACGGTTCATTGCTCATTGCTCAAAATGCAGTTGTCATCTGTAGTCACTGTTCAAGAACTCGGCCGAGTTACCATTTAAATGGCCATTTAATCGCTACTCGGTGCTTAACTGAGGCGAATAGCACATACTCAGTTCATTAAATGGTCAAGCCGATTATCTGGCATTTAATCGATTGTCAGACGATTAACTGGTTGTCAAACCGATTAATCAGTGATGGGTCAGGTAACTGAAGCGGCATCCATTAATCTTGTTATGTGTGGCTGCATATTGCCAAGTTGTGTGGCTGTCATTTTAATTTATCTTATCATGTCTCATGTGTGGCTTCTTGTTGTCACATGTATGGCTGTCATTTACTCATTTATCTTGACAAGTTTAGAGCATATACAAATGCATATCTATCATCAATTCTGTAGGTTTGTTGCCTTCCGGTTTGGATGCATCATGACCAAACCGTCCAGGTAACAATTCTACCTCTTATCCATGCTTTTTATATGCCCACGACATTATATTTTAGTATAAATGTATACTACGTAGCTATGAGCATTGGATTATGTGGTACAATACGTGAAAATCTATTTACATGTTGCCAATATATTCTCATGTGCAGCAGATTAATGATCGACCAATTAATTCAGTTAAATGGCCGATTAACCGATCAATCGCTAATCAGTAGTCGACCGAGCAGTTACCAGTTACCGAATTCCCGAACAATGTCTGTAGTACAAAAAAAATTCAAACTTGGTGGGATGTTGTCCATATTGACAAAAAAATTACTTGGGATGCGGTTCACTGTATACATCTTCTGTAGTTCACTTTGTAAAACGGGGAAAATGAAAAACAGCAGAGGAAGTTCACTTCTTTTTAGATGCAGTTTACTAGTTTCTACCCCGTGGTTCACTTTCAGGAGTGATGTTGTTCACTTGTGTCCAACGTGAAATGCAAAAAATATTAGGAAAACAACAAAAGCGTAATTCAGTTCACTTCTCGATGCAGTGTGGTTCGCTCACTCAGTCCATGTTGTGCACTCGACAGGTCTACGCGCACAAGAAAAAGTATGAAAAAGACAATAAAACTCACGCGGTTCACTTTCGGTAGTGTCGGGGTTCACTTTAGGTAGTGTCGCAGTTCACTTCATCCCGAAAGGTGAAGTGCAAAAAATTGTTACGGAAACGACAAAAAAAGTAATGTGGTTCATTTCTCGATAGCGTTGCGGTTTACTTATGTTCGATATGAAGCACGGTCCACTTCCTCGCCTCGGAAACTTTACGTCTCAATAAAAGAAATCACGCAGTTCGCTTGCCCGTCTAATGCAGTGCGCTTTTCCGTCTGAAGCACTGCGTTCTTCTGTTCGATGCAGTCACTTCGTCGATTTTGGTGTTGCGAAAAACAGAGTGTCCGCATTTCGGTAATTTGAAAACTCCTCTTAAGCCGTAATAAATTAGAGAGAGTATTATATATGAAATTTTTTTGCCTCGTCGATATATTTCCATTGGCATATCATTTGCATCATTCTCACGAGCGGTTTGTAAAAAAACACAAAAGAATCGGTTGTTGCCACTCGTCGGATGCCGCACCATTTTCAAAATTCATTTAAAACCACAAGGAATATCAAACAATATCCTAGATTTGAAAGTTGTCCCTATTCCATAGCTTTCGAACGTCGTATCACAAGCCTTGTTTTGACAAACTGTTAAAAAACTGGAACGAAAAGCGTGCCAAAAATTGCAAAACTTGAAAAACAGAGTTTTCGTGTTTCGGTAAATTTGAAACTGCTCTATAACAAAAAGTTGCGCCTCTACGATATCTTTCCAATGGCGTATGATTTGCATCATTCCAACAGGCTTTTTGAAAAAAAAAGTGAAAATACGTTCGCTGCCACTCGTCGGGGCCGCACCATTTTTGAAACTGCTCTTAAACCGTGACAAAAACTATTCAACGTGCAGAGTTGCACCCAATCCATAGCTTTCCAATGGTATATTACACGCCTCGTTCCAATGAGCGGTTTACATATTTCATCGCAAACAGTACCGAAAAAGGGCATGCAATTTTTTCTGCTAACATTCAGGTAGTTTTGCTAGCAGTGCAGTTCTTTTAGCCTCTGGGGGAGGTTTGGAAGTTTATGGAAACTAGATGATGCCCCGCGCGTTGCTGCGGAAATTTGTTGTGGATTTTCAAAGTAACATCAACATCTCAAAGAAGAAAATAATTTCAGTCAATAATTGATAGATTTCTCGTACATACAATGACTAAAATTTATTGCTGGTATGTATTGGAGGATAAAGCCTGCTATTTGTAGCATGAACCATATGCTGTATGATAGCATGTACCATATTCTTACTCAATATATTTGTTGTGGGCCTTCTTGAGTTACTACAACCTGAATATATGGTATCCCATTCTTTTCATACTCCACGATATATCCCATAGATGATAATGGATGGTGACCAGACAGTTGGTTAGCGATGTGTTGAGGCTTGGACACCTGTTTGAAAGTTATAAACGTCGGGTCTTTTGTGCCCTTCATCTTTGCAATTGCATCCTTGTATTTCTTCTGAGCTTCTCTTCTTGAAACGGCGGTAGAACATGGCGGATTATTTTTTCCATAATTAGGCGGCGTTCTTGAGAAGATGGAGCACATTGTTAGTCAGCGTAAGCAGTGGAATGAAAATATATAGCAAACTAATTTCAGTAGGAGTACCTGTTGCTTCGGTCGTCCATTTGTACTGGCTGCCAACTCGTGGTTGAGAAGACAAGGGGTAAGCTGAAAATGCAACTGGATGATGTTATATAGATGTGTGTGTTGCAGTAGTAAGTTGTTTTGCTGATTACCATGTGAGGATAAATAAAATGCACTCTTGCTGCTTACCAAACGAAGCTAAATAAAATGCAGTCTTACTTTGCTGGTAGCTCCTACAAACTAAACATATGATGTACATCCATGATTTTCTATACGACTGAGAGGAACAGTTTAATAAATACACAAAAAAAGAATATGGTGATACTGCCAGAATAAATTAAGAAATATGTTCAATCAGTAGTACTAAAAATACACAATCTCCTTTGCTGCTTCATGTATGTGATGATGCCAGAATAATTAAGATGTTCAAACAAATGGTAGTACTGAAAATACATAATCTCGTTTGCTAAGTCAAGTCTGTTTTTCAGTAGACTAAGCTAATGACAGAATAGGAAGTATGAGAAGTTTTAATACACCAGACAAACAAAATTAAGGGGACTGATTCCATTGATTAATTATTTTCTTTTCCCATGCTAGCGAACATGGCATCAGGCACCGAACACATCTTTCTGCTTTAATACTGCTATTGTCACATTTCATTGTTACACTGATAAAGGTGAGTGTATATGTCTGCGAAAGGTAAAAAAAGATCTATGAGCCATGCGAGTTAAGCCTAGTTACCCCCCTGCAAAATCTATGGTTGTATCTCTTTTCCCTACTTTACACATCTTTAAATTTTTTATCAATTCACTTATCTAACATTTTCAGTAAACTATATACCACATGGATAATTCATATTGTTAGAGACAAAGCTTGAATCAAGGAGACATGTAGACATGTCAAGTGTGTATTGTTTCCAAGATGTATATACAGTCTTTCAGGCTAGTAGAACATTCACATGTCTATTTCTTGTATGTAGTTATATCTGATGGTATGTCAATAGGAATATCAATTCCTTTTTGTCTTCCAAATTCCTCTTTGTCTCCCAAATTATGGTTCACAAAGTTCCTAATGTTCGCCCGACATGAAAACAAACTGCTAGTCTACAGCTTGAATGAGCCGCATCTTTAATTTGTTCTCAGCTGTGTAACTTGGCTCAACAAAGAGATTACTGATCTCTCTCTATATATATAGCACTTGAATTGCATGTGAGACAAATATTATATAGAAAAACTTTAAATCCATAGATATAGGAGGAAACCAATGTTTTAAATAGCGGGCTATGGCATTTAGCAGCGACCCTAAAAAACAGCTACAGCTGGGCTATAGCGGAGCTATAGCAGCAAATTGTACATGAAATTATTTAGCGGCAACACCCTCAAACAGCTATAGCAGAGCTATAGCGGGGCTATAGCCGGCTATTTAAAACTATGGAGGAAACCAATGACAACTTATCATAGAAACAATGAAACATACAGGGAAAATCAACTGACATGGTGGTATATCAAAAAATGGAAAAATTATGAGTAAAATTTTGTTCTGTTTCAGACTTTCAGTACAACAGCCAGATCGCATCAACCTTTGCTTTGGCCATTTAAGAGCGTCCCATGAACTTTGCATCAGCCAAGACATGGAATTTCAAGATACGAATAGCACAGCCAAAGCAAGAAAATTACATGATGCGGTCCTAGGATTTAGAACCAGACCTCTAGCAAGCGGGGCGGAATCAGCGGACGCCTCGAGGAGAAGACTGTGATGAGAACCCGGGCAGGCGAGTGACGGGAAGGGATCAACTCCAGTGCTTAAAAGGGAGAGCCACTAGGTCGATTACCCTTCATGAGGAGGGAGTCATAAATCCATCAGTTTCTTCTTTTCACATGAATCCATCCGTTTCCGTCGATTGAGTGGTGCGAGGCCGTTTCATGTGCGCCATAAAAGCGGCTGTGGGAAGATGAACGAATTTGATGGAGTTAATGCCGTGTTGGGTGCAGGGCCGGGTCCATAGTTGTACAAACTGTGCGGCCCGCACAGGGCCCATAGAATTTGGGGGCCCAAAATTTTTATAGGCCTATGTATTTATTTTCCCTGGCATGGGCATTGGGCCCTCGGCGTCAAGCCTCGACCGTCTCCCGTCCCAGGCCGCCTGCTCGATCGGTTATGCCCTCGCCTCGATGCCTCGATCGCAGGACGCGGGTTCTGACTCAATGGGAAAGGAAACCGAACGGCGAACCAGAGGAAGGATCGATCGCATCCAGAGGAAACTGAACAGCGCGGGATCTTGGTTCGCATCAAGATCCGGCGACGCCGCGATGGGCGACGCGGCAACAGGTACAGGAATTACAGCCCTCATTGGTTCGAATCCATGATCCATCGATTATTCCTCTCGTAGTCTCCTGATCTCGGCTTCTCAGAGAGGAATTTTCGATCATATACTTGTTGGCTGTATTTTGACGCCCCTTCTACATTGTATTGAGAGAGTATCTAGTGTTATCTGCTAGCTAGCTATTTTGATTCTATCATTCTAGTTACTGTGATGCGATGATATACCTATTGTGATTCTAGCTATCTATTGTGTTATCAATACGGTATATACCTAGTTATGGTGATTCGGGTTCTCAGGGAGCAAAATTGTTTCTTATACACTGTATATACGTTGGACAGCCCTCATTGTACTCCTAATTCTACTCCTATAAATTGTTTCTTATATACTGTATTATACGCTAACGTTGGACATCCTTCATTGTACTCCTAATTCTATTCCTATTATCCTAATTCCTATTTCCAAATTACTTTTGGCAGGGATCATTAGAGAGATGGGTTCTTGCCTCCTCGGTTAAATATCACAGTATCACAGGAGACGTGACTAGTTGAGTTAGACGGTTCTTCTAATTGCTAAATATTGACACATAATCTTCAATTGATATCTGCTGTCTTATGAATAGGTATGATTTTTTATATATATAACCAATTGTTATGTAAGACATTTTATCATAATTCCTTGTTAGTTCATTTTTTTATGAGATAGGGCCCCACTTTTTAGTTTTGCACAGGGCCCTCAATTTTGCCGGCCCGGCCCTGGTTGGGTGCGGCGGGCTGGCCACGAGCAAAGGCCATCATGGCGGTTGTGCTGGGGGGCATCAGCCATGGTGGCGGAATCCACAGAGGTGGCTACTGGATCACACATCTCTGGATAGGTGGCTCACTGGGGACGGACGACGATGACGGCGGAAGGGTTAGCACTGACGGCTGGCTAGGGGCAAGCATGGGTGATGGTGGCTGTTGGTAGAGCACAAGGGACGGCAGCGTCTGGCCAGGCAAGGGTGGATCGTGGCATAGACCCGCCGGAAGGGCTCCTGGCGGCGGCTGCCCGGGAGTGTGGATGGTCGTGGCACGATCTTTTCTTGAGACTGGGAACAATGGACTTTACCTATGGGCTTCGAATGGGCTTTGTAATGTCCAAACAATTTTGGTGAGGAGGACGTGTGCAGCCCAACTAAAACGAATCGAGTCGGAGGGGATATGCAGCGAGCGAGCGGGACAGCGCGAAAGAACGAATCGGTATTTTCCACTCATGAGGAGGCAGGAAAATCAGCTAGTGGGGTGCCCCTATTTAGATATAGAAGATAACATCGACCAGAAAGAAATATACTACGTGGTGGTTGGTTTACGACGCATTGCTTCACTTTTACTATGAATGAAGTGGTTGCTTTTATGTATGCATCGTGTGACGGTTTAGTTTAATTTGTTGGTGCGCGTGATGGTCGGAACGTAAAATTATATATATATATATATATATATATATATATATATATATATATATATATATATATATATATATATATATATATATTTTGACATCAAGGCACCGTATTTTTATGTTTTGTAAAATTTGTCTTATTTCGTACATAAAAAGAGAACGTAAAAAAATATGTACTCGCCGTAAAAAATATTTTATGTTACGTAAAATTATGAATGTAAAAACATAGTATAAAACATACATAAAATGTGATTTTTCTGATTTTATAACCTATATTTTTGCTTTTTTATACCAAATGTTACATATTGAATCAATATGCATGTAACTATTTATATTCTAAACATAATTTATTTAGAAAGCGATCGTAAGATTACTTCGGGTGAAGAATAATTTATTCTGCACACTGGGTGATGAATAGTAACACTATATATATAATCATAGGTTATTCTGGGTGGGGAATAGTTATTCTTCACCCCCCTCTATTTTACCATCAATGCACCGTAATTTTACATTCCGTAAGTTTTGTCTTTTTTCTGACGCAAAAAGAGACCGTAAGAAAATATATAATCGCCGTAAAAAATATTTTATGTTATGTAAAATTACAAACGTAAAAACATAGTCTAAAATACACATAAACTGCAAAATTTCTTGTCTTATGACATATATTTTTATTTTTTTATATCAAATTTTACGTAGTGAATCAATAGGAATGTAAATATTTGAATTCGAAACGTAATTTAATTATGAAATGATCGTAAGATTACCTTGGGTGAAGAATAACTTATTCGCGCTATTCGTCACCCTGTGTGAGGAATAGTTATTCTTCACCCCCCTCTATTTTACCATCAATGCACCGTAATTTTACGTTTCGTAAGTTTTGTCTTATTTTGGACGCAAAAAGAGACCGTAAGAAAATATATAATCGCCGTAAAAAATATTTTATGTTATGTAAAATTACAAACATAAAAACATAGTCTAAAATATACATAAACTGCAAATTTTCTTCTCTTATGACCTATATTTTTATTTTCTTATGTCAAACTTTACGTAGTGAATCATTAGAAATGTAACTATTTGAATTTCAAACGTAATTTAATTATGAAATGATTGTAAGATTACCTCGGGTGAAGAATAACTTATTCTGCATCCTGGATGATGAATAGTAACACTATATATATATATAGTAGTATTTGTCAGCATGGGTGAGAATTAATAGTTTGTAGGTGTAGCCTTATTGCTTCTATTCTGCGCGCGGGTGTCGGCACTGGCCAACACTATCATGAACCGCGGTTACAAAAGCGCGATCTTTGGGTATCTTACAAGGAAAGAAAGCGGCGGTCCATTGCACCCGTGGAACAAAAAGCTACGCCGGCGCCTTTCTCCGGCCCGGGGCACACCTTTAGCGCCGCCTGATGGTACCCTTGATGAAAAACAAATCCACCACTAATTCCGTGCACGGAGCGACAGCGATCGCTGTCACACAATTCCACGGCCGTACGTCGGCTCGTCACGCTCCTTTGCTCACCGGCCCACCATCGCATCCTGCCACGCTAGTCAACCGCGCCCGCTGGCCTCTGCTTTGTGTTGTGCACTTGTGCTGTGTGCGGCGCCATGTTTTTCTTTTCAAATCAAGCCACCGGACACCTCCGCACGAATGCACCACGTACTAGTATCTTGCAGCCATCATTCCCTCCCCGCGATCGAGCCCTCCACTCCGCTCGCACTGATTGCCATTTGCCTCCCGCCAGTCCACCGCGCGCGCGCCCGCCGGCCGGGCACGATGTCTCCGCGACGCTGCGCCGGCCGCGTCCCGCCGCCGAGCAGGAAGCGGGAGCACCACCCGTCCTTCTCCGCGGCGCTGCTCGACGCCATCTACCACTCGCTCGACGCCGACGCCTGCGCGCCCGCCGGGGAGCTCCGCCGGGCCAACGTGTCCCCGTTCGAGATGCCGTCGCCGCCTCCTAGCCGCCACCGCCGTCCTTCCACCGCCTCGTCGACGTCCGTGTCCTCTGCACGGTCACCTCGGCCTCCAAAGCCGCCGCGGCCATGCCGCGTCCTGCCCCACCCGCAAGCCCCGTCGCTTCTCTTGCCGCCGCCGCCGCCGACATCGATGCCAGCGCCGCCAGCCGTGGAAAGCAAGGAGAATAGGAAGATCAGGAGGAAGAAGAGAAGCAAGTCGGCGACGTTCGCGTGCCTTCTGAACGCTCTGCTTTGCAACAGGAAGCCGCCGGCCAGGTCGTCGTCTGTTGACGCGACGGCGATGACGGCTCTGCCGCCGACAGTTGCGGCAGAGCCGGCGTCAGCGAGGTCGATTCTGTCTTCTCGCGCTTCCCGGCGAGACTCGGCGGCCGCCGCTGGCGGGTTTCTGACTCCGGGGAGGCGGGCCGTGAGGTTCTCTCCGGCGGTGGAGGTCGTGGTGGACGAGGAGGAGCACGGACATGGAGCCAGGACGACGGGGAGGCTCGGCGACGCTAGCGGGGGCGGGACGGAGTCGTCGGCGGCTGCTGATGCTGAGCGGAGGGTGGAGGAACTGCTGCGCGCGCTGAGCGTGGCGGAGGAGAGGGAGCGGGCAAAGGAGAGTAGCGAGTCCAGCTCCGACCTGTTCGAGCTCGAGAGCTTGCAGCCGGCGCTCGCTGACACCGAGTTGGCCCGGACGACAGTCGCCGCCGCGGCCGGACTGGCACCGCCGAGGCGTCGCGTTCTCCTAGACGAGATGGTTGTACAGTCGTCGATCGACGATCCTGCCTTGGTAGTTCGATCGATTGATGGATCTCTCCATGGAGCATTTGTGCATTGAGTTGAGCGTGTAGATGCCTAGAGTAGATGGCATGTCAATGTAAAGTTGTCTTGCACTGCACATGGTTCCATCATCCATGGCCCAAATGTGATGCATCATGCACGGAAGGAGGTTACACTTGCATTTTTGTTAACTTGAGTGAGAAACAAGACATCCGAACATCATTTTTCACTAGGCTATCATCACATACTATATACTCCGAATCGCCAAAAGAAAGGAGCAGTATAGATTCATACTAGAAGCATACGCGCGGTTTGCTGCGCCATCTACTTTTCCGTCGTTTATTTGTTTGCTTGTTAATTCACATATAGATTCTTTGTTGCTCTATTTATCGGACGGGCGTTGTTGTTCATTTTATGGGCATGTTGTGTTCTTTTTAAACCTTGCATGGTGAGATAAAATTCTGAAAGAATCCGCTGCTTTTTCGGCCTCAAGCCAGAATGAATTTGAATCAGGTTGATAAAGAAATGATGAAAGAGGGAGATGGAGGAGAGGCCAGGAGTTGTGACACATATCTTGTGGACCATGGCGTGTTGAAGAAGGCGAGCAAGTCCTGAATACAGGGTCGTCCCTGTTGAGCGCCGCTGCTAGCCATGCCGGCCTACCTCACCGCTTGCTCTTCCATGCCCCGCGCATCACCATTGCTTGACGTTAATTGCCGCCACGAGAGAAGGGGAGAACGATGGTGAGATGGGCGGGGCATGCGGCGCGATGCTGGACTGGCAATGCCGAGGAGGCGGTGATGGGTCAGGCTGACGGCGCCCGTGCGGTGTTCTATCATTTTGACATGCATGGATAGTCAGCCACATCACTAATTTCCCTTATACAAAATGTACATGAGCAACAGGTAGGAATGAGGATGTCCTGGACTCATGGGCATATGAACCCGCTTTGTAAATATGCATTGTTTTACAATGTTAAAAATTCCGAAACAAAATTTCATGCATACATCTTCGCAACATGTGTGCGCAGCACAAAATTTTGTAAAAAGTTTTTTTGGTTTGCCTCTGCGAGAAGACAAATTTCAGTGCTTCTAAATGTCGTTTCACCGTACTATTTTGTCTTTTTGTACAGGTCAAAGAAAGAGTTGTTTTTTCATGAAACTTTTTGCGCGCCCGTAGAATGTGAATACGTGCGCGTGATTTTTCTTTCAGATTTTTTGGCATTTACAAATGAGTTTTTTTATAGTGGGTTCATATATCCATGGGTTCAACCATATACTTTCCCGAGAGGTATCCTATTCTTTCCCTATCAAATGTACATTATCTACACGTAACTTTTTTTCTCACAAAAAATAAGTGATGCATAACCCACGAAGTATCGGACACATGTAATTAGATTGTAATTGGATGGTTGACCCAAACGGCAAACAGTACCACAACTCACTAACTTGCGTTGTCCATTTGACCCTCGCAGCCCGAGCGCTCACAGATCTCACATTCCAGGGTGCTTAGATACTCCCTCCGTTTTTATTTAGTCCGCATATTAGCTTTGGTCAAAGTCAAGCTTTGTGAACTTTGACTAAGTTCATAAATAAAAATATTAACATATACAATAAAAAATCAATACCACTAGATTCATTATTGAATGTACTTTCACATCATATAGATTTGTTGTGGTAATGTTTATATATTTTTCTATAAACTTGGTCAAACTTTGCAAAGTTTAACTTTGGTCAAACCTAATATGCAGACTAAATAAAAACGGAGGGAGTACTCTAGTGACTAGAAGGGGACGCGCGGTGTCAAAGGTCATTTATTGTGTGAGGATTTCTTGTGGTCGCAATCCTTTTTTCAATGGTATAAGCAATTCCGAATTGGGAAATCCATTTACTTGCTTATACTGGAACTTACAAAATTGCATATTGGAACATATCTACAAAGTCTATGCTGCTTAGAGCAACTTTAACGGAGTCGTCATATTGGCAACCACCGCAGAATGGGGCGAGAGAATTTGGGACACACGGGTGCGGGGCACCGAGTCTCTCGCGCATGCTTTTTCTTTTGGTTTTTGATTTTCAAGCTTTCATATCTTTTGATGGCTAATTCGCCTTACAGACCACGCCCTTCCCATTTGGGATAGTCCCAAAACTTTCCTTCGGCGTGTTCCTCTTTGGTCTCGTCGGAGAAAGGTTCGCGAGTAGGGCCATGACATGGCCTCTTAGAGTTCATTCGTTGTAGGAGGTTGTCTATTCCATGTTGCTTCTTTGTCCCCTTTATGAGAGCTAATAATTAAAGGATACTCTCTAGGTGGACTTCTCAAAGGTCACTTGTGAGAGCCTTCATATAATGTGTCCCAGTACCGTCACGTGTCACACATTGGACGCTCCCTCCCTGCCCCTCCCCATTTCCCCTAGTTTTCTTTGATTTTTTTTTCTGGTTTTCTCATTTTTCAGCTTTTTTAATTTCTTTTTCACTGTTTTGCGGGTGCTTTTTTTCAGGAGAATATGTATACATGCTTCCTCGTTGGGAAAATCCAACCCTGCAGGAGCACAAATTAGTTTCATTTGAGAGAATGAAACAGTACATTTTGGAACTTGGAAGCACATGCTAGTTCACTTTGCATGCACATTCTCTGCCTAAAAATGCCTAAAAAAGGTTCGTCGAAACCCATTAACATTGGATCTAGTTTCAAAAGAATTGACTCGAGAAACTCAGCCATGAAAACAAATTTGTTATTTGGACACACGATTCAAGAGATATATCGTTTTGAAAGGATGGATCTACGAAAAAGTAGAAACAAACTCACCAATTCCTTCTGCATGTGAGAGAAAAAGTCATCTAAATTCTCATGTTGCGACTAATGGCGCACATATGATGCATCACTTCTCGATTAAATGAGAGTGACATTTGCAAAGGTTATCGCTTAACTCATGACTTCATCCCTTTACGTCTCATCTATCAGTCATCCCCATTAACTGCATATATATTTTCGGCTGGAAGTCATCGTCCAGCCCATACAAACAAATGGAGGCCCATTTTTCTTAAGGAGCTGATTTTTTTTAGGAACCATTAAGGCCCATTATAAAAACCATTTACATTCGCATGCTATGATTAGCTCAGTTGTCTATTTCTTCTCACATGTATCGAATTCATCATCATCATCATCAATCTTGCCCTAACAGCTATTCTTTTGATTGCGTACCATTAATCGAGTGATTATTGTCATCAATCATCATCGCCCACTGGTCCTTTGACAGATAGACGACAGCACGAGCCAATACTACGCGTTGGCAGCACACACGCTAGAGCCAGGTAGGGCGCCAAAGGCGTAGACGTGACATGCATGCTGCATACACATATCACCCAGTCTGCAGACCAATACAACCTGCATGCTCAATCACACGGTTCTCGTGACCTCCGAATAATTCCGATCATCCTGCAGTGCGTAGGGATGAGCGTGTGTTCGTATGTGTAGGATCTGCACGCGAATCCCCTGTAGCTGAGCCTGCGTAGATCATGCATCGAGGGCATAGGAGTGCGGCTAGTTTGTGCCTGAACGCCTACCTGCGCAACTGTACGCACGCAGCAGCAGCAGCAGAGAGAGTAGGAATGCAGGTACCACACGCAACAGCCAAGAACAGGGACGCAGATTCGGGAGTTTAGGGCATCTCGAGCGCAAACCCTCTAAGAGCATCTCTAACACGCGCCGCGCAGCACGTTAAATTATTTTTACAGCCCTGAAATAGTTATTTTTAGCGCGTATGAGGGCTCTTGCTTCAAGAGGCGCTGCAAAATAAGGCGGGGCGCTATAACTCCAGCAGGCACTGCAAAATTCAGCGCGCGCGAGCAGCCGGTGCTAGGATGCAACACATATGAAAAATATGAAACAACATATAGATTAAAACGATACAGATAAATATGATACATAGTTCAAGCCCAACACCACAATCTAGTCAATACGATACAAATAAATCTAGATAAAAACGATACTACGATGCAAATATAGTAGATTTTACGTCGACGATAAACTAGATAAACTACTCCTCGTTGTCTTCCTCCTTGGTGGTGTAGTCCGACGACAGAAACGCATCCTCCCACCGAGGATCATTGTCGTCCCAGGTTGACGCAGGTCCGAGTTCGCCCTGGGCTTCCGCAAGTGCCTTCCGCTCACGCCTCTTCGCCCGTTCCGCGGCTCGCATGGCCCTCCTCTGCGCCCAAAACTCGTTCTCGGCGGCGACATCCTCCGGGAAGCGCTCACGCCACACCGTCATGGCGTGCTCATCCGCACCGGTGATGAGGAGGCGCGCCTCCTCTGGATGTGGCGGTCCTCCACGGTGACTAGCCCCGGGGGAGGCGCGAGGTCCTGCGCCTGCTTGCGCGTCCGCGCATCCGAGAAGTTCATATGCGCCCGTGGCCTCCCGAGGCGCCACGTCGCCGCGTGGTCGGGCGGCCTCATGGGTGGTCTCGAACGTCCCGAGCCTGAGGTGTGTATCACCGGAGCGGATCTCTGCGTAATACACGCCGGAGGGGCGTGCGCGGACGCCGTAGTAGCCGGAGCTGCTTCGGGTGCGCGTCAGCATGGCGGCGGTGGGGCGCTGGAGGCGAGGAAGAAGGGCGCGGCGGCGGCGGGGCACCGGCAGAGGCGAGGAAGTAGGGAAAGAGAGGTGACGGAGATGGCGGTTGGCGGGCGCCCGCACGCGGTTTTTATAGAGCGCGCTGGACGCCGCGCGCCAAAACTTCCACGTGCGTTGCCACTTTTTCGCGCGCACGCCGTTTTCTTTTGTGTGCCGAACTTTCCTGCACCCGCTGGAGCGCGCCAAACCGGCTCGCGCGAGCAAAAAAATGTCTTTTTCCTGCGCGCACCATATCTAGCGTGCCTGTTGGAGATGCTCTAACCGCCGGCATCGGATCGCATGGTTCTTTTGTCATGTAACGTGGTCTTGTATAAGTTTGTTGGCCGGTCCGAATGTTCTTTTTCATGTAAACCGGAAGCAAACTGAGGAGGGGGGATGGGGGCTGCTTGTGGGTGTTCGAACAACTGCAACGCACCATTCGACAACCCTCTCCCTCGCTCGTGCATTTTCCCAACCGAAGCGGTTATCTGCATTCATGCCGCTCTAGAGCAGCATTGACGCCAGCCCAGAACGAACGTAACCTCTCACTGGCGCCAGCATTGAAGCGGCTCGCCAGCCGAGAGCGCTGTCCGCACCGCATCCCCAGTGTCTGCGCTTGTTTAGTGCCTGGAAGACGGGACGAGATGAGTATCTACCACATTCAAACAGATTGCCCGTTTGTCCGTTTGCGCCATTAAACAGACACATCGGCCTACAAACCAACTTTGGCACCCGCACATTGACACACCCACACGTTTGAGCTCACTGGCATCCACTATTTAAAGGCAGCCACTCCCGGCTCAATCCACACCACACTAAGTCCGTTCCACATCCTCCTCCCGTGCACTACATCCACCATGATCGCAAGCTGGAAAGCTTTTCGACGAAGCAAAAGCACGGGGTGGCCGCCCTTGCAGCCACTTGGCAGATCTGTCATGCCATGCGAATAGAGGCCGGCAGAGGTCTCCGACAACAACCGGGCGCTAGTCCATGCCGGCTTCACCATCAAGCAGGCATAGACGCACTTCAATGCCGCCATGGCGGAGAAGCAGCCGGTGTTGCCGCCTATATCAGTATTCCGGCAGGCTCAGGGAGGATCAGAGGTACAACCTCTTTCTCCTTGAGCAGCACCGGCTTGCAGAAGGCCAAATCTACAATGAGCATGAGAGCCAGAAAGCTGTGGCAACCATGGTCGTGGTGAACCCCAACTCCATCGCCGAGGAGCGGGCGCTCTACGAGGTCGCGCACGCTCATGCCGCCCCTGCAACGCAGTCAATGTGCAACCCGATGCGGAGGCGCAGCAAGACACGGAGGTGGCGCCGACGATCACGGACAAGAGCCTTGCCAACGAACTTTCATTGTCGCCGGTCGCACAAGGAGCGAGCCGCCCTGTCCACGTTCATCGTCGACCTCACGTCCACCAGCGATGGACATGTCACGGATGTTGGGGAACGTAGCAGAAATTCAAAATTTTCCTACGTGTCACCAAGATCTATCTATGGAGATACCAGCAACGAGGGGAAGGAGAGTGCATCTACATACCCTTGTAGATCGCTAAGCGGAAGCGTTCAAGTGAACGGGGTTGATGGAGTCGTACTCGTCATGATTCAAATCACCGATGACCAAGTGCCGAACGCACGGCACCTCCGCGTTCAACACACGTGCAGCCCGGTGACGTCTCCCACGCCTTGATCCAGCAAGGAGAGAGGGAGAGGTTGAGGAAGACTCCATCCAGCAGCAGCACAACGGCGTGGTGGTGATGGAGGAGCGTGGCAATCCTGCAGGGCTTCGCCAAGCACCACAGAAGAGGAGGGAGAGAGAGATGCAGGGCTGCACCAACGAGAGATAGAATCACGTGTCTTATGGGCAGCCCAATGCCTCAATATATATAGGGAAGGGGAGGGGCTGCGCCCCCTCTAGGGTTCCCACCCCTAGGGGGGGCGGCAGCCCTAGATGGCCAAGGGGTGGCGGCCAAGAGGGGGGAGGAGAGGGAGGCGCAGGGTGTATGGGCCTTAGGGCCCATCTGCCCTTAGGGTTTGCCCCCTCTCCTCTTCTAGGCGCATGGGCCTTAGTGGGGCTGGTGCCCTTGGCCCATGTAGGCCAAGGAGCACTCCCTACAGCCCATGTGCCCCCCCGGGGCAGGTGGCCCCACTTGGTGGACCCCCGGGACCCTCCCGGTGGTCCCGGTACATTACCGATAAACCCCGAAACTCTTCCGGTGACCAAAACATGACTTCCCATATATAAATCTTTACCTCCGGACTATTCCGGAACTCCTCGTGACGTCCGAGATCTCATCCGGGACTCCGAACAACATTCGGTAACCACATACAAACTTCCTTTATAACCCTAGCGTCATCGAACCTTAAGTGTGTAGACCCTACGGGTTCGGGAGACATGCAGACATGACCGAGACGTTCTCCGGTCAATAACCAACAGCGGGATCTGGATACCCATGTTGGCTCCCACATGTTCCACGATGATCTCATCGGATGAACCACGATGTCAAGGACTTGATCAATCCCGTATACAATTCCCTTTGTCTATCGGTACGATACTTGCCCGAGATTCGATCGTCGGTATCCCGATACCTTGTTCAACCTCGTTACCGGCAAGTCTCTTTACTCGTTCCGTAACACATCATCCCGTGATCAACTCCTTGATCACATTGTGCACATTATGATGATGTCCTACCGAGTGGGCCCAGAGATACCTCTCCGTCACACGGAGTGACAAATCCCAGTCTCGATTCGTGCCAACCCAACAGACACTTTCGGAGATACCCGTAGTGTACCTTTATAGCCACCCAGTTACGTTGTGACGTTTGGCACACCCAAAGCACTCCTACGGTATCCGGGAGTTGCACAATCTCATGGTCTAAGGAAATGATACTTGACATTAGAAAAGCTTCAGCATACGAACTACACGATCTAGTGCTATGCTTAGGATTGGGTCTTGTCCATCACATCATTCTCCTAATGATGTGATCCCGTTATCAACGACATCCAATGTCCATGGTTAGGAAACCATAACCATCTATTGATCAACGAGCTAGTCAACTAGAGGCTCACTAGGGACATGGTGTTGTCTATGTATCCACACATGTATCTGAGTTTCCTATCAATACAATTATAGCATGGATAATAAACGATTATCATGAACAAGGAAATATAATAATAATCAATTTATTATTGCCTCTATGGCATATTTCCAACAGTCTCCCACTTGCACTAGAGTCAATAATCTAGTTCACATCGCCATGTGATTAACACTCACAGGTCACATCGCCATGTGACTAACACCCAAAGAGTTCTGGGTTTGATTATGTTGCTTGTGAGAGAGGTTTTAGTCAATGGGTCTGAACCTTTCAGATCCGTGTGTGCTTCACAAATCTCTATGTCATCTCCTAGATGCAGCTACCACGTTCTATTTGGAGCTATTCCAAATAACTGTTCTACTATACGAATCCAGTTTACTACTCAGAATAATCTGGATTATTGTCAAAGTTTGCATCGGCGTAACCCTTTACGACGAACTCTTTTACCACCTCCATAATCGAGAAAATTCCTTAGTCCACTAGTTACTAAGGATAACTTTGACCACTGTCCTGTGATCCGTTCTTGGATCACTCTTGTACCCCTTGACTGACTCATGGCAAGGCACACTTCAGGTGCAGCACACGGCATAGCATACTGTAGAGCCTATGTCTTAAGCATAGGGGACGACCTTCGTCCTTTCTCTCTATTCTGCCGTGGTCGAGCTTTAAGTCTTAACTTCATACCTTACAACTCAGGCAAGAACTCCTTCTTTGACTGATCCATCTTGAACACCTTCAAGATCATGTCAAGGTATGTGCTCATTTGAAAGTACCATTAAGCGTTTTGATCTATCCTTATAGATCTTGACGCTCAATGCTCAAGTAGCTTAATCCAGGTTTTCCATTGAAAACACTTTCCAAATAACCCTATATGCTTTCCAGAAATTCTACGTCATTTCCGATTAACAATATGTTAAAACATATACTCATCAGAAATTCTATAGTGCTCCCACTCACTTCTTTGGAAATACAAGTTTCTCATAAACTTTGTATAAACCCAAAATCTTTGATCATCTCATCAAAGTGTACATTCCAACTCCGAGATGCTTACTCCAGTCCTTAGAAGGATTGCTGGAGCTTTGCATAGTTATTAGCATCTTTCAGGATTGACAAGACCTTCCGGTTGTATCACATACAACCTTTCCTCGAGAAAATCGTCGAGGAAACAATGTCTTGACATCCTATCTGCAAGATTTCATAAATAATGAAGTGACTGCTAATATAATTCCAACATACTCTTAGCATCGCTACGAGTGAGAATATCTCACCGTAGTCAACTCCTTGAACTTGTCAGAAAACATCTTAACGACAAGTCGAGCTTTCTTAATGGTGACATTTACCATCATTGTCCGTCTTCCTTTTAAAATCCATCTACACTCAACAGCCTTACGACCATCAATTAGTTCTTCCAAAGTCTACACTTTGTTTTCATACATGGATCCTCTCTCGGATTTTATGGCCTCGAGCCATTTATCGGAATCCAGGCCCACCATCGCTTCTCCATAGCTCGTAGGTTCATTGTTGTCTAGCAACATGACTTCCAAGACAGGATTACGCACCACTCTGAAGTAGTACGCATCCTTGTCATCCTACGAGGTTTGGTAGTGACTTGATCTGAAGTTTCATGATCACTATCATAAACTTCCACTTCAATTGGTGTAGGTGCCACAGGAACAACTTCCTGTGCCCTGCCACACACTAGTTGAAGAGACGGTTCAATAACCTCATCAAGTCTTCACCATCCTCCCACTCAATTCTTTCGAGAGAAACTTTTCCTCGAGAAAGGACCCGATTCTAGAAACAATCCCTTATTGCTTTCGGATCTGAGACAGGAGGTATACCCAACTGTTTTGGGTGTCCTATGAAGATGCATTTATCCGCTTTGGGTTAGAGCTTATCAGCCTGAAACTTTTTCACATAAGCGTCGCAACCCCAAACTTTTAAGAAATGACAGCTTAGGTTTCTCTAAACCATAGTTCATACGGTGTCTTCTCATCGGAATTACGTGGTGCCCTATTTAAAGTGAATGTGGTTGTCTCTAATGCTTAACCCATAAACTATTGTGGTAATTCGATAAGAGACATCATGGTATGCATCATATCCAATAGGGTGCAGTTATGATGTTCGGACACACCATCACACTATGGTGTTCCAGGCTGTATTAGTTGTGAAACGATTTCCACAATGTCTTAATTTTGTGCCAAACTCGTAATTCAGATATTCATCTCTATGATCATATCATAGATCTTTTATCCTCTTGTCACGACGATCTTTCAACTTCACACTGAAATTACTTGAACCTTTCAATAATTCAGACTCGTGATTCATCAAGTAAATGTACTCAACATCTACTCAAATCAACTGTGAAGTAAGAACATAACGATATCCACTACACACCTCAGCCCTCATTGGACCACACATCAAAATGTATTACTTCCAACAAGTTGCTTTCTAGTTCCATTTTACTGAAACCGAGGCTTTCAGTCATCTTGCCCATGTGGTATGATTTGCATGCCTCAAGTGATTCAAAATCAAGTGAGTCCAAACGGTCCATTTTCATGAAGTTTCTTCATGCATATACACCAATAGACATGGTTCGCATGTCTCAAACTTTTCAAAAACGAGTGAGCCCAAAGATCCATCAACATGGAGCTTCTTCATGCGTTTTATACCGATATGACTTACGTGGCAGTGCCACAAGTAGGTGGTACTATCATTACTATCTTTTGGCATGAACATGTGTATCACTACGATCGAGATTCAATAAACCATTCATTTCAGGTGTAAGACCATTGAAGGTATTATTCAAATAAACAGAGTAACCATTATTCTCTTTAAATGAATAACCGTATTGCGATAGACATAATCCAATCATGTCTATGCTCAACGCAAACACCAATCTCGATGGTAGAGGGAGCGTGCGATGCTTGATCATATCAACATTGAGAACACTTCCAACACATATCGTCAGCTCACCTTTAGCTAGTCTCCGTTTATTCCGTAGCCTTTTGTTTCGAGTCACTAACACTTAGCAACCGAACCGGTATCTAATACCCTGGTGCTACTAGGAGTACTAGTAAAGTACACATTAACATAATGTATATCCAATATACTTCTATCGACAGCCTTCTCATCTACCAAGTATCTAGGGTAATACTGCTCTAGTGGCTATTCCCCTTATTACAGAAGCACTTAGTCTCGGGTTTGGGTTCAACCTTGGGTTTCTTCACTAGAGCAGCAGCTGAATTGCCGTTTCATGAAGTATCCCTTCTTGCCCTTACCCTTCTTGAAACTAGTGGTTTCACCAACCATCAACAATTGATGCTCCTTCTTGATTTCTACTTTCGCGGTGTCAAACATCGCGAATATCTCAAGGATCATCATATATGTCCCTGACATATTATAGTTCATCACGAAGCTCTAGCAGCTTGGTGGTAATGACTTCGGAGAAACATCACTATCTCATCTGGAAGATTAACTCCCACTTGATTCAAGTGATTGTTGTACTCAGACAATCTGAGCACAAGCTCAACAATTGAGCTTTTCTCCCTTAGTTTGCAGGCTAAGAAAATCGTCGGAGGTCTTATACCTCTTGACGTGGGCACGAGCCTGAAATCCCAATTTCAGCCCTCGAAACATCTCATATGTTTCGCGACGTTTCAAAAACGTCTTCGGTGCCTCAACTCTAAACCGTTTAACCGAACTATCACGTAGTTATCAAAACGTGTATGTCAGATGTTCGCAACATCCACAGACCACGTTCGAGGTTCAGCACACTAAGCGGTGCATTAAGGACATAAGCCTTCTAAGAAGCAATGAGGACAATCCTCAGTTTACGGACCTAGTCCGCATAATTGCTACTATCAACTTTCAACTAATTTTTCTCTAGGAACATATCTAAACAGTAGAACTATAACGCGAGCTACGACATAATTTGCGAATTCCTTTTGACTATGTTCAGGATAATTAAGTTCATCTTATGAACTCACACTCAGATAGACATCCCTCTAGTCATCTAAGCGATTACATGATTCGAGTCAACTAGGCCGTGTCCGATCATCACGTGAGACGGACTAGTCAACGTCGGTGAACATCTTCATGTTGATCGTATCTTCTATACGACTCATGCTCGACCTTTCGGTCTTCTGTGTTCCGAGGCCATGTCTGTACATGCTAGGCTCGTCAAGTTAACCCTAAGTGTTTTGCATGTGTTCCGAGGCCATGTCTGTACATGCTAGGCTCGTCAACACCCGTTGTATGTGAACGTAAGGATCCATCACACCCGATCATCACGGCATGCTTAGAAACGACGAACTGTAGCAACGGTGCACAGTTAGGGGAGAACACTTATTGAAATTTTAATGAGGGATCATCTTATTTTACCACCGTCGTTCTAAGAAAATAAGATGTATAAACATGATAAACATCATATGCAATCAAATAATAGTGACATGATATGGCCAATATCATATAGCTCCTTTGATCTCCATCTTGGGGCTCCATGATCATCTTGTCACCGGCATGACACCATGATCTCCATCATCATGATCTCCATCATCGTGTCTCCATGAAGTTGTTACGTCATCTATACAGCTAACGGTTAGTAAAGTAATTACATGACGTTTATGTTGACACGCAGGTCATGAATAAATTAAGATAACTCCTATGGCTCCTGCCGGTTGTCATACTCATCGACATGCAAGTCGTGATTCCTATTACAAGAACATGATCAAACTCATACATCACATATATCATTCATCACATCCTTTGGCCATATCACATCACATAGCATACCCTGCAAAAACAAGTTAGACGTCCTCTAATTGTTGTTTGCATGTTTTACGTGGCTGCTATGGGTTTCTAGCAAGAACGTTTCTTACCTACGCAAAGACCACAACGTGATATGCCAATTGCTATTTACCCTTCATAAGGACCCTTTTCATCGAATCCGATCCGACTAAAGTGGGAGAGACAGACACCCGCCAGCCACCTTATGCAACTAGTGCATGTTTGTCGGTGGAACCGGTCTCACGTAAGAGTACGTGTAAGGTTGGTCCGGGCCGCTTCATCCCACGATGCCGCCGAATCAAGATAAGACTAGTAACGGCAAGCATATTGAACAAAATCAATGCCCACAACTACTTTGTGTTCTACTCGTGCATAGAATCTACGCAATAGACCTAGCTCATGATGCCACTGTTGGGGAACGTAGCAGAAATTCAAAATTTTCCTACGTGTCACCAAGATCTATCTATGGAGATACCAGCAACGAGGGGAAGGAGAGTGCATCTACATACCCTTGTAGATCGCTAAGCGGAAGCGTTCAAGTGAACGGGGTTGATGGAGTCGTACTCGTCATGATTCAAATCACCGATGACCAAGTGCCGAACGCACGGCACCTCCGCGTTCAACACACGTGCAGCCCGGTGACGTCTCCCACGCCTTGATCCAGCAAGGAGAGAGGGAGAGGTTGAGGAAGACTCCATCCAGCAGCAGCACAACGGCGTGGTGGTGATGGAGGAGCGTGGCAATCCTGCAGGGCTTCGCCAAGCACCACAGAAGAGGAGGGAGAGAGAGATGCAGGGTTGCACCAACGAGAGATAGAATCACGTGTCTTATGGGCAGCCCAATGCCTCAATATATATAGGGAAGGGGAGGGGCTGCGCCCCCTCTAGGGTTCCCACCCCTAGGGGGGGCGGCAGCCCTAGATGGCCAAGGGGTGGCGGCCAAGAGGGGGGAGGAGAGGGAGGCGCAGGGTGTATGGGCCTTAGGGCCCATCTGCCCTTAGGGTTTGCCCCCTCTCCTCTTCTAGGCGCATGGGCCTTAGTGGGGCTGGTGCCCTTAGCCCATGTAGGCCAAGGAGCACTCCCTACAGCCCATGTGCCCCTCCGGGGCAGGTGGCCCCACTTGGTGGACCCCCGGGACCCTCCCGGTGGTCCCGGTACATTACCGATAAACCCCGAAACTCTTCCGGTGACCAAAACAGGACTTCCCATATATAAATCTTTACCTCCGGACTATTCCGGAACTCCTCGTGACGTCCGGGATCTCATCCGGGACTCCGAACAACATTCGGTAACCACATACAAACTTCCTTTATAACCCTAGCGTCATCGAACCTTAAGTGTGTAGACCCTACGGGTTCGGGAGACATGCAGACATGACCGAGACGTTCTCCGGTCAATAACCAACAGCGGGATCTGGATACCCATGTTGGCTCCCACATGTTCCACGATGATCTCATCGGATGAACCACGATGTCAAGGACTTGATCAATCCCGTATACAATTCCCTTTGTCTATCGGTACGATACTTGCCCGAGATTCGATCGTCGGTATCCCGATACCTTGTTCAACCTCGTTACCGGCAAGTCTCTTTACTCGTTCCGTAACACATCATCCCGTGATCAACTCCTTGATCACATTGTGCACATTATGATGATGTCCTACCGAGTGGGCCCAGAGATACCTCTCCGTCACACGGAGTGACAAATCCCAGTCTCGATTCGTGCCAACCCAACAGACACTTTCGGAGATACCCGTAGTGTACCTTTATAGCCACCCAGTTACGTTGTGACGTTTGGCACACCCAAAGCACTCCTACGGTATCCGGGAGTTGCACAATCTCATGGTCTAAGGAAATGATACTTGACATTAGAAAAGCTTCAGCATACGAACTACACGATCTAGTGCTATGCTTAGGATTGGGTCTTGTCCATCACATCATTCTCCTAATGATGTGATCCCGTTATCAACGACATCCAATGTCCATGGTTAGGAAACCATAACCATCTATTGATCAACGAGCTAGTCAACTAGAGGCTCACTAGGGACATGGTGTTGTCTATGTATCCACACATGTATCCGAGTTTCCTATCAATACAATTATAGCATGGATAATAAACGATTATCATGAACAAGGAAATATAATAATAATCAATTTATTATTGCCTCTAGGGCATATTTCCAACAACGGACTCCAACGAGGGAGAGGAGTGCATTGGAGGCGGCGGGGCCTCGAGTTTCAAGTGGGTTGATCCGTCTCCCACGTTCTACTCTTCCTTGCCAACAAGCACGAGGTCCAACATGTTCGGGCCGCCGGAGAGCAACGACATGTTACGACCGCTCGACCCGGTGATGCTCTACGCGGACTAGTCATCGTCCGTGAGGACGTACTACGTCCAGTCGCAGCCTTGGGACGTGATGGACCTCCATGCCCCGCCACCCTTGCTCTGCACCTCGCTAGCATTGTACCTCCAAGGCTCCAAGAGCCGCACTCGTCAGAGCCATCCCGCTGTGGCTCAGCTGGTTCACACAGGTGAACGCATGCAGGGTGCTCGACAAAATGTCGAGGCCGCTGCAGACCATGCGGAGCTGCGGGGAGGAGGTCTGCGGCCCTTGTGCGCGTGTGCTCGGGATCCTCGGAGCTCTTGGATACAACAACGTTGAAGAGGCTGGAGCTCCACACTATTAGGAAAATGCTTGCCAGTAGCGTTGGTTTTGAGCTACCAGTAGCGCGGGCACCAGCGCTACTGGTAGGGCGCTACAGCTATTATTTAGCAGTAGCGCATTTCTAAACAAGCGCTGTAGCTAAAATACTTAGTAGTAGCGTCTCTTTCTCTATCAACGCTACTACTATGATCACATAGTAGTAGCGCCCTATTTTCTCCCCGCGCTACAACTAGGTAAATAGAAATTAAAAATAAAAAGAGTCAGAGGCAATATTCATTGAAATCAAGACAAGTCCAGTGCAAATAAACTAAGTTCACAGAACCATCTCACAAGCATTAACGACAAATACCACATTTAATATAACCACACAATCTCACAAACTCATATATAGTAGTCAACAATGCATGGATAGATCATATATGGTTGATAAGTCTACTAGGTAGTCATACTAGCATATATATGGTTCAACATCCACACGCATGCATGGATAGATCTCACAAGCATATGTAGTTCTAGATGATACGATGACGACCATCATCCTCAAGCCTAGGCGGTGGGTGTTCCTGATAGTAATTAGGATTGCCTGTCCAACATGAAGATTCTTGCCGACGAGGAAGCTCTTCCACCCAATCGAGCTGAAGTGTGTGCGACCGTCCGTGTCCACGCCGTACGCACAAGTGGTGATGGAGCCCCTCGCGGCAAGGCGTATTCCAGCAGAGCCTTCTTCATCAGGCTTGATACCAAAACTCTCAGATAGGCTCTTTGGCAATTTCTGAATAAGAAAAACATATCAATTAATAAGTAGTCTCACACATTACACTATCAAAAGACAGTACTACATTTCTACACTAAGTATAACAATAAAGCATATATATCATTTGATTCACTAAGCATATAAGATTCACTAAGCATATATATCATCGGATTCACTAAGCATATAGGTCATCGGATTTACTGAGTATATAAGATTCACTAAGCATATATATCATCGGACTCTACACTAAGTATAACAATAAAGCATATCAACAAATTACTACAGTAAGTGCAACATACCATGATATGCCGATCAACCATGGTACTTGTCAGGCGGGTCACGAATGGCACCCCGACGAAGTCAGCACGTGGCGGAATGATGTCCCATAGGTTGCACACCTCCTCCTTGCTCAACCTCATTCTTTGAGCAACGATGGCTTCACCAAGTGGGTCGTCATCGTCCTCATCATCATCATCTTCATCATCTTCTGCTTTGTTGACATAAATCACGGCCAACTTGGGTCTTTCTGCTCTGAAGGAGAAGCTGATCAACTCACCACCGGTGATACGCATGTGGGCGATGAAACGGACCCATCCATCTTCTCCCACCTGCGTCATATTTCATCCTTTCTCGACCTCCATAGTGTGGGGGGCCCCAGGAGCCTCAAAGGTCACAGAGTCTCCGGCCAGCTTGTTGAATTCTGACCTCACATTGCATGGGACGATCTGTGTGCAAAAGCAAAATGATATATACACGATGCATTAATGCCAATAACACTAAAAACAAAATAGTGGTTACTAGTTTCATATAATTTATTACCGCCGCATGAAGAAAAATCCACTGGTAGTAGATGCCGAACAGCGTGCCAGTTGCAAGGCTGCTGGTGCACCTTGACTTGCACCGTCGGCATGGTGGTGGTGGTGGTGGCGTCATTTCCCTAAAGCAATATGATTAGAGGATTAACGATCCAAAAATTAAATATAAAGTTTTCAATACACACATCAGGTTTTGAATAATATACACATCATAGAGAATACACATGAGGTTCACATGGCAAGCAAAATAACAACTAAATTGTAGTTCAGTTCAGACAATAACCTAATAGAGATCATGTAACCCAAACAGAGCCTAATAACCCAAATAGAGCCTAGTATAGAATTCACAAGTGGGTGAAAATGTAGCCAACATTTTCTACTACAAAATATAAGCACCAGACTAAGAGGTAATACAAGGGAAGAACAATCACACACAGAGACAAAAGATAGCATCAACATGTCCTAATTAACACAGCAAAGTCAGTTTTCTCATTCAAGAAAACAGAGATATGAGACAGGTCAGTTAGCATTTTTTTTGAAACGGGCGTTAGCATATATTCAAATGCGCACCATAATAACTTGACAATTTGAGCATCACCACATACAAACACTCTCTTCAACCTGAAGCTAGTGGATCAAATTCACACATAGGGTAGCTCATCACGAGGATACAAACATTTAGACCTTTAAGAAGAACTGGCACAATCAACATCATTCAGATGAAAGGAGGAGCATTCACGATATAACCCTAGTGTCAGGAAAGAACCCCTCTCTAAACCCTAGAACACTAGGCACTGCCGCCGCCGCCACTGCTCAAGGGACAGCAGCCAAGAATTGAAACCCAAGTTTCAATTATATTTGCTAAACTGCTAATCAAGAATTCAAACCCAAGTTTCGATGAGCAACAAAAAGCCTCTACTTGTCTCACCTAACCCCTCTCTCTCTCTACTCTCTCCCCAATCACGCAAGGAAACAAGCCTGGAACACGTCGCATCGAACCGCGGAGTCACCGTGCAATCCCTAAATCCCTTTTCCCCACGCGAAATCCCAAAACATGGCGAGCCGCCGCGGCGAATCGATTGGAGCCTAGCTAGTGGTGGCGCGCGCAGGGAGGAGGAGATCGAGAGGGGGACTTACGGGGCTGGAGCGTCGGAGGAGGCGAGAGGCGGACCGCGTGTGGTGGCGGCGCACGGCACCGTCGACGGGAGTGAGGCGGCCGGGGAGGAACCCTAACCGCGGCGGCGTCTTCGGAGGGGATCGATTGTGAGAGTGAGGGGTGTGGGGGCGCTCGGGCAGGTTTTCTTTTCCCCTAGTAGTAGCGTTGGGTAGAGGCCGGCGCTACTGCTAAGCCCACCAGCTGTAGCGCCCGTTCGAAACAAACGCTACAGGTAAGTAGGCTATTGTATTTGCCCTGCGGCCCATGTAACAGCAGCGCGGCCCAAGCTAACAAACGCTGCTGTTATTTAATAGTAGTAGCGTGTTTTCTACCCGGCGCTACTGGTAAATACCAGTAGCATGGGGTCAAAAATAGGCGCTACTGGTAAACTTCTACCTATAAGCATTTTCCTAGTAGTGCCACCTCATGTGTGCACCGAACATGGCCGAATCATGCTTGTTCTGCACGTGTAGACGACGCCAGAGCTCACCAGACGGACGTTGGGCTAGGCCTGCGCGGGCGTAGGTGCATGCGGCGTGCAGCGCGCCATGGGGCGTGACCAAGGAGCATGCGGGCTGGGCCAACAAGATCTCGCTGAGCTCGAACCCATGGCGACCATTGTGTCCGGTGGTGATGACGAGATCAAGGAAGAGGCTAGAGGCGTGGGTTGGGACGCGGAAGAAGGGGCCAGGGGTTACGCTGTTGCTAGTGGCAACGGTGGCGGCGCCAACATGGCGACGACGAGCTCCAGTCTGCTGAACGCTGTTAATGGCATGGTTGTCGGTTTGTTAGAAGAGAATATGAAAGGAGGGTGAAAGGAGAAAGACAAGGGTATTGGTGTCTCAAATTTAACATAATGGCATATAGAGGAGAATGAAAGAGTTGTAATGGTATTTTTCCAATGTGCAGAATTGTAATGGCATTTTTTCAACTCGTGAAAGTTGTAGTGGCATATATCCAATTAACCCAATATAATATTCTCAAACATAACCATGGAAATTCAAACACAATATATGGTCCAAATGAACTAAGAATCCAAATAAAGACGATAAAGGAACAACAATCAAGTGCTATGAAGGCACCAATGGTGCTCAATGAGATCTTCTTGAAGTCGGTTGTGAGCTTGACGGACCTCGATCTTTCAGTGTGGTTGGAGGAAGGCTTCAATCCTGTTTGGTTTATGTTCTGGCTCCACCGGTGCCCATTGAAGATATACTGAAAGTCATGTGGGTCCTCTCTCTCCCCCTCATCCTCGATGATCATGTAGTGCAAGGTAACACATGTTGTCATGATCTTCCACAACGTCTCTGGGTTCCAATACTCAGCAGGGCCACAGAGCGTCGCTGAAGCGCACCAAAAGCTTTCTCAACATCCTTTCTAGAAGATTCTTGCATAATTGCAAAGTGAGATTTCTTGTTGCCTTTAGGACGATGGATTGTCTTCACAAATGTGGCTCATGGAGGACAGATGTCGTCACCTATGTAGTATCCCATGTTGTATTCATTGCCATTGACAACATAGTTGCAAGGTGGAATGTCCTCGATAACAAGCCGTGCAAAAAGAGGAGATCGAGAAAGCACATTGGTATCACTATGAGAACTAGGCATCCCGAAGTATGTGTGTGAAATCCAGATAGCCAATGCCTCAAAAATAATGGTTGGATCATGACAATACCCTCTGTACTGACCTTGCCATGCAACAGGGCAATTCTTCCATGTCCAATGCATACAATCAATTGATCCACACATCTCGGTCTAACCTCTCTATTCATTTCTCTACCATGGGCCTCTCGATACCTTCATCACTAGGAGCCCTCAAGAACTCTGCTCCATGAATTTTGATCACAACATCACAAAATTGTCTCACACACTCCAGGATGAGATCTTCCCTAATGCGAGCATAGTCATCAATGACATCGGACGGACATCCACAATGAAGTACTCGAATGAATGCATTAATCTTCAATAATGTACTTGCACTCGCTGCTCCTGCTGCATTCCTTCTCAGTTGAAACCAAGGATCATGTTTCTCCACAACTTTTGCAATGGTCTTAAAAAGATCTTCGTGCATCCGAAATCTGCGTTGAAAATACGAAACCTATATTGCATTCGGTGCAAAGTGATCCCTCACTAGACCATCATGACCCATGATTCTATCTCAAAGTAACGTCCTTCGACCAAACCGAGAATCGAGCCTTCGCCATAGAAAATCCTCCTGAATAGAAACCACAACAACCTCCAACTCAAAGTCATCATATTCTTCTTCCTCCTCCCATGATGAATCGTCGAAGATCATCTCCCATAATATCTTCATCTACACAATTCGAGTCCTTTATTTGATCAAAATAGGAAAACAATCGTATAGCCATTTTGACAAATACCTTGTGGGCGGATAAGGTCAAAGACACGGTGGCCGGAGATGTAGCTAGGCTAAGGCCGGACAGTGGTGGAGGACATAGGCAGTGCTGTCTAGCAGTTTGCAGAGACAATTCATAGGCATGGATGCAACGAACATGGCTGGAATATCGGGGAGGCGACAAGGTGGCGACAACAGTCTCCGTCGCCAGTCCATACATGTCGGCTATGTAGGTGTTTCCTACGCCATCTCCAGGTTTGGCTGGTTCAATTCCTCGCAAAAACAGACCTCCACGACCACCGAGCGGAGCTACTTGGCAGCGGGCTCGTCAGCGATGAAAAAGCTGATTCCAGCACCGGCAAGCGAGTAGAAGCTGTGAGAGAGGATGGGGATTGTCAAATGGTCGCATGAAAAGGTTCCCTCACAGGGGGTTGGATGGCGGTGATGAGGGCAGTGGGTCGGTGCCGAGAGGAAGGTGGGACGACTGACTATTTTATTGACAATTTACCGCTTTGGACTAAATTTAGTAGGGATAACTATGTTTTGAAGGATGAAAATCAATTTTTGAGGGATTATTGGTTTGAGGTGTTTGCTAGCGAGGACTTAATTCCTCAAAAAAAAATCCCAAATATAACTATTAGGGCATCTATTAGAGATGAAATAAGGGCTTATCCAGTTGCAATCACCAAATGAACACTATCAAATGTCCTGTGAACACGTCCAGGCCAGCTTGTCCGTGAACACCAACCATCCAACATGTCCCTCAAATGACTCCTCATTTCAAACAGTTCAAACGCACATTAAGGACGGAATTTAATCTAATATGACATATTACATGCATATTTGATAAAAATTAAAAAGTTTGATCCAAACTAATCTAAATTTAGCTAAACTAAATGAAAACCTAAGTTAAGTACTAGACCATGACCTCATAGGCATGGCCTCCGAGACCGACGGCACCATCGTCATTGTCGCCGCCTATGTTGTCATTGTTTGTCGCAACGCCAATTAAGGAAGCGGACTCCAACCGTGGTGGCATCCATCCCCGGTCGCACATCGCGCTCGTGGCGCAGAAGCTCGTCTGCCTCTCCTCGACTTGAAGGTAGATCTCGTGCTCGGACTCGGCCAACCCGACGTAGAGGAGCTGCCCGTTCGGCTGGCAGCAAGTGTCCGTCTCTTTGATTGACTTGGACCGTCGAAGTCCCAAGCCTCTACGAGGACGAAACACCATGAAGGTATGTTGTGCGACAACTTTGGGAGAGGGGAAAAGTGGATGGGCATAGGGTTTGGGGGAGGCCGGCCAACTTTGAAGCTGGAGTAGGTTTCTCAGGTGGCATGTCGTACCAACATGATTTAATTTGGGTAAGTGAGTGGCTGGTGAACCTATGTGAATGCGGCGAGGTTTCTAGAACCGACCAGGGTTTTGGGTGGGATCAGATTGTCGGAAACCTGCGTAGTGGACGTCCTGACTCCCCAAAACCAACCTTTGATTTGGAGTCTGTCCTAAGGGATTTTGGAAGTGCCAACCAATCTGGCCGAAAACAAGATGTGTTCGAAATTCAAGACTTAAAAAGCATACGAACCATTCAATCCAAAGAAAAAGGGACGATTTGGTAAGGCGCCTTAACCATGCGGATTCTTATCGTTGAGGTCCAAAATTCAAGTCTCCTGTCTCTTTCATGCTTTCTCACAAACGGATTAAAATAGATTATTTATTTTTGAAGTTAGGTTGCATGTGGTGGAACCAACCCATCGGGGTTCAAGTCATATACTTAGCGTTGGTGGTCACATTTTTTAAATTTATTTCAGGCCTTCCGGCGTTGTTGAAGGCATCTATGACGACTTCATCAATCTCATGTTGATGTGTCGACTCAGTCTCTCTCTGAGGCGCTCATAAGTGGTAGAGTGTGTGTGCACGCGTTTATTCATAGGAATGGATGCATGTGCGTATGAGTATTTGTGTCTGTACTATGTTGAAAAAATTACTCCCTCCATCCGAAAATATTTGTTGCAAAGATGGATGTACCTAGATGTGTTTAAGTTTTAGATATATCTATTTTTATTCATTTCTCTGACGGGTATTTTGGGACGGAGGGAGTACCATACTCTTTTTTGTACATTTGAAAATTCATACTACCCGGTACGCACGGGGTGGACCGTGAAGCCGGTCTCCAAAAGAAAAGGAAAAACTACGCGACGTGTCTTGCGTTTTTCTTGGGCGTGTTTTTCTTGGCAAAGCCAATGTTGCATTTCCGGATGACTCGCATACCGTCCCGTCATCCTCTTTTCTCTCTCTGTCCCTGCCATGGCACGACGCCGTGCCGTGCAGTGCCAGCAGTCCGACCAAATCATAGCCTAATCACACCGCAAACCACGTAAGCCCGCGCCCTGGCCGCTCCAGTGGTGCTGCGGGTATAAATTATTCTGGCAATGGAGCCATGGACTGAGAGCTAGAAGCTAGGTAGTGAGACATCTCTCTTCCCCGTGCACATCTCCATCTTCGTCAATTCCTTGATCAAGCCGAGCCGCGCCGCGCGCGTATGGCGTTGGAGGCCGTGGTGTTCTCGAAAGGGTTCTTTGGGCGCTGCGCCATGGCTGCCGAAGGAGTAGGAGGAGGCGGTGGAGTTTGGGGCGGGAATGAGCACGGGCACGGCGGTGGCGTGGAGTTGGACGGAAGCAACGCCCACTGCGGCGCCGCGGTTGCGAGCACCTCCGTGATGATCCCGAGCGCCGAAGTCCCGGAAGGCAGTTCCTCCTTGCTGGCGCTGCCGCCGCCGGGGCACGGCGGTGACCGTGGAGACGCGGACGACGGTGCCGTGGGCGCGGCGTCGGCGTCAGGTGCGGCAGGGAGGAGGAAGCGGCGAAGAGCCAGGAGCGTAAAGAACATTGAGGAGGCGGAGAGCCAGCGGATGACCCACATCGCCGTCGAGCGCAACCGCCGCAAGCAGATGAACGAGTACCTTGGCGTGCTCCGGTCCCTCATGCCGGCTTCCTATGTGCACAGGGTACGTATTCCTTAGCTCATTTTTGAAAATTTGGATGTAATTTTCAGGGAGTACTTATTTCGAACTTGATCGATCCAAAGTCAGAGCACATAGTATCTATTGTGATTACGAACAGGGCGACCAGGCATCCATAATTGGCGGCGCGATCAACTACGTCAAGGAGCTGGAGCAGCTAGTTCAATCCCTGGAGGCGCACCGGCACGCCCGCCTACGCGACGACTGCCCCGTCAGCGGCGACGTCGATTCCGCCGCCGCAGTGCCCTTTGTAGACTTCTTCACCTTCCCGCAGTACACGATGAGCGTCCGCCACGCCCCGGCCACACCAGCAGCAGACGCCTCTGCGGACGGCAGCGGCGGCAATGCCGACAACGACGGGACGTCGGGCTCGAAGCAGTCGGCCGTGGCGGACATCGAGGTGACCATCGTGGAGAGCCACGCGAGCCTGAAGGTGCTGTCGCGGCGGCGGCCTAGGCAGCTGCTGAGGATCGTGGCGGGGCTGCAGGGCCACCGGCTCGCCGTGCTGCACCTCAACGCCACCAGCGCCGGCCACATGGCACTCTACTGCCTCAGCCTCAAGGTACGTACGTACCACAGACTCCCCATGCTAGCTAGCTGTAGCCGTTTCTTTTTCGAGACCGTTCGCTCGCTTGGCAGCGCGCGCGTGACGCCGAAACAACTAACTTGCCTCGTTTTCCGCGCCCTTGTCCGGGACGGCTCCTCCAAAACATCACACCTCCGCGTGTTTCACCGCAAAGATGAAGCTGCATTATTGTTTTGACGCTAGATGAAGGGCTGCATGGATTGACTGCCGTAGTACGACTGCAGGATCATCGAACGTCCATTTCTTTGTGTCGTAGCCTCGTAGTACGTAGCAAATGAATTCATGTGAGCCGCTCTGTGTCTGGTTGATGATGCCATGCATGATGGCCGCAGGTGGAAGACGACTGCCGGCTCTCGTCGGTGGACGACATCGCGGCGGCCGTCCACCGTATCGTCGAGACGATCGAGCGTGAGGAGGAGGAGGAGGAGCAGCGGCGGCGGCAGCAGCAGCAGAGCTGTACGTAGGTAGCTAGGCATTGGCATGTTAACAGTTCACGAGCTGCTCCTAATTACGACTAGTAAACAAGATCTAGAAGTACTTGCAGACTGGTAGGCTCTGCAGTTTGATAGCTCTCTATGTAATTGTAATGTACCTTTATGTACTCTCTGCCTATGTACCTATGCATGTCCTACGCATCTCTCCGCGTGTTATCTGGTTGTGCGTGCACGGCATGGGCAGGAGCGGGGTTTCCGTCCATGCCCCACGCGCCCCCGACCGCCGGAGCCTTGTGGGCATCATGTTGTACGGTTGACACTACGTGGCCACGATTCACATGCATGTACAATTAAGGCTTACTACTTGGTTCAGTACGTACCTATAATCGAAGGAAAAAATGATCAGTATAATTTTTAATGTTATTTTACTTTTTACTGACCGTTTTCTTTGATAATTATCAAATCTAATATGTCTTTTGGGGTAAAATAATACATTCGACAACCCCATATTTTGTAAAAACCAAATGTTGCCAAAGTTGGAATGTTTTTTTAAATGGTCAAATAATTGGTAGCCAACCAATTGGTATCCAATGTTTAGATTTGCCAATACATTGGTATGCTAAATATCGGCATCAAACGAGCTACAATTGGTTAAATAAAAAATAATTACTTTTTATCCTAGTTGGTTTCCATTACGGAACTGCTCCACACACGACACTGTGTGTACGATAAGTGCACGACCAAAAGATCCAGCGGCCACTGCTCAGCTGTGCTCGAGATTCCTCAGCTCGATTTAATCGTCGTGCATGAGTCGTCCAAACTTTGTCGTCCCCATAGCATTGCTCTTTCCACTACTAAGGATCATTCCAAGTTTTTGAAAAACTCCAGTTTTACTTCTATTCTGTTTGGTGGTGCTATGGAAATGCACTTTCACTCCATTTCTGCATGGTCAATGGCGTTTCACCAATTTCTTTGTTCAAAATATCCGTAAGTAGCCGGCGGATAGGCTCCCTCTATATACTACTCCCTCCATTCCGAATTACTTGTCTTGGATTTGTCTAGATACGAAGGTATCTAGCACTAAAATGAGTCTAGATACATCCGTATCTAGACAAATTCAAGACAAGCAATTCGGAACGGAGGGAGTAGGTCACTTGCATGTGGGACTCATCTCTTCCAAAGGGAAGAAATGGGGAAAGGTAAAAAAAATGGGAAAAACTTCATCTCTCCCTTCCTTCCTCTCTCCGTCATCATACCCCCACCACACATGTCCTCTCGATCGCCCTTCTTCCTTCCACTATGACATCATCACCGTGCGGACGGGAACGACAATGCATACAGGCAAAGGCACAGCCCGACGGACTAGTCGAACATGTTGTCCTTCACCGCGCCAATGCATGTGGGGTGAATGACAGTCAACTCCGAACGACCGCAGTTGTACTGTAGCATAGAGAGGGCCGTGTGATGGTGCCGAGGATCAACGGGGTAGAACATGAGGCGCGAGAGGTCTTGGTGATGCCCAAGCAGAGATGAATTGACCCCTATCTCCGTAATTGCCTTGGCTGACTTTGTTTTCCATGCCTGGTCGATTGCCACGAGAAATTTGTCGCCGCGGTAGGTCCTAGCGCCCGTCTGTCCGTCTTATAGCACTACTTTGAGCTTCTAAATCCGCCAACGTCCTTCCCTATCAACATTGCATCGTCAACTGTTGAAAGGATATTCGTAGGTGCGTTCATAGGGGTAAGTGTGAGTGCACATATATGAGGATCTATATTCTATTGTGCTTTAAAAGTGAAATAATTAAGAAGCAACGCCAAATAATCGACTTGTAGAAAAAGAGTTTCTAGGGGTTTTTCATGTCGCCGCAGGTAATGATAACTATTCTAAACCAAATATATCATAATAAGAACATCGTCCCCGCCAGTTATTTTGTGTTCCGCATTCATATCAACGATCCCACCGGCCGTGGGGTTAAGAGCCTGTAACCCCTAGCAAAGATGTTATGCGTTTTCCGAACAGATGGGCTAAGCTCCCCGCTAAATCCGAGCAACACGGCGTCACAAAAGGGATTTCAAGATTTGACGACAAAATGGTACTTCCTCCGTTTCATAATGAAGTGGGCATATAGATTTTTTTAGAGAAGGCAAACTTTATAATTTTTGACCAAGCTTATAGATAGAACTACTAATATCTACAATCATACTTCTCATGATATGAACGTGCGACTATGTCCGCTGAGTGCGACGTGCGCTGGCGTGTCTCCTTCGCACCGGACCTCGCCGCGGCACGCACTGTCAACTTCGCCGACGGGGAGATCCTTCTTCGACGGGGGGCCCTCCGGCTCGTGTTGATCGACCAGAGGGGGGTCACGGTGGATGCACGCTTCCTTCGTGAGGGCGAATGCCCCGACATCGGGCAGGTCGTGTCTTTCCCGTGTCATTTCGCGAGGGTTCACGATCGGATTCCGGCGAACGCCCCGGCGGTACACGGGGATGCGGCTCGTTCCGGTGGGGGCGGAGCGTACGCGCCGGATCGTCACGATGCGGGTCGGAGTTCCTGGGCCCCAGGCATCCTGGGTCCGCGCCCGGGTGTGGTGCCGCCGCCCCCCGCGGATGAGAGACACGTGGATGGAGATCAAGGGATCCATGGCGGGGAGACCAACGATGCGAGGGGTACAAAACTCCGATCCCGTGCGGCTCGCCCCATTCTTGACCTAGAAGCCGCCCTCTCTCATCTCTGGGCGGCGCCACGAAACCCTAGATCAAAAATCTCGTCCTCCTTCCAGTGGTGGGAGGGGAAGATTGGAGGTGACCACAGATTGTTCGTGGAGGTGGTAGCTTCTTCACCAAGATCTCCGGCGATGGAGGAACACGGCGGCCGCGGATTCCGTAGGAATCGGCGCGAGGGCTTCGGATCTGGATGGATGGGGCGCGGCGCGGGTCGCTTCGACCGAGGGCGCGGGAGAGGTCGCTTTTCCTGGTCCAGGGAGGCGGACGGCGACGACCACTCCACCAACAAGCAAGTGGCGTCGGCGACGGACGACACCGAGCGCTGGGACGATGCGGCGGATCGAGCCAAGCGGGCCAGATCTGGGGAGAGGGGTTTGGGTGGAGAAAAACCCTAATCCCACTGGATCCGAGGCGACGAATTTCAGAAAAAATCAAGTCGTCCCCAACGATCAGTGCGTTTGTTCTTCTGTTCAGGTGACCCCAACCAATGCTCATGAACCTTGCATGATCTGCAAAACTTCAACTCATGCCCCTGTTAGTTGTCCGCAAGCTTTTTGCGAGAGATGCAGTAAGATGGGTCATTTAGCATTAGTTTGCACTACTTTTTTACCTTGGGAGTGTGTGGCACCCATGTGTGCTTTCCAAGCCAAAGGGCAGGGCTTCTTTTAGATTCCTGATTCGTGCACAGCTAAGCAGCTCAAAGAGAGAGCTACTAGTGTGGTCATTACTGTGATTGAAGGAAGTGCTACTGTTAAGGAGTTAGAAGATGCTTTCTCTGATTACATAGGAACCAAATGGCATTGTACTGCTCATCCCATTGGCCCCCAGACCTACGTGATGCGCTTTCCGAATCAGAGAGACGTTAAGAAAGCTTGTTACAATGACAAAATGACGCTTAAATCTTGCGGTGTGGTAGTGAAAATTGTTCCATGGACGACCAATATTGGGGCCAAGGGTGTGATGGAAACTGCTTGGGTTAAAGTTATCAATGTGCCTCTGGAGAGAAGGAATGAGAGAAACCTGGCTTATGTTTCCTCATTGGTTGGTGTTCCTTTGGAAATCGACATGGCCACCCTACATAAGCCTGAATATGTACGGGTCCGGCTTGGTTGTCGCAACATTGATGAACTCCCTGAAGTGGCTGAAGCTGTGCTTGGAACACATTTTTTTGATTTCTTTTATGAGATAGAAAAGATCTTGGTTCGAAATCCTGAAAGACAGACGGGCACATCCCAAGTGGATACTGCCAAAAAAACATACCTATGGGAAAACAGACTCTAAACAAAGCTGATCCCAAGGTCTCAGAAAAAGAGAGAGGTTGGGAGTCCAGCAAGTGTGACATGTCTGGGAAAACTACTCCTACAGATGTTATTGATGGAGAGCATGAGGAATCAGATGAGTCAGAGGAGGATAATACCCTGCTTATTGAGACTATTGCTGAAGAGGCATATAACAAGGAAGAGGAAATGCGATCTCATGCACTCCTGGTTGTTGATAACAACAGGATATCTGCTGATGAGATCCAGGTATGCATTGATAGTTCATTTCATGCTGATGTTGACATCCAAGTTGAAAAATTGTCTCATACGGAGGTGGACAACTCATGTGTCCAGGTTGAAGAGATTGAAGGTGACCTAGAAGACAAGATGCGGGAAAAAGTGGAGTATATGGTACAGTACCCTGCCTCACCTGATGATATGGGGGAGGTGATACCTACTCCTCCACTTATATCTGAAGATGTGATAAGATTCAGCATGAGGAATTTGCAGAACATGGCTGGCAAAATGCAGGACATGGCTGTGACTTTATCTAAGAAGAGAAATTTAGAAGGTACTCCCTCATGTCACAATTCTTTTGACGTGCTCACGAATAATGATCTTATGCTTAGGGCATCTAATATGGGCGTGATTATACCTGACTCTAATTTCTCTAGTGTGGATATCCTTGGAGAATTAGAGAAAATGAGGGGAAATAATAGTGATGTACATGCCCCCTCCTCTGACAATCAGGATGGGGACTGTGTGATGTATATCACTAATGAAAAGGGTGATCAAACTTCAGTTAGCACTGAATGGGGGGATGAGGGGGATGACCCTGAGGCCAATTTTATTTTAGTAAAATCCAGGAGGAAAAAAGCCCAAAGGTTAAAATTGCTATATCTAGACCTGTTACTAGAAGTCAAAAACCTAATATGGGCAAAGATAATACCAAAACTGGCAGTCCTGTCCATCATTACAGGGCCACCAGAGGGGGGAGAGGGAGGAAAAGTCATTGTAAATGATAGGAATTTTTTGGAATTGTAGGGGGGCAGGAAAAAAGGGAATGAGTTCCTGCCTATCCCATATGATCAGAGATCATTCCCTGGACTTTGTTTGCCTGCAAGAGACCCATAAGAAAAACTTTCTGGAGAGCTACTTCAGGAAGATAGATCCTCATAATGCTTTTGACTGGGACTGGATCCCAGCTATTGGGAAATCAGGAGGCATCCTCTGTGGAGTGAAAAAAGAGAAGTTCGAAGTTATCTCCTGGAGAAAAAGGGAGATTTATTCTACAAGTTTGTTTCCTTGATGTCGACATTCAGAAAGTCTGGACCTTATGTACAGTTTATGGTCCTGCACATGATTGTGACAAAAATGATTTTGTAGTGGAGCTGGCAGAGTTTTGTAGCCACACTCAAACACCTTTCCTTATTGGGGGAGACTTTAATATCCTCAGACATAGTGGGGAGAAGAACAAGAATTGGTACCACTCCATTTATACTGATTTGTTTAACTCGGTTATAAATTCTATGTGCCTGAACGAGATCCATATGTGTGGGGGGATGTACACGTGGACTAATAACCAAGCTCACCCGACCCTAGAAAAATTAGACCGTGTGTTGATGAGTAATGATTGGGAGGATCTGTTCCCTCTTGTTAATGTTAGAAAGTTGGTCAGGGATATGTCAGACCATAATGCTCTCTTGGTGTCCTCGGACAATCATGTTGTACGAGTTCCGCACACAAGAGAGTTCAGATTCGAGTTAAGTTGGCTCAAGTCTGAAGAGTTCCTTCCTCTGGTTGAAAAGATTTGGACTAAGAATGTCAATACATCTGACCCTGTCGATGTCTTGAACATCAAGCTGAAAAGAGTGAAAAAATTCTTCAAAGGATGGGGATCTAATAAATTTGGAAATGAGAGGATCAGAAAGAAAAAAATTAAGGAGGAATTGGAGAAGATTGAGGAGATGGAAGAAGATGGCGATATCGACCCTGAGTTGCTATGTAATAAACAAAGTCTGTTGGTGGAGCTCAATGACATCCTTGTCAATGAGGAGCTTTACTTACTGCAACAATCTAAAGAAAGATGGCTGCTTAAAGGAGATAGTAACACAGCTTATTACCAGAAGATCGCTAATGGTAATAAGAGAAAAGACACCATTCATTCTCTGAATGTTGGAGATCGGGTCATTGAAGGGACTGAGAACCTTCTTAATCATGCAACTGAATTTTACAAAGAGCTATTTGGACCTGCCCCTGGAAACTTATTCCAAATGGATCCTGATGTGTGGGAAGAGAGGGAGAAGATTAGTGAGGTTGATAATATGATGCTAACTAGACCCTTCTCTGAAGAGGAAGTTAGAAAAGCCTTGTTTTCTATGAACAGTAATAGGGTTCCTGGGTCAGATAGCATTCCGTCCGAGTTTTACCAACACTGTTGGGATATAGTGAAAAAAGATATTATGGGTCTGTTCCATGCCTTCCATGATGGAAGCTTGGACGTGTATAGGTTGAACTACGACATTATCACTCTCCTGCCCAAGATCTCTGGAGCAGATAAGATCCAACAATTCAGGCCTATATGTTTGTTGAGATGTCCCTATAAACTGATTACCAAGGTCTTAGATAATAGAGTGGCCTTTTTTGCTGACACTTTGTTTAGGAAACATCAAAATGCCTTTATCAAAAACAGGAATATCATGGATGGGGTCTTATCTTTGCATGAAATTCTTCACCATACTTATGTTAAGAAAAAATGTGGGATTGTCATTAAACTCGGCTTCGAGAAAGCATATGACAAGGTTAATTGGGATTTCCTTTTGAAGTGCCTTGATAATAGAGGGTTTGGGAAAACATGGTGTGAGTGGATGAGAAAAATCCTGCATAATGGCACAGTTTGTGTCAAGTTGAACAATACTATGGGACCTTACTTCCAAAGTTATAAAGGGGTCAGACAGGGAGATCCTATATCCCCGTTCCTGTTTAATATCGCAGCTGAGTGCTTATGCAAAATGGTGCTGCAAGCACAGAAAAACAATCTGTTTGTTGGGTTGGCTGCGGATCTGGTGGAGAATGGGGTAGCAATTCTGCAATATGCAGACGATACTGTTCTTTGTATTGAACACGATCCAGATAAAGCTGTGAATCTTAAGCTTCTTCTGTATATGTTCGAACTCATGTCAGGTTTGAAAATTAACTACCAGAAGAGTGAGATTCTTTGTGTTGGGGGGGATGACAACATATTGCAAACTTATGCTGACATTTTCAACTGTCAGATTGGCCACTTCCCTATGAAATATTTGGGGGTCCCAGTCAGTTATTCATCCATTAGAGGGGTTGATTGGGATTTTCTGGAAGCTAAGTATATTAGTAGGTGTGATTCTGGTTTGGGCAGTAATGCCTCCTCGGGGGGTAGACTGACGCTACTTAATGCTAATATATCCAGTATCGCTTATTATTACATGTCTATGTTCCTTCTGTCGAAGACCATTATAGACAGGTTGGACAAACATCGGAGAAAGTTTTTTTGGCAGGTGTCCAAAAAGAGGAAGCGCTACTATCTAGTGCGATGGGCTCGTATCTGTAGATCTAAGGAGAAGGGTGGTTTGGGTGTGAAAGATTTACATAAGCAAAACTTAAGCCTCCTTGCTAAGTGGTGGTGGAAACTGGAGACTAAAACTGGCCTTTGGCAGGAGATCATTAAAGCTAAATATCTTGGCAGAGACACGGTAGCCTCTGTCAAGACAAAGGTGAATGACTCACCGTGCTGGAAAGATATTATGAAGGTGAAAGACCTTTATATGGCTGGTAGAAAAATCGTTATTCGATCTGGGAATATAGCAAGGATATGGATTGATCCTATTGGTGATCGGATGCCATTTAAGGATTAGTTTCCTCGGTTATTTTCGATCTGCAACTCCCCTGAATGCACTATGAATAAGTGTTGGGAGGCGGATCCTTTATCCTTTTTTCGGAGAAGATTAAACAGTGAGCTCATGGAGCAATGGCAACAGGTGGTTGTTGCTGCTAGGGGGAGTTGTATATCCGATGAATCAGATGACATTGAGTGGGGCCTGGGTCATAAAAAGGTCTTTACGACCAAATCGGTTTATTCTTTCCTGAAAAGAAATATCACAGGATGTAGTTTTGCGTGGGTTTGGAGAGCTGGCATTCCTTTAAAGATCAAAATTTTTATGTGGCAGTTGTTCCAGGATGCTATCCTTACTCGGGATGTGATGAAAAAAAGGGGGTGGAAAGGAAATCCGAAATGCTCTTTTTGTGGGGAGAATGAGACCTCACAACATCTCTTCTTTGCCTGCCCTGTAGCTAAAGTGACTTGGAGAAGTGTTGCCTGCATGCTCGGCACTGAGCTGTGTCCGAACAGCCTATGGCAGGCTTACTCCTGGTGTCATGTTTACTTCCCAAATGGGGAGATTTTCTACACAGTTGGCATCGCTGCGCTTTGCTGGGCTATCTGGACATGTCGTAATGGTGTTACCATTGAATCTAAATGTTTGAAAACGCCTTTTGAATGTTGTTTTTCCATGTGCGCTTTCCTTGGTTATTGGGCAGGACTGCTGAAGCAAGAGGATGCGGTCGATTTGCGTGCAGGAGTGGACATGCTGAAGAGCAGTACGACGAGGCTGATGCGCATCTGCGCTGCGAACGAAGACTGAGAAGTTCCGCTGGAAATTTGCCGAGGAAAAAAGTGGTGGTGCGTCAGCGAAGATGGAGGCATGCTCGTGATGGTTGTCTTTTGCATTGGTTTATGTTCTCGTTCCTGAAGTCTATCCCTTTTATGGGTTCGCCGTTATGCTGCTCGCCTGTGAGCTGTTTAGGGGGGTTGCCCCATATGAACTTCGTAGTGATTTGGTGTCGCCGGGTTTTTGCCCTACAGTGAGTTATCTCGATGGCGGGTGCTCGCAGTAGGTTTCCCGGCGGTGCTTGAACTCGCTCTCCCCTCTCCTGTCTCATTCTGTGGACCTTGCTGTATTTCCGTTATGTTGCAGTAATAGAAAGTGGTTATGCCCGGTTCAAAAAAAAATACTTCTCATGATATACTTTATCATATGTAATTAGTATTCTAGATATAGCTATTTTTTCTATAAGCTTAAAGAAAATTTGTATAGGTTGATTCTTTAAAAAGTCAATATGTGTTGCATTATAAAACGGAGCACTCATAAATGGTTTTCCATATTTTTTTGAGAATAAGGGATTTCCAATGGTTAAGAGCATCTTCAACAGCCGCCGAACGCGCGGCACGCTAAAAACTACTTTGCAGCGCGTCTATCGTCTGGAAAAACGCGGCGGACAGTGCTGGCTCCAGCCGGCACGCTAAAATTTAGCGCGCTTGTATCTTCAGCAGGCATGCTAAAATGCAGCGCACGTGCTATCTCACGAAACATTGCATACATATTTTACATAGATAATAAAAATATAGATATTTTACATAGTTCATAGCATAGATTGATAAACAATACATAGATACATAAAACTACAGTGCAACTACATGAACTATGGTGCAACTAGATGAACTATGGTGCAACTACACCCTACTCTGAGTCGTCTTTGTCCTCATCCGGACTGGTGTTGTCTGAGGTATTGATCAACATGTCCTCCCAACGAGGATCAACCACACCCCACCTGCCTCAACGATATCACACTGCGATATCGCCAGTGCCTTTCGCCGACGCCTCTCCAACTGCACCGCGCGGCGCTTTGCCGTCCTTTCCACCCAGAAGGCGTGCTCCGCCGTGACGTCCTCCGGGTGGCGCCGGCGCCACTCCGCCATGGCTCGCTCGTCCTCCTCGGCGACGAGGAGGCGGCGCCGCCGCCGCCGATGCTCCGCACGATTCTGGTCCGTGATAAGACGAGGCGGAGGGGCGACGTCCCGCGCCTGCTCGCGCGTGAAGACGTCGATGAAGTTCATCTGCGCCGTCGGCCCCTCTAGGCACCACGCCGCCCCGTCGTACGCGCGGGCGGCCTCGTGCGCGGCCCCGAACGTGCCGAGGCCAAGCCGGACATCGCCGGACCGGATCTCGGCATAGTAGGTGCCGCCGGGGCGCTCGAGGACGTCGCGGTAGCCAGACGATCCACGGCGGCGCGGCGGCATGGTGGTGCGGTGGTGGCGGGAGCGAGGAAGCGGCAGAGTAGCGAGGAGAGTGCGCGTAGTGTGGAGGCCGCGTGGCGAGCGCGGCAATTTATAGGCGTGCTCGAAGCAGCGCTGCCGCCTTTCCCCGCGCGCTAGTTTCCTACCGCCGCTGGAGCGCGCCAAAACGTCCTGCGCGTGCTAAAGTGAAAGTTTACTGCGCGTGCGTCTTTTGGCGTCGTTGTTGGAGATGCTCTAACGAGGGGATTGTTAAACCATCATCGGATCCACGTCAGCCAGGAAATGCGTGTCTGACGAGCCCCTTTCACCCGGAGGAAGAACACAGCACGACGAGCTTTTTGCGCAAAGAGAGGGAGCATGGGCATGCATGCATGGGATCGAGAGCGATCAATCAATCGGCGCCACAGCCCACAGGACACCGGAAACAGCACGCGCGCGAGGCGACGACGAGAGCCAGCCAACCGGCCGGGGAAACAATGGGAAAAGACGTGCCCAGCAGCTGCGCTCGTGCCGTCCCATTGACCCTCGCCCAAGTTCGGGGTGTGGAGATTGTGATCTCTGGGCGTAGAGTCCCTTCCACCCCAACAGAGCGGTTCACCTTTCTCCTGCCCAGCCATGAATGATTGGTGACCCCAACGATAGTCCAAAGGGCCGGCGAGACGATCCGTCCCTCTCGGGGTGTTTTTTACCTCGTGATTTGACCAATGCCACCTCTGCTTGCTTGCTGCTGTTCAGACTTCGGAGTCCACTAGCATGGATGTCGACCCCAAAAGGAAAAATAAGTTTTGACTCTTGGTGTGGCGGTGACAGATCATCCAGAGCATGGCCTGGACGGAGGACAGGAGCATCTTCCTCGCCGGTGAGAGTCGGGAGTAGGGCTGGAATTCGAGGCGAGTCGAGTCAGCTCGACTCGACTCGCTAGAGTTTGTTTCATTAACGAGCTAGCTCGACTCGACTCGTTATTATTAACGAGCTCAAATACAAGATTGGCTCGACTCGTATAATTCGCGAACTGGCTTGTTTAGCTTGTTAAGCTCGTTAAAGATATGAATATAAAACCCTTAAATATTATAAAAATTATTATATATATATATTACATATATATCCCTAAACAATAGTAATTTCTTTGTAACCCATGAGTCTTTTAGGCGATTGGGCCTTCAATGGTTAGGCCTTGTGTTGTGCGCTTGGGACATAGGATGCTGAGTGGCTGATCTTTTTTTATATTGGAAGTGGCTGATCTTTTGTACCGAGCCTAACGAGTTACACGAGTACTCGTAAGATTGGCTCGGTTAACTTGGTCTATAAACGATCTTAAACTAAAGCTCGGCTCGACTCGTTATTCTTCAAATTTGAGTCGATTCGAGCCAAGTCACGAACTACTCGTTTAGCTCACGAGTTTCGAGCTTTTTTTTCAGCCCTAGTCGGGAGCAGGAGAAAGTGCCTTTCTCTCCTGTGGTACAGCGCAGCTAATGTCGAGACCTGGCCTTTGGGGAAGCGTCTGCATGCTCTGGCGAGACATGTCAACTCAACCCGAAAGCGGAATATGTAAGTAATTTACGAGCTAGTCAGCCATTGCGTGCTTTAGATGTGGAGAGAGCTACGTACCCAGCCATGTGGAACATACAGCCTCGTATTCCTCGCTTACGTTACATGGCTCGTAGCCAGCTCAAACAAGTAGATTGCCATGGAGAGAATAAATCAGTGAACTAGATACTTTATTACAGAAACCAGACATATGCTCGATGGAGTATCACCATGTAAACACAAGCACACAAGTTTTCTGTCAACTCTTATTTGATCACTGGTTGTTTCCAAAGCTTAGGCCTGTAAGTTACTCTCCTACTTACATGTTTCAGTGTCCTTCCCTACAAAAGAAAAACATATTTCAGTCGGCTACCTAATAACACCTGCAACTCTGTCCCGATTATGAAAGAAATCATTGGAGTCTACCTGCTGGACATCAAACCTGGCAAGAACAAATTCATAAAAAGTATTCCTGTATCTACAATTTGTCGGGCCAAATATCTGTTGATATCACGCAGACAATAGTACATCATAGTACATTTACTTGGCATCCATTAACTAGATCCACTGATCGTTAGGTCTTTCAAAGGAACAGTTTCACACTGCAGCATCATTGGCATGTTCCTCGCTGTCTAGTGCAGCATGTAGTTAGAAAGTATAGTCAATCCGAACATCACAAGACAAATGTATTAACGAATCACAACACATTTAAAGAAATTTGCTTGATGAAGGAAACTCGATAGGAGTATTAAGGGATTTACTATATGAAAAAATGTATGATCCCTTAAAAATTATAAGAAATAAGATAAGTGATACGTTTTGCACTTTTAGAATAGGTGATCTTCTAGAGATGCTCATACATTTGCACTGTTCATGAAAATTCTATGAGCAAAATAGACTGTGTGTTGCAATTGACATTATAAAATAAATTTGAGTTTGCGTCGTATTCGACAGTTTACCTGCCGTAGCTCCCAATAAGTTTGCTTCCGACTCCCTTATCTTCTATTTGGTGTGAAGTCGTAGGGTTGCGACATTAATTCCTGAAAACAGAAAAGGATACTATTCAAATATCTAACATTTGTCTTATAAAGTTTTATTATCGATCAAATATATGGCACTCCATAGATGCACCAAGAGTGTTCAGAATTTTATTGTTGAATTTGGATCAAAATAAACTTCCTTGGTTTCTAAAAAGGAAAGAAACTTGCTTCCAATTGGAGAATAACCTCTGCACACATGATGCTCAATAGCAAATATTTGTGTAAATCTATGCAAAACCAAATCAGTGAAATACATGATGGAGTTTTAAAGAAGAAAATGAAATATCGCATAATATTAGGACAAAAGGTCCGTTCAGCTATACTTATCGCTGTTCTTTGGGACATTTTGAATATTCAAAAAATTATTCAGTTTTAATTTTAATTATTAAGTGGCCTGGCGCAAGTAGTCCCCCTCAATCGAAAAAGGAAAAGGACTTGAACAACTCATGTCATGTATATGTAGAAAACAGCTTAAGCAAGAATCCAAAGGCATCGAGCCTCTCCCGAATAAAGAACAGGAGGTGCAGTGTAAAAAAATAACTGAAGCCCACACCCCATGGTCCTAAAGAACTCCAATTCCATACCGAACTTTTCGGCCCTAGAGTTTCAGATCCGTGGTGGATAGCACAATCCACACGCATCACATAACATAATCATCGTCTGCACACATACAGTGGTTGAATCCTGAGGGTAACAACGACAAGCTAAGTTTAAGCAGACGCATCACAAAACATAATCATCGTCTGCACACATAAAGTTGTTGAATCCTGATGGTAACAGCGACAAGCTTGCCAGACCAGGCCATGACGTCCACAGCCCCGCACCCATGGTGTCCACCAGCACGGCATGTCTTTTTCTTCATTGGGTCATCATCCATCCATCTTCTTTATCAGTTTTAATTCCTTTGTCCACTCTTCCTTATTGATCCCAATCGGCTTATTCATTTGAACTTGCAGCCATATTTAAATTGGTTTATTTGAGTTTAATGTAGCGAGCTGGGATTATGTAATAGTGAACCAAACCCTCTTTTGGGAGCAATTAGTTAATGAGCGCTCCTTCGGGAGTCTCGTGATGATCAGCGCCACTTGGCGCGTTCTCAGCCATTAGCCACGTGTCGCGCTCTGGACGCTCCCTTCGGATTTTATTTTTTTATTTTTCCACACACATTTTCGGCTTTTTAAAAGTTTTTTTTCCAGTTTTTTTTTGACGTTTTGGTTTTCCCCCGGTTTTTCTTACCTTTTCGATCAAAAAGAATTTCAAAAAAAATTGCGCGAAAAAACGCGTTTTTTTTCCTTTCGCAAAAGTCACAGTTTTTCTTACGTGAGAGGCACGGTTGTGCTTTATCGAGAGCCACGGCCGTGCCTTTCGGAAACGAAAAAAAACGCGTTTTTTGTTTTTTTTTCTTTTGCGAGAGTCACGGTTTTTCTTCCGCGAGAGGCACGGTTATGCTTTTGCGAGAGTCACGGCCGTGCCTCTCGGAAAGGGAAAAACAAAACGCGTTTTCTGTTTTTTTTCGTGAGAGTCACGGTTTTGCTTCCGCGAGAGGTATGGTTGTGCTTACGCGAAAGTCATGGCCGTGCCTCTCGAAAAGGGAAAAAATACGCGTTTTCTGTTTTTTTTCTTTCACGAGAGTCACGATTTTGCTTCCGCGAGAGGCACGGTTGTGCTTTCGCGAGAGTCACGGGCGTGCCTCTCGAAAACGAAAAAAGAATGTGTTTTCTGTTTTTTTCCTTCCACGAGAGTCACGGTTTTACTTCCACAAGAGGCACGGTTGTGATTTCGCGAGAGGCACGGGCGTGCCTCTTTCGAAAAGGGAAAAAAACCGTGCTCCCGGTTTGGTTTTTTTCGTCCGGTTTTTTTCGTGAAAAAAAAGTTCATCGAAACCTATCAACATGGGATCTAGTTTTGAAGATCTCGACGCGAGGAATTCAATGGTGAAAATGGTTCGAGATTTGCACGGACGGTTTAAGAGATAAAATGTTTTGAATAAACGGATCTACGAAAAAAGGGAAAACTCCCAGGTTGCGACAAGTGGCGTACTGCATGTGCGCCACTTGTCGCGACCTGGGAAAGTGAAGTGTTCTTTGCAACGAGTACTCCTTAACTAGTGATTTTGCCCTCTTTTTAGCACATAGTCAACCAAAAAAATATACGCACGAGGCCCAGCTCGGCCCAGTTGCTTCCCAATAGACAGAAAATAACATGCACCAGGCCCAGGCACAGCTTGGCCCAGCAGCAGACACACGAAGAGGACAGACGGAGAGAAAAAGGAAACCGTACACTTCCCTTTTTTTTTTACTCACGCATAGATGGAACGACGGATGGAACTTTCACGCACAAATAAATCACGGACGAAATTTAGGAGCAAGAATCATTAGCCTCTTTATTAGTAGGTAAGGTATAGATATAGATTTTAATTCAAAATTCTCATTTTCTTTAATTTTCAGAACATTTTTGAAGTTCCAAATTATTTAAAGTAGAAAAAAGGAAAATAAAAATAAATAAAAACGAATTTTGAAAAACAAGTTGCCCAGACATGGGCCGGCCCAAATGGGTGAAACTGCGTCTTCTCCCTGCATGCAGAGCGCAGTATAAGGAAGGTCCCTACAGCATGGGCCGACCCAGGCGGGGAATTCCCTTGTGCAAAAAGTTTTTTTTATCATGTATATATAGCATTGGTGGATAATATTTTGTAACTTTGGCGGCAATTTCCATGGCGTACTCTTATTATCAGGCAAGGTTGGAAAAAGCGGTAGGCGTAAGCGAGGCGGTTGGCCTTCGCCTAGTGCCTAGGTGGTGCCTAAGCGCGCTAGGTGCGGCCTAGGCGGTAATATAGTTTTCACTCGTAGTGTATTTGTGATTATTATATGGATGTTGACATTAGTTTAGGGCATATAAATAAGTTAATTGCCATCTATTGCCATTGGAATATAACCCGTTTGACATATCAGTGTAGTATGTGGCATGATTTCTTGCTTGGATAGGAAATTCCTTGCTTGCCCTGCTTAGACCTTCATTTATGCCCCAGGTGATGCATTTGGCCATTGCCTAGCGCCTAGGCGTGCCTAAGCGCCTCCTAAGCACTGTCTTTTCCAACATAGTTATCAGGTATATATTTTACCTTTCTGCTATGTTTTTTTACTTTTTATTTTATTTTCTCTTATTTGTTTAGGCTTCCTTCTTTAGTTCTTTTCCTAGTTTTACTTATATTTGTTTTTTTTGTTTTCTACTTATCCTTTTGGACTCAAATTTTTCAAAGTGTATGAGCATATATCCAGATGCATGAACATGTTTACAAAATGCACGCACTTTTTTAAATACATGAATATGAAACATTTGTATGCATGAATATTTTTAAAACACGAGATGAATATTTAATTTTATATACATGCAATTTTTTGTTGAGCACACATTTTTTTCTTTTGCGAAATTGCATTATATGGTTTTTATATTTTACTTATTTTCTGTAATATTTTTTTAAAATATTTTAAATGAAATATTATTTCTTAAAAATAGAAAATATCAAACTAAATGGTTGGTATCATGTCCAGCCCATATAGAGGGTAGTTGATGCACTTCAGCGATGAGCTCCCGTAAGTGGTAAATCCTATTCATCGCTCCTTACTTTGAATTGTCGTTATATTACACAAGGATGGCTATACATGGCCAGCCCATGTTCGTGCTCTCCTTAATTATTATGATTTCCTCTTTTTTTGTTTCTATTTTTTTACGGGCAAATCAAAGAGCTTATTCATATGAAAGCATTCCTAGGACAATCAGCCAACAGGCTAGTCACTAGAAAGCTAGGTGTTTCATCAAGCTAGCTCTCGGTCGTATTCAGAGTGCTAGCGTGCTTCGCACAAAGATGTGTCGGAAGGTTTGCTGACTTGTTTACATGCTGAATAATAAAAGAAGAAAAATTATTACTGAGCTCTCCTATTTCTAACAGAATTGGAGCCACAAATGAACGAGAATTGTGGCAAGTGTTCTAAAGTGTCATCAACTCCATGCAATCAACTTTCATTATCACATGCAATAACCCTTGAAGAGTAGCAAAACGAACCCCATCTCATAGAGAAAGCCTCCATGATCAAGGGGTCAGAGATCCTCAAGTATGGCTTGCACCATGAGCTAAGCAAAGCCGAAGAGGAGCGGGCGATGCCACCTGCACTACCCCTGTCCCGGCAAAGTTTAGGGCGCCGTCCTTGGTGATTTTAACAATACCATCATCAGGAGGATGCCACCCGTATCCAGGCAGGACCGAAGCTGCCTTGCGTGGTAGATGAAGGAGTGCAATTGCCTCCTTAGTTGCTCTGATCGTCCCTATTGTTCTCTCCATTTTGTTCTGTTTCCTTTAAAAATAATTGGTTTTGTTATTTTTCTATCTTTATTTAATATATGTATATTTGTTTTGGAAACATATTTGTTGAAGTATATGAACATACAATTGTGCATGAGTAATTTTTCCTAAGTACGTAAATATATTTCACAATAAATGATTTCTTTTTTAACACAAAAAAATTCATTTATAAATGGGAACAGTTTTTTAAGCATGGGACTGACCGTTTTGGGGAATATATTAACATTTTTTTTGCAGTGCTTATACTATCATATTTTCGATTTGATATTAATTTATTTAATTTAAAATATATTTAATTAGTAAGAATCGGAATATATAATAAATAAATAAGTAGGAATTGTGAAAATACTGAGCGTGCAACGTGTACATGTAACGAACTGTACTGGCTGGGTTGTTAGTTAGTTCTCCAGTGAATCGTATAACTCGAGCATGCAGTTTCCTGGCCCAATAAGCTCACGCGAGTGATCTTGTAACACTCCCGGCTCACTTCCTGCTCATCCTATGCCATGTTTCCACATCTGTTACTTTGCTGGAGTCTTTTTTGAACAGGTTGAATATATTTTTTTTTTGCGGGTGCGGTCATGTCTTTTTTTGCGGGTGTTGAACAGGTTGAATTGAAACAGCGAGTGCTATGGAACTCTACAATTAGACCCGTCAGTTGCTGTCAATTTTGTACTAGTATCTATGAACCATGGTTAACCCTTTCGATAAACCGCAAAGAACCCGGCCCATCGGCGTTACCCTTGTTGTTAATTTCCCTAGGAAGTTTTCTGACTTTTACCGCTTTGGTTCTGCTGTGAACAATTGGAGATAGGAGACTGCATCCCCATATGTTCCAGGGGTGGAAGGAGCTGCAATACCCAATGCGAGTTAATCAATACGTTTCTTGTCAGTTACCCCCGCACACAAAAACTACCTCTGCAGGTTCACTTACATTTTGTCTGAAATCTTTGTAACGTTTTTGCAATTCTGTAGTAAGCTGGAGTATTATATTCGTTTTGGGCATTGTTTGTTTCGCTTGTCTTTGCTCAGATGGCGATGCCTGCAGGCTGCTGGGAGGCAAAGTCGATGGAGGGAGGTCGAGCACCACCGTCCACCGGCCTTGCGGGTTCGGGTGAATACAGTTATTAGCTGGAATCGCACAGGAAACGTTCGCCCTCAAAGACAAGGCATTCGTGTGTGTGTGTGTGTGTGTGTGTGTGTGTGGTGTGTGTGTGTGTGTGTGTGTGTGTGTGTGTGTGTGTGTGTGTGGAACTAAGAATAATTCCAGCGGAGTTGTCAAAAGGACGGTCTTCATAATTATTATTACGGAGTGCACTTCAAAATATCATAGAGTCTGGAGAGGCAGCACTCAAACTCCGAGTCTCTATATGTGTCATCTTCATAATTGTGGGATCCACTCAATGATGAAACATCTATTTTTCTACAACCTCCCCGTGATCCCACGTGAGATGGGGAGCCACCTGAAGTTTATGAAAGGCGCTTCAAAAGGCAGCTCCGAGACGTCAAATATGACGATTGAGAGGGTCGACATAAAGGAAGCTTCATATTTTTTTACGGTTCAGATGGCTTTGCTAAAATTGCTCCTGTGTGTGCCGGGGGCACGCGCGTGTGTGTGTGCGTGTGCGTGTATGACTGGATGGCTAAGCTACGACTTGCCACAAGTGTGACACACAAATTGTCCGCCACACTTTTGGCCTAGAAAAGTGCGGCATGGTATTATATTTTTGATTTGACGATTTAAGGTGTAGCAACATGCAAACACTCTGCGAAAGATTTAGCACACAGTGTAGAAGGCTCGGCAACCCAAGCCATGATCCCTGCAGCGGTGGCAAGGGGTGGGAGATGGCGGGATCCGACCTTTCGTGTCTGGCAGCTATGACGGTGAGGCTTGCAGCACTATGACGGAGGTGGGGGTGTTCCTTGTGGGGACTTGAACATGATGGCAGAGCTAGTCTTGGCCGGTAGTTCCGCGTTTGGTGGTTCCTTGTTCGGCGGCGTCGGTGACTGGCATGTGGCGAGGTGGGGATGGCCCCCTGTGGTGGCAGACTGGGTCTCCAGTGGCTTCACAACATACTTAGCGATTGATCACAACACATTGGTGGAGGCTCGGTGGTTAGCCAGTTCCGGGCGGTGGAGTGCGCACCAACAGGAGAGAGCCATGCCTCATTGCGTCTGGTCCATGACAGAAGCCGGCAACAACAACATCTACAGATGTTGTGTCATTCATGAAGGCGTTGTTGTGTTTGTGTGCCTCGCCTCCCATGTGTGCTCCAAGGGAAACCTCAGATCCATACTCCTAGAACAGAAGATGGCGATGTCTCTTGTGTCGTTCCCCTCCTTGAAGACTTTGTCTTTGAAGCTGGCAGGCTGAAGAAACCAGTGGATGGCGGTTTTGTTCGTGTTTGTGACGTTGTGATGTGTGGCAACGACAAGGCTTGTGAGCAGTGCTAGGTCGGGACTTATCCTTTCAAGCAGTTGTTTCAGTGTGTCTATGTTGTTTCTCACCATGATGCGATGAAGTCGAAGTTTTGGGACAGTGTCACTGCAACAACAATGACTATGTTGTTTCTCAAAGCAGTTATTCAATCCCTCCCTGTTTTTGCTACGGGTGTCTTTAAGATTCCGAAAAAAGTGTGTAAGGAAATCACGATGCCATTGCAAGCTTTTGGTGGGGTGATGAGGATGATCAAAGGAGGATGCACTGGTGGGTATGGTGGCACATGTGCTTTCCAAAAAATGAGGGTGGAATGGGATTTCGTGATCTCCATGCTTTCAACTTGGCATTACTTGCAAAACAGTGTTGGAGACTGATTTCCAAACCTAATACTTTATGTGCAAGAGTTCTTCGTGCAAAATATTACCCTGATGGCAATATCCTGAAGGCTGGAAATAAGAGAGGCTCCTCATTTACATGGCAATCTATTGTTTCGGGTATACAAACATTCATGAGAGGTCATATTTGGCGTGTCGGTACAGGCTCAAACATCAACATTTGGACCGATTGCTGGGTGCTGAACAGCCCAAACAGGAAGATCCTGACCCCGAAAGGTACCTGCCTACTTTCTAGAATGGAAAAATTAATCGACCCATACTCAGGGGAGCGGGACGAAGCTCTTATCAGAAGCATTTTCTCTCCGGTAGATGTTGACAGGATCTTGCGGATTCCTTTGAATGTCCAGCTGATGGAGAACTTTGTGGCATGGAACTTCACGAAATCATATTCATTTACAGTTCGGTCAGCATATTATGTTGAGTGGCACCACAAACAGAACACACAAATCAGAAGGTCCGATGGGCAGGGCAGCTCAATGATTAATCTAGTATGGGAAACTCTCTCGAAATTAAGAGTACCATCAAAGGTTAAGATTTTTGCTTGGAAGGTATTGCATGGCACAGTCGCGACTCGCTCTGTCCTAGCGAACAGACACATAAAGGTGTCCCCTAACTGCCCGCTATGCCCGGACGGGGCAGAGGATATTCGACACTTCATTTTCACTTGCCAATGTGCTAAGTATGGCGAGCAATGGGTCTGACGGAGATTGATAACCCACGAGTATAGGGGATCGCAACAGTTTTCGAGGGTAGAGTATTCAACCCAAATTTATTGATTCGACACAAGGGGAGCCAAAGAATATTCTCAAGTATTAGCAGCTGAGTTCTCAATTCAACCACACCTGGTAACTTAATATCTGCAGCAAGGTATTTAGTAGCAAAGTAATATGATAGCAGTGGCAACGATAGCAAAAGTAATATTTTTGGTGTTTTATAGTGATTGTAACAATAGCAACAGAAAAGTAAATAAGCGAAGAACAATATATGGAAAGCTCGTAGGCAATGGATCGGTGATAGAGAATTATGCGGGATGCTGTCGATCATGTAACAGTCATTACCTAGGGTGACACAAAACTAGCTCCAGTTCATCAATGTAATGTAGGCATGTATTCCGAATATAGTCATACGTGCATATGGAAAAAACTTGCATGACATCTTTTGTCCTACCCTCCCGTGGCAGCGGGGTCCTATTGGAAACTAAGGGATATTAAGGCCTCCTTTTAATAGAGTACCGGACCAAAGCATTAACACATAGTGAATACATGAACTCCTCAAACTACGGTCATCACCGGGAGTGGTCCCGATTATTGTCACTTCGGGGTTGTCGGATCATAACACGTAGTAGGTGACTATAGACTTGCAAGATAGGATCAAGAACTCACATATATTCATGAAAACATAATAGGTTCAGATCTGAAATCATGGCACTTGGGACCTAGTGACAAGCATTAAGCATAGCAAAGTCATAGCAACATCAATCTCAGAATATAGTGGATACTAGGGATCAAACCCTAACAAAACTAACTCAATTACATGATAAATCTCATCCAACCCATCACCGTTCAGCAAGCCTACGATGCAATTACTCACGCACCGCGGTGAGAATCGTGAAATTGGTGATGGAGGATGGTTGATGATGATGATGGCGACGGATTCCCCTCTCCGGAGCCCAGAACAGACTCCAGATCAGCCCTCCTGAGAGAGTTTAGGGCTTGGCGGCGGCTCAGTATCGTAAAACACGATGAATCTTTCTCTCTGGTTTTTTTCTCCCCGAAAGTGAATATATGGAGTCAGGGTTGAGGTCGGTGGAGCGTCAGGGGGCTCACGAGGCAGGGGGCACGCCCCCACCCTCGTGGACAGGTGGAGGCCCCCCCTGACATGGATCTTCCTTCCAGTATTTTTTATATATTTCAAAATAATTCTCTGTTGATTTTCAGGTCATTCCGAGAACTTTTATTTCTGCACAAAAATAACACCATGGCAATTCTGTTGAATACAGCGTCAGTCCGGGTTAGTTCCATTCAAATCATGCAAGTTAGAGTCCAAAACAAGGGCAAAAGTGTTTGAAAAAGTAGATACGACGGAGACGTATCAACTCCCCCAAGCTTAAACCTTTGCTTGTCCTCAAGCAATTTAGTTGATAAACTGAAAGTGATAAAGAAAAACTTTTACAAACTTTGTTTGCTCTTGTTGTTGTAAATATGTAAAGCCAACATTCAAGTTTTCGGCAAATATTATGAACTAACCATATTCACGATAACATTTAGGTATCATGTTTACTCATATCAATGACATAATCAACTAGCGAGCAATAATAATAAATCTCAGATGACAACACTTTCTCAAAACAATCATGATACGAGATATCAAGATGGTATCTCGCTAGCCTTTTCTGAGACCGCAAAACATAAATGCAGAGCACCTTTAAAGATCAAGGACCGACTAGACATTGTAATTCATGGTAAAAGAGATCCTGTCAAGTCATACTCAATGTAAACTAACAGTAATGGATGCAAATGACAGTGGTGCTCTCCAACTGGTGCTCTTTAATAAGAGGGTGATGATTCAACATAAAAGTAAATGGATAGGCCCTTCGCAAAGGGAAGCAGAGATTTGTAGAGGTGCCAAAGCTCGGTTTTGAAACAGAGATGAATAATATTTTGAGTGCAAATGATAGTGGTGCTCTCTAACTGGTGCTCTTTAATAAGAGGGTGATGACTCAACATAAAAGTAAATGGATAGGCCCTTCGCAAAGGGAAGCAGGGATTTGTAGAGATTCCAGAGCTCGGTTTTGAAACAGAGATTAATAATATTTTGAGCGGTATACTTTCATTGTCAACATAACAACCGAGAGATGGCGATATATTCCATGCTACACACATTATAGGCGGTTCCCAAACAGAATGTTAAAGTTTATACTCCCCCTCCACCAACAAGCATCAATCCATGGCTTGCTCGAAACAACGAGTGCCTCCAACTAACAACAGTCCCGGGGGAGTTTTGTTTGCAATTATTTTGATTTGATTTGCTTAAAGCATGGGACTGGCCATCCCGGTGACCAGCCATTTTCTCGTGAGTGAGGAGCGGAGTCCACTCCTCTTAAGAATAACCCGCCTAACATGGAAGATACGGACAACCCTAGTTGATACATGAGCTATTCGAGCATACAAAACAGAATGTTTATTTGAAGGTTTAGAGTTTGGCACATACGAATTTACTTGGAACGGCAGGTAGATACCGTATATAGGTAGCTATGGTGGACTCATATGGAACAACTTTGGGGTTTATGGAATTGGATGCACAAGCAGTATTTCCGCTTAGTACAAGTGAAGACTAGCAAAAAAGTGGGAATCGACCAGTTAGAGAGCGACAATAGTCATGAACATGCATTAAAATTAATCAACACCGAATGCAAGCATGAGTAGGATATAATGCACCATGAACATAAATATCGTAGAGGCTATGTTGATTTTGTTTCAACTACATGCGTGAACATGTGCCAAGTCAAGCCACTCGAATCGTTCAAAAGAGGGTACCACCCTATCATACCACATCACAACCATTTTAATAGCATGTTGGCACGCAAGGTAAACCATTATAAGCTCCTAGCTAATTAAGCATGGCATAAGCAACTATAATCTCTAATTATCATTGCAAACATGTTTATTCATAATAGGCTGAATCAGGAACGATGGACTAATCATATTTACAAAAACAAGAGAGGTCGAGTTCATACCAGATTTTCTCATCTCAATAAGTTCATCATATAATCATCATTATTGCCTTTCACTTGCACGACCAAATAGTGTGAATAGTAATAATAGTGCACGTGCATTGGACTAAGCTGGAATCTGCAAGCATTCAATTCAAGAGAGAAGACAAGGTAATATGGGCTCTTTGTTAGATCAACAATAATGCATTTGAGAGCCACTCAACATTTTCATTATGGTCTTCTCCTATCGACCCCCAAAGAAAAAAAAGAAATAAAGCTATTTACACGGGAAAACTCCCAACAAGCAAAAGAAGAACGAGAAATCTTTTTGGGTTTTCTTTTTAATTACTACTACAAGCATGGGAAGTAAACTAATTAAAAGCTTACAACTAATTTTTTTTGTTTTTCTTAAGGTTTATTAAACACACAAGAAGAAAGCATAAAAAGGAAAATATACTAGCATGGATGATACAATGAAAAAGGTATGAGCACCGACAACTAGCAATGAGTGTGTGAACATAAATGTAATGTCGGTGAGAAATACGTACTCCCCCAAGCCTAGGCTTTTGGCCTAAGTTGGTCTATGGCCACGGCTGGCCTGACGGATATCCAAAGTAATAGTTGGGGTCATACTCCGAGGAAGCCTTGGATTTCCACTGGTTGGCAATCACCTCTGGATCCCACTGGTAATCAGACTGTCGTGGAGGATCAAATTGTGGTTTCGGCTCTGGCTCCGTAGCTGATGTAGGGTTCCGGTAGGCGTGAATGGCCTCCAATGGAACAAGGTACTTGCCTGCAGATAAATCAAAGAAAGAAGGAGCAGGCAAGCTAATAGTCTCAGGATGATTTTTCACAAATATTAATTTGTACTTAAGCGCCTTTTCCCTATTCTTAACAATAAAATCATGTGCTACCATACTCTTATAATCTAGAAAAACAGGAGGCAGCAACTTCTCTTCCTTCTCATAATGCCTAATAGGTATGCTAAAGTGTGCAGCGAGGTGCGAGGCGAAGATCCCTCCAAGGACGGGGCCCTTAGTACGGTTAAGATTTAACCGCTTTGCAACAATAGAGCCCATAATAAATGAATGTGTCATCATGGAAAAAGGCATGGCACAAAATAACAATATCAGGGGCACTAAGGTTGCCACAGTTTCCGCAACCAATTAAGCATCTACTAGCAAATATTGTGAAGTAACATAAAATAGGAAAATGTATGCTAGTAATTCGTGTGTCGGAAACCTTCCTCGTTTCCCCTATGGCAATGGTATCAATAAACCCATCCACATCGTCACGATGTGGTTCCTCTACACTGCCCTCAAAAGCTATCAAACAAACCCGACAAAAATCACGAAGTGACATCTCCTTATGCTCATCATATAAATAAAATTCCACCGTAGGTGGTGAGCTCCTAGCATGGAAATGAAAGTGTTGCACAAAGATATTGGTGAGTAAGAGATACTGTCCGTGTTGGTCGTGGAGGAAGGCGGTGAGGCCTGCATTCTCAGCCAATTCATAGAAATCATTATAAATCCCGGCTGCTCTCAAGAAATCATCACAAGGCCATTCACATGGCCGAACCTCTGCGGTGTGAGTAAGATTATATTTGGGCCTCTTATGCTCCTCACTTTGCTTATCCTTTGAGCTTCGGCTCGATGAGCCCCTAAAAATATCTTCATCTTTTTCTGAAAATATCTGAAATTTTTAGTAACTTCAAAATAAAAGTGAACCAAACTTAACAAAATTGATAGCAACTACTCCTACAAGTGCCTAGAGGCAATGTCATGCACCAAAACTACTTTTGACCATATAAATTTGACATGCAAGTTCAAGAACAGGGTCACCTAAGCAGCAAAAATATGCAATGAATAAAACACTAGAACAAAAACTAATTGGACCATTGGAGGAGTCACATACCAAGGAACAATCCCTCAAAGGAGTTTTTTGAATGGAGCTTTGAGCAAGGAGATCGAAAATGGCAGCAAAATGAGCTTGGAGTCGGGTTTGAGCTAGTTGGTGATTTTTGTGGGAGGAAGAAGGAGTGTGTGATAGCTAGAATAAGTGGAGGGGGCCACCATGGGCCCACAAGGCAGGGGGCGCGCCCAGGGGGGTAGGGCGCGCCCTCCACCCTCGTGGCCAGGTGCTTGCTCCCCCTGCTGTGTTTTCAGTGCCATATATTCTCAAATATTCCAGAAAAAAATCATATTTAAATTTCAGGGCATTTGGAGAACTTTTATTTTCAGGGTATTTTTATTGCATGGATAATTCAGAAAATAGACAAAAATTACTATATTTGCTTCATTTAATATAAATAACAGAAAGTAAAAAGAGGGCACAGAGAGTTGTGTTTTCTAAATTCATCAATCTCATGCTCATCAAAAGGAATCCACTAACAAGGTTGATCAGGTCTTGTTAACAAACTCATTCCGAGTAACATGGAACCGGAGGATTTTCGAATAACACTAGGTTACCTCAACGGGGATATGCACATCCCCAACAACAAGAATATCATATTTCTTCTTGACAGTAGGAAGAGGAAATTCAAAACCTCCAAAAATAATCGATGGAATTTTTCCAATAGAGTTGATACTGTGGACTTGAGGTTGTTTCCTCAGAAAGTGTATTGTATGCTCATTACCATTAACATGAAAAGTGACATTGCCTTTGGTGCAATCAATAACATCCCCTGCAGTATTCAAAAAGGGTCTTCCAAGAATAATAGACATATTATCGTCCTCGGGAATATCAAGAATAACAAAGTCTGTTAAAATAGTAACGTTTGCAACCACAACAGGCACATCCTCACAAATACCGACAGGTATAGCAGTTGATTTGTCAGCCATTTGCAAAGATATTTCAGTAGGTGTCAACTTATTCAAATCAAGTCTATGATATAAATAGAGAGGCATAACACTAACACCGGCTCCAAGATCACATAAAGCAGTTTTAACATAGTTTCTTTTAATGGAGCATGGTATAGTTTGTACTCTGGGATCTCCTAGTTTCTTAGGTATTCCACCCTTAAAAGTATAATTAGCAAGCATGGTGGAAATTTCAGCTTCCGGTATCTTTCTTTTATTAGTAACAATATCTTTCATGTACTTAGCATAAGGATTCATTTTAAGCATATCAGTTAATCGCATACGCAAAAAGATAGGTCTAATCATTTCAGCAAAGCGCTCAAAATCCTCATCATCCTTTTTCTTGGATGGTTTGGGAGGAAAAGGCATGGGTTTCTGAACCCATGGTTTTCTTTCTTTACCGTGCTTCCTAGCAACAAAGTCTCTCTTATCATGACGCCGATTCTTTGATTCTGGGTTATCAAGATCAACAATAGGTTCATTTTCTACATCATTATCATTGCTAGGTTGAGCATCGACATGAACATCATCATTAACATTATCACTAGGTTCATGTTCATTACCAGATTGTGTTTTAGCATCAGAAATAGAAATATCATTGGGATTCTCAGGTGTGTCTACAACAGGTTCACTAGAAGCATGCAAAGTCCTATCATTTTTCTTTTTCTTCTTCTTAGAAGGACTAGGTGCATCTACATTATTTCTCTGAGAATCCTACTCAATTCTCTCAGGATGGCCTTCAGGATACAAAGGTTCCTGAGTCTTTTTACCAGTTCTAGTAGCCACTCTAACAGCAAAATCATTATTTTTACTATTCAATTATTGAGAAAATCATTCTGAGCTTTAAGTACTTGTTCTACTTGAGTGGTAACCATAGAAGCATGTTTGCAAATGAGTTTAAGTTCACCTTTAACATTAGCCATATAATCACTCAAGTGTTCAATCATATAAGAATTATGTTTCAATTGTCTACCAACATAAGTATTAAAATCTTCTTGCTTAACCATAAAGTTATCAAACTCATCTAAGCATTGGCTAGCAAACTTAGTAGGAGGGATTTCAGCTTTATCATATCTATAGAGAGAATTTACCTGTGTTGGGTTATCAAGACCATGTGTTTCTTTAATAGGAGATGGATCAATACCATGTATTTCTTTAACAGGAGGTAAATTCTTAACATCTTCAGCTTTAATACCTTTTCTTTCATAGATTTCTTTGCCTCTTGCATATCTTCAAGGCTGAGAAATAGAATACCACTTTTCTTCGGAGTTGGATCAGGGATTGGATCAGGAAGTGTCCAATTATTTTCATTAGTCAACATATTATTCAATAGAATTTCAGCTTCATCTGGTGTTCTTTCCCTGAAAACACAACCAGCACAACTATCCAGGTGGTCTCTGGAAGCATCGGTTAGTCCATTATAAAAGATATCAAGTATTTCATTTTTCTTGAGAGGATGATCAGGCAAAGCATTAAGTAATCGGAGAAGCCTCCCCCAAGCTTGTGGGAGACTCTCTTCTTCAATTTGCACAAAATTATATATTTCCCTTAAAGCAGCTTGTTTCTTATGAGCGGGGAAATATTTAGCAGAGAAGTAATAAGTCATATCGTGGGGACTACACACACAACCAGGATCAAGAGAATTAAACCATGTCTTAGCATCACCCTTTAATGAGAACGGAATTATTGAAGGATATAATAATAGCGAGTTTTCTCATCATTAGTGAACAGGGTGGCTATATCATTTAATTTAGTAAGATATGCTACAACAGTTTCAGATTCATAGCCATAGAAAGGATCAGATTCAACTAAAGTAATTATCTCAGGATCAACAGAGAAATCATAATCCTTATCACTAACAAAGATAGGTGAAGTAGCATAAGCAGGATCATATTTCATCCTAGCATTCAAAGTTTTTTGTTTCAGCTTAGCTAATAGTTTCTTAAGATCACTCATATCATTGCAAGCAAGAAAATCTCTAGCAGTTACTTCATCCATAACATAGCCCTCAAGCACAACAGGTAATTCATATCTAGGGGGAGAATCTTCATCATCATTTTCATCAATATTATCAGTTTTAATAATTTCATTCTCTTTAGCCCTAGCAAGTTGTTCATCAAGAAATTCACCAAGTGGCATAGTAGTATCAAGCATAGAAGTAGTTTCATCATAAGTATCATGCATAGCAGAAGTGGCATCATCAATAACATGTGACATATCAGAATTAATAGCAGAAGCAGGTCTAGTTGTCGCAAGCTTACTCAAAATAGAAGGTGAATCAAGTGCAGAGCTAGATGGTAGTTCCTTACCTCCCCTCGTAGTTGAGGGATAAATCTTGGTTCTTGGATCTTTTAAGTTCTTCATAATGATAAGCAGATATAAATCCCAAGTGACTCAAAGAATAGAGCTATGCTCCCCGGCAACGGCGCCAGAAAATAGTCTTGATAACCCACAAGTATAGGGGATTGCAACAGTTTTCGAGGTAGAGTATTCAACCCAAATTTATTGATTCGACACAAGGGGAGCCAAAGAATATTCTCAAGTGTTAGCAGCTGGATTGTCAATTCAACCACACCTAAAAACTTAATATCTGCAGCAAGGTATTTAGTAGCAAAGTAATACGATAGCAGTGGTAACGATAGCAAAAGTAATATTTTTGGTGTTTTATAGTGATTGTAACAATAGCAACAGAAAACTAAATAAGCGAAGAACAATATATGGAAAGCTCGTAGGCAATGGATCGGTGTTAGAGAATTATGCGGGATGCGATCGATCACGTAACGCCATAACCTAGGGTGACACAGAACTAGCTCCAGTTCATCAATGTAATGTAGGCATGTATTCCGAATATAGTCATATGTTCTTAAGGAAAAGAACTTGCATGACATCTTTTGTCCTACCCTCCCGTGGCAGCGGGGTCCTATTGGAAACTAAGGGATATTAAGGCCTCCTTTTAATAGAGTACCGGACCAAAGCATTAACACATAGTGAATACATGAACTCCTCAAACTACGGTCATCACCGGGAGTGGTCCCAATTATTGTCACTTCGGCATTGCCGGATCATAACACATAGTAGGTGACTATAGACTTGCAAGATAGGATCAAGAACTCACATATATTCATGAAAACATAATAGGTTCAGATCTGAAATCATGGCACTCGGGCCCTAGTGACAAGCATTAAGCATAGCAAAGTCATAGCAACATCAATCTCAGAACATAGTGGATACTAGGGGTCAAACCCTAACAAAACTAACTCGATTACATGATAAATCTCATCCAACCCGTCACCGTCCAGCAAGCCTATGATGGAATTACTCACGCACGGCGGTGAGCATCATGGAATTGGTGATGGAGGATGGTTGATGATGACGATGGCGACGGATTACCCTCTCTGGAGCCCCGAACGGACTCCAGATCAGCCCTCTCGAGAGAGTTTAGGGCTTGGCGGCGGCTCCATTTTATAAAACGCAATGAATCTTTCTCTCTGGTATTTTTTCTCCCCGAAAGTGAATATATGGAGTCAGGGTTGAGGTCGGTGGAGCGTCAGGGGGCCCACAAGGCAGGGGGCGCGCCCCCACCCTCGTGGAGAGGTGGAGGCCCCCCTGACGTGGATCTTCCTTCCAGTATTTTTTATATATTTCAAAATAATTCTCCGTTGATTTTCAGGTCATTCCGAGAACTTTTATTTCTGCACAAAAATAACACCATGGCAATTCTGCTGGAAACAGCATCAGCCCGGGTTAGTTCCATTCAAATCACGCAAGTTAGAGTCCAAAACAAGGACAAAAGTGTTTGGAAAAGTAGATACGACGGAGACATATCAGAGATCATAGACGAAGCATTGTCAGTAGATCGGTCGGGCAGTGTAGTCCTGGATGAAATCGTCCGCAATAATGTGAGAGTAAGACCGACCTTATCAAACCTCGGTGTTGCAGAATCGATAGTGGTAGGAGCATGGTACATATGGTGGCAGAGGAGAGAATTTGTGAAAGGAAATTCTGTTGCACCACCGGCAAGAACTGCGTTTGCGATCTATGCTATCACCTCAAACTTCAAAGCAGCGGAGGGTACCGTGCAGCCACAAAAGATATCATGGGAAAAACCACCAGCTGGTAGCTACAAGATGAATGTGGATGCATCTTACTTCCAAGATGGATCGGGTGCAGTAGCTGCAGTTCTCCGCAACCACTTGGGAGAGCCAGTCACCGGTGGGTCTTGGCTACTGAACAATGTCCATGATGCAAACACATCAGAGGCTATAGCGATGTAGAAGGGCTTGATGATGATTGAAACTATAGGGTGTGATGGAGTTATCATGGTGTGACGCCCCCAATTTGACCGTATACTAATCATACACGCAAACGTGTACGACCAAGATCAGGGACTCATGGGAAGATATCACAATACAACTCTACAAATAAAATAAGTCATACAAGCATCATATTACAAGGCAAGGGCCTCGAGGGCTCGAATACAAGAGCTCGATCATAGACGAGTCAGCGGAAGCAACAATATCTGAGTACAGACATAAGTTAAACAAGTTTGCCTTAAGAAGGCTAGCACAAACTGGGATACAGATCAAAAGAGGCGCAAGCCTCCTGCCTGGGATCCTCCTAAACTACTCCTGGTCGTCGTGAGCGGGCTGCACGTAGTAGTAGGCACGTCCCGAGTAATAGCAGTCATCATCAACAGAGGCGTCTGGCTCCTGGACTCCAACTTATGGTCGCAGCAATCGGGTATAGAAAGGGGGAAAAGATGGAGCAAAGCAAGCGTGAGTACTCATCCAAAGTACTCGCAAGCAAGGAGCTACACTACATATGTATGCATTGGTATCAAATGGAATAAGGGTATCATATGTGGACTGAACTACAGAATGCCGGAATAAGAGGGGGATAGCTAGTCCTGTCGAATACTACGCTTTTGGCCACCTCCATCTTGCAGCATGTAGAGGAGAGTAGATGGTAAGTTCACCAAGCAGCATCGTGTAGCATAATCATACCCGGCGATCCTCTCCTCGTCGCCCTGTTAGAGAGCGATCACCGGGTTGTATCTGGCACTTGAAAATGTGTGTTTTATTAAGTAACTGGTTCTAGTTGTCATAAGGTCAAGGTACAACTCCAAGTCGTCCTGTTACCGAAGATCACGGCTATTCGAATAGATTAACTTCCCTGCACGGGTGCACCACATTTCCCAACACGCTCGATCCCCTTTGTCCGGACACACTTTTCTGGGTCATGCCCGGCCTCGGAAGATCAACACATCACAGCCCTACCTAGGCACAACAGAGAGGTCAGCACGCCGGTCTAAATCCTATGGCACAGGGGTCTGGGCCCATCGCCCTTTGCACACCTACACGTTGGAAACGCTGCCGGAAGCAGAACTAGCCCCCTTAATACAAGAGCAGGCTTACGGTCCAATCCGGCGCGCGCCGCTCAGTCGCTGACGTCACGAAGGCTTCGGCTGATACCACGACGTCGAGTGCCCATAACTGTCCCCTCGTAGATGGTTAGTGCGTATAGGCCAGTGGCCAGACTCAGATCAAATACCAAGATTTCGTAAAACGTGTTATCTTGAAATAACCGCAAACGCCGACCAGGGCCAGGCCCACCTCTCTCCTAGGTGGTCTCAACCTGCCCTGTCGCTTCGCCACAAAGATCAACACAGAGGGCCGCCGGGAAAGTATGTCCTTCCAGCCCCCAATTCGTGAATCAACCGCGGGTACTCCTTGAGCCAACCCGACTTTAGTCATCACATGTATCATGTATAAAGTATATAGTATATACTCGTGATCACCTCCCGAGTGATCATGACCCGATAGTATAGCATGGCAGATGGACAAGAATGTAGGGCCACTGATGATAAACTAGCATCCTATACTAAGCATTAGGATTGTAGGTAAGGTATCAATAGCTGGAGCAACAATGACAGGCTATGCATCAGAATAGGATTAACAGAAAGCAGTAACATGCTACACTACTCTAATGCAAGCAGTAGAGAAGAATAGGCGATATCTGGTGGTGAAGGGGGGCTTGCCTGGTTGCTCTGGAAAGAGAGAGGGGTCGTCAACACCGTAGTCGTACTGGGTAGCAGCAGCGTCGGTCTCGGTGTCTAGCGAGAGAATAGGAGGGAGAAACAATAAATATTAAGCAAACAGATGCATAGTGATGCATGACATGACAAGTAGCGGTGCTAGGGGTGCTCTAACGCGGTATGTGGTGGTCCGGTGAAGGGGGGGAACATCCGGGAAAATATCCACGATGTTTCGCGTTTTCGGACAGATGAACCGGAGGGGGAAAGTTGCGTGTTCGCTATGCTAGGGATGTGTGGCGGACGAACGGGCTGCGTATCCAGATTCGTCTCGTCGTTCTGAGCAACTTTCATGTACAAAGTTTTTCCATCCGAGCTACGGTTTATTTTATATTGACTTTAAAATATTTAAATCATTTTTAGCATTTAATTAATTATTTTAATAGAACATTATCCAGAACAGTGAAAGGTGATGTCAGCATGACATCACCATGATGTCAGCAGGTCAAACCCAGCTGACCAGAGTCAAACCTGGCCTGTGGGTCCAGTGGGACCCACCTGTCATAGACCCAGGCTAACTAAACAGGTTTGATTAGTTTAGCTAATTGATTAGGTTAAATAGTTATTAGGTTAATTAATCTTAATTAGTTAATTTCAGAAAGAATTAATTAAGTTAATTATTTAGTTAATTAATTAATTAATATTTAATTTTATTTATATATTTCTTTTTAACGTTCTGGGGATGGACCCCACTTGTCCTACACTCCTAACTAACTAACCATGTTAATTAGTTTAATTAACAGATTAATTAGATTAAGTTAATTAAACTAATTAAACATATTTAATTAATTAATTAACATTTTTATTTATTATTATTTTTAAAATTCCTTTTTTATATAAACGTTCTGGGTGGGGCTCGTTTGCCATAGGCCCATATGGCCTTAGCGGGCCCCGGGCGGTGTAGTTATGGGCGCCGGGGCATGCGGGAGTTGCTGGCGCCCGATAGGATGCCACAGGGAGGAGCGCACGGCGAGGGGGAGTGGGCTCACGGTGGCCGGCGACGGCGGACGTCGTGGCGCAGAGGAGCAGGGGTGCGTGGGGCAGGGCGGGCCGGCGCAAGCGGCGGCTGTAGGCGAATCGGGACATGGGGGGAGGTGGCGGAGCAGGGCAGCTGCGGCGAGCAGCAGCAGCAGGGCGCACGTGCGCGAGAGGCAGCGGTCGCGAGCTAGGGGCTCGCGCGCGTGGTGCCGCGAGGGATGGCGAGGCCACGGGGCGGCCGGCGTCGGGGGTAAGTGGGGCGCGAGCGGGCGGGAGAGCATGCCGGCTCGGACGCGGGGCAGCACACGAGCGGGGCGGCCAAAGCAGCAGGCGTGCGCGCAGGAGAAGCAGCAGCACCGAGCATGGGGGGGGGAGCGGCAGGTAGGGACAGGGAAGTGCGCGGCTGTGGGCGTGATGGTTGCGGGAGGAGGCGGCCGGAGTGGGCAAGGGGAGCACAGCGCGGGCGTGAGCAGGGTGGTGTTGGGCGCGAGCGGGGCCATGTGCAGCACCGCGAGGAGGCCGGGGCGCGCGAAGACGCGGATGCAGCGTGCGCGTACGGGGGCGCGGACGACTACAGCGAGGCGCAGGCGGGGCGCGGTCGCCGCGAGCGTGCGTTACAGGTGGACGGGCGCGTGTGAGCGGGGCGACGCGAGCGCGGGTGAAGAGGGAAGGAGAGGGGCGCTCACGGGGGCGCGCGGGGGGGGGGGGGGGGGGGGGGGTTGGGGAGGTACAGAGACGAGGCGACGCAGGGGAGGCAGGCCGGCGTGGAGGAGACGAGGTCGAGGCGGCGAGGGCGGTCCTCGGGCGGCGGCGATCGACGACGAGGACGGTGAAGGGTCGCGGCAATGGGGTCGGGGCGACGTTTCCCTCGATCCAGATCGGGGGTAGAGGAGGAGTGGGATGAGGGGGAGGGAGTGGGGGCGAGTGGGAGTCATGGGGGGGTTAGGGTTTCGGGCGAGAGGGGATAAGGGAGTGGGCAATGCCGGTTGGGCCGGCCTGGCTAACAGCTGGGCCGACTGGCCCATGGGGGGAGGGGTTTCTGTTTTAATTCTTTTGTTTTCTGTTTTTGTGTTCTCTTTTCTTTATTTATTTTCTTCTCTGTTTGGATTTTAGTTCCACTTTATTTTTACTTAGAGAAATATATGACAATAGCTCCTAAATTAACTTTTCAAAACAACCCTCATCCACAAAAGGTTTTAACCCAAAATAAAATAGTTTAGTGTTTTTTATAAAATACCAAAGGTATTTAAATAATGTTTTTTCTACCGTTTAAATCATTTCAGTGCATTTATACATTATATAAAAATGTGGATTCTTCATCATAAGCATCTATGCATTAACTAGCACAACCCGAACATTTTGTTTTGTATCTTTGAAATTTTTTGATGTTTGCCTTTAATTTAATTTTGAATTTGAATCATTTTTGAACTAACCCGAGATTAACTACAACAATAGAGGTGATGTGGCATCATCAGCAGGGAGTTACTATAGTCTAATTATCCGGCCGTCACAATTCTCCTCCACTATAAGAAATCTCGTCGCGAGATTTAAGAGGTAGTGAAAGGGGGGAAGGTTTGGTAACGAAACTAGCGAGTCTTCTCATCCTGGCTTGCTCTTCTCGAAGAGGCCAGTCCAATACATTGATGTCTTCATTTCTCTGCTTTAAGTCATCATGATGACGTCGGCGTCCTTTCTTCAGGAACTCCATCGTACTTACGAAAGAATAAAGGGTGGGCATTCTGGGAGAACAGACCTCTGCAATGTCGACTACCTGGTCGATAATATCGAGGAAGGTGGCGGAAGTAACTCTCGAATTGAAACTTATGAAATTATCGAGAGCAAAGTAAGGAGGTATCATGGGAAGTTTCGAGCGGGCAGGCATTCGTTCGATGCCTGAAACAGTGCGTGAAAAGGGGTTCAAAGCAATGGGAATAAGTATTGTGTCTGATAGCAGAATTGATGATCTCTCGGAAGGTGGCTCGTGAATCACATATGAGGCCAAGTGAGAGGAATTGACTTTGGAAACCGGGGGTGTATAGGAGAGTCGGGTTTCGATCCTGTGGAATTGTGGGTTATGGGCCCACCATGTGGGTTAAAAATAGGGAGGGTGATGTCATCTTGCATGGTCATGATAGCAAGGCATGTCAGAAAATAGTCTGTCAGTTATGTCGCCAACAATGTCGGCGAGGGACGAAGAGAACCATATTCCTGCTCGTTGAACGAGGCGGACCAATAGGCAAAGTTCTCGCCCGTCGGTGGTTACCGAAATGTTATCAACACAGTAACAGGGTCTTGATGACAGAATTGTACAACGAGGTGTTTACATAAGCAGGAGAATATTACTCCTTAGATCATATAGATCACAAGAAAGGTTAAACCAAACAATGGAAAGGAAAATATGATTATTAGATTAAACAGAACAATGGAAAGGAAAATGTGTTAAAACACATATTCCAGGGGTATATCCTCCCAAGGACAAGTAGAGCATGATATCCATGACTGGATATAATGTAGAAAACTCTTTAGGTAAGGTGAGGGAAATTTCATGACACTACTCATACAGTGGTGTTTGGGTAATTGAACAGGAAACATTTAGCATTGGGCTTCAAATGTTCTTGTTGATAATCGGAGTACCACAAACAAGCTTCGAGATAGCATTGACATGGTCACTGGGTAAAGATCGGACTTTGGATACACAAAGGATCCATCAGGAACAACTTATAGAATAAGTCTTACAATTTCTTCATGGAAGAATGACTAACCTTGCTAAAAGGAAACTATAACAATAGGTCCTCCGGGCAGGTGTGTTAGGATGACATCACCTTATTGGGTTAAAGACCAATGTTATAACTCTTGGGAATATGTTCCAACCATCGTATCTGACCGAGATTCAGGTCTGATTGGTGTTAGGATACCCCAGACTCGGGATGCCTGAGAAGAAAAAGGTGCAACTCTAATAGATGAGATGACATTGTAAGATTATCAGGAAATGAACTATGGAAGCAAGTTCCGAATCATGAGTTCATCATTAAACCAAGGAGAGGATGACGAGGTTGAAGGAAATATGCCCTAGAGGCAATAATAAAGTTATTATTTAGTTCCTTATTTCATGATAAATGTTTATTATTCATGCTAGAATTGTATTAACCGGAAACATAATACATGTGTAAATACATAGACAAACAGAGTGTCACTAGTATGCCTCTACTTGACTAGCTCGTTAATCAAAGATGGTTATGTTTCCTAACCATAGACATGTGTTGTCATTTGATTAACGGGATCACATTATTAGGAGAATGATGTGATTGACATGACCCATTCCATTAGCTTAGCACCCGATCGTTTGGTATGTTTCTATTGCTTTCTTCATGACTTATACATGTTCCTATGACTATGAGATTATGCAACTCCCGTTTGCCGGAGGAACACTTTGTGTGCTACCAAACGTCACAACATAACTGGGTGATTATAAAGGAGCTCTACAGGTGTCTCCAAAGGTAAATGTTGGGTTGGCGTATTTCGAGATTAGGATTTGTCACTCCGATTGTCGGAGAGGTATCTCTGGGCCCTCTCGGTAATGCACATCACATAAGCCTTGCAAGCATTGCAACTAATGAGTTAGTTGCGAGATGATGTATTAAGAAACGAGTAAAGAGACTTGCCGGTAACGAGATTGAACTAGGTATTGAGATATCGACGATCGAATCTCGGGCAAGTAACATACCGATGACAAAGGGAACAACGTATGTTGTTATGCGGTCTGACCGATAAAGATCTTCGTAGAATATGTGGGAGCCAATATGAGCATCCAGGTTCCGCTATTGGTTATTGACCGGAGACGTGTCTCGGTCATGTCTACATTGTTACATTGTTCTGAACCCGTAGGGTCCGCACGCTTAAGGTTTCGATGACAGTTATATACGGGGGCAGGGAGCACCCCTAGACACACAAGTTGATCTTCGTGATCGTTTTCTCAGCCGTGTGCGGTGCCCCCTTCCACCATACTCCTCGATAATATTGTAGCGGTGCTTAGGCGAAGCCCTGCGATGGTAGAACATCAAGATCGTCACCACGCCGTCGTGCTGATGGAACTCTTCCCCGACACTTTGCTGGATCGGAGTCCGAGGATCGTCATCGAGCTGAACGTGTGCTAAAACACGGAGGTGCCGTAGTTTCGGTGCTTGATCGGTCGGGCCGTGAAGACGTACGACTACATCAACCGCGTTGTCATAACGCTTCCGCTATCGGTCTACGAGGGTACGTAGACAACACTCTCCCCTCTCGTTGCTATGCATCACCATGATCTTGCGTGTGCGTAGGAATTTTTATGAAATTACTACGTTCCCCAACAGAGGTGGCTGATGAACTCAGCGACAATGAATCGAGATTTCCAAAATATGGATTCCCCACCAGTATTCGAACAAGGAGATAACATTTTTCAGATCAAATGATATAATGAGGTATGCTCGAGGAAAACATACATAATTAGTCATTGATTGAAAGGTGCACCCGAAGTATGGGCTTAGGTAGCACGATCAATGTTAGAATGGTGATTCCATAACAATTGATCTAAGAATGAAATATCGATCATTAACTTCAAAGCAATAGGGTTGCTAGAAGTTTTGAAGTCGCACATCATAGTACAATTGTCGGTTTTCTGGTTAGAAACAACACGGGGACCAAGGAATGAACGGATATGGCAAGAGGTATCACCTGTATCAAGATCTCTTAAGAGGTGGTGAAATTCTCACGACATTCTTGACATAAAAGATGGTAATACTCAAAGGTAAATAAGAACAAATGTTGGATAGCAAGGAAATCAAGGTATAACACAAAACACGGACAAGTTTGTGTTGAACGGAAGGCAATAAAAAGGTTGATAATAAAACAAATCATCAAGGGCAAGGATGGTATTTCTCATCATGAATTCAGTTGGTATCCTGGAAGAGCTCAGAATGTTGATGATGATCATGACATTTTTTGTCAAGAGGCTCCACGAAGAAGCAATTGAACAGCGGCTACATCAAGCAACATGACTAATGTAGAGAAAGATTATTGGAACCACGGATACTACACCAACTCAGAATCAAGCTTGCTGTTTGAGGTGAAACGATAAGACAAGGAAGATCGACGTAAGCTTAGCTCACCGCCGAAAGTTATGCTCCAGGAATAAGGAACAGGTAGCACAGTTAAAATCACCATGAAAATGATATAGCCAATTAGGCTAGGAATGATGTGATCGAGTTATTAAATTTGTAAGGAATGAAGAGTTCTAATACTTGTTGAATCGCAATGCAGACTCGATTCAGTTATCGGTGTCTATGTAGTACTTGAAGAAGAACTCGTAAGAAGTTATGCAGTTCCGTGATAATCTCGAGATACCAGGGGGTAATGCTCGACGACAGATCAAAGTAGAGGTTGGACCGGGGTATTGATCCACAGAAGACAAGTGCTTAAACTTGCGCGAGAAAGGGGATCAAAGAAGAACATATGGTTGGAATCACGATTGCAAAGGATCAATCCACCGATACCAAAGCATATTATATCAAGGAAATAGTTATTATTACAAGAAGCTTTCATGATAGGATTTACATCGTGTCCATGGGCATGAACACAAAGGTTCAAGGTCGACTCCCACTTCCTCAATGTATAACCTTCCATTCACCTCTCGCTTTTCAAAAATGACATTAGTTGTTGAAAGTTTTACCTTGTGCAATACCAGATAAGTATGACCCGTGAAAACTTTTGGATTCACACAGATTAGGGAAGGCGTTGGTTCAACCCATCGGGGCATCTTAGGAACATATACCACAACTTGAAGAGTAAATAACACAAGCTCGAAGGTAGAGCATGGTTGACAAAAGGAGAGGATACAATTTACCAAAGGCATTGTGTATCCGAGGAAGTGCTCACAAGCTTATTGAATATGAAGGACGTTGTCGGATAAATTTTCGACAAAGGGTCTGGTGGTCCACAAGGGATCTGATGTGAGCATCGGTACTCAACCAGAGGAAGAAAGAAGGCAAGGAGATCATATTATAGAAACAACCGACTAACTCAAAGCTCAAATGAAAGGAATTATGAATTCCAAGACAAAGGATCAGAAGCAATGCTCTGATTAGGGATGGATAAGTTGAATAGCCTTAAGGGTACAATCGATGGCAATTTGATTGGTCGAGATCCAGCTCATGTTTAAAATGACGTCTGAGCCAAAAGGACGAAATGAAGGATCTGATTAAGGATTGCGAGCATTCACAACATATTGATTCAACAGACACAAATTGATAATGACTAAAGATGCCAATAAGATTACCGGACTTATGAGGTTAATCATAATGCAAGCAAGCAAGAATTTCAAGAGCAATAGGCTGTTGAGGATTTTCGGAGATCGAATGGTATTTTGAAGACTTTTGTTAAAAACATGTATCCACTGGGGAGGAGCGGATACTTTATAAGTGCGAGAAATTATTCGTAGGGGTATTCAGGTTGCAAAGAACTACAAGGGCAGTGGGCACAAGGTATTTTCGGAATAATAGAGAGAATTTCGGGGTATCTTGTAATAACAAGATTAACTGGGAATAAAAGTAAGGATGACAGGTGTAGGTATTTACCCATAGGGATATTTCGGTGGAAGGGGATGGCAAAAGCAATGGGCACAAAGTCTCGAGAGAACAACGGAGAGTATCTTCGGAATCCTTCGGTACAGCAGGCGGTCATCTGTAACAAGGGGCTCTTCGGGTGGATGTGATCACGAGATCCTAATGTTAGAGTTAGTAAAACCATTTCACCCGAATAGAAGAGAGATCAGAATCTCAGAGTATAGACAAGGAATAAATGATCCTAATAGCACCCAATGGCAACGTGGTCCCGTAAGGCACACAGCCATGTTAGTAGAAGTTTTATAATGACTAGACACAACTTCGGCAAAGGAGTGTGGAAGGGGGATTCCTACAGGAAGTCGGCTCTGATACCAACTTGTGAGGCCCCCGATTTGACCGTACACTAATCATACACGCAAACGTGTACGACCAAGATCAGGGACTCACGGGAAGATATCACAACACAACTCTACAAATAAAATAAGTCATACAAGCATCATATTACAAGGCAGGGGCCTCGAGGGCTCGAATACAAGAGCTCGATCATAGATGAGTCAGCGGAAGCAACAATATCTAAGTACAGACATAAGTTAAACAAGTTTCCCTTAAGAAGGCTAGCACAAACTGGAATACAGATCGAAAGAGGCGCATGCCTCCTTCCTGGGATCCTCCTAAACTACTCGTGGTCGTCGTCAGCGGGTTGCACATAGTAGTAGGCACGTCCCGAGTAATAGCAGTCGTCATCGACAGTGGAGTCTGGCTCTTGGACTCCAACTTCTGGTCGCAGAAATCGGGTATAGAAAGGGGGAAAAGAGGGAGCAAAGCAACCATGAGTACTCATCCAAAGTACTCGCAAGCAAGGAGCTACACTACATATGTATGCATTGGTATCGAATGGAATAAGGGTATCATATGTGGACTGAACTGCAGAATGCCGGAATAAGTGGGGGATAGCTAGTCCTGTCGAAGACTACGCTTCTGGCCACCTCCATCTTGCAGCATGTAGAAGAGAGTAGATGGTAAGTTCACCAAGTAGCATCGTGTAGCATAATCATACCCGACGATCCTCTCCTCGTCGCCCTGTTAGAGAGCGATCACCGGGTTGTATCTGGCACTTGAAAAGGTGTGTTTTATTAAGTAACCGGTTCTAGTTGTCATAAGGTCAAGGTACAACTCCAAGTCGTCCTGTTACCGAAGATCACGGCTATTCGAATAGATTAACTTCCCTGCACGGGTGCACCACATTTCCCAACATGCTCGATCCCCTTTGTCCGGACACACTTTTCTAGGTCATGCCCGGCCTCGGAAGATCAACACGTCGCAGCCCTACCTAGGCACAACAGAGAGGTCAGCACGCCGGTCTAAATCCTATGGCGTAGGGGTCTGGGCCCATCGCCCTTTGCACACCTACACGTTGCGAACGCGGCCGGAAGCAGAACTAGCCCCCTTAATACAAGAGCAGGCTTACGGTCCAATCCGGCGCGCGCCGCTCAATCGCTGACATCACGAAGGCTTCGGCTGATACCACGACGTCGAGTGCCCATAACGGTCCCCGCGTAGATGGTTAGTGCGTATAGGCCAGTGGCCAGACTCAGATCAAATACCAAGATCTTGTTAAACGTGTTATCTTGAAATAACCGCGAACGCCGACCAGGGCCAGGCCCACCTCTCTCCTAGGTGGTCTCAACCTGCCCTGTCGCTTCGCCACAAAGATCCACACATAGGGCCGTCGGGAAAGTATGTCCTCCAGCCCCCATTTCGTGAATCAACCGCGGGTACTCCTCGAGCCAACACGACTTTAGTCATCACATGTATCATGTATAAAGTATATAGTATATACTCGTGATCACCTCCCGAGTGATCACGGCCCGATAGTATAGCATGGCAGACGGACAAGTATGTAGGGCCACTGATGATAAACTAGCATCCTATACTAAGCATTAGGATTGCAGGTAAGGTATCAATAGCTGGAGCAACAATGACAGGCTATGCATCAGAATAGGATTAACGAAAAGTAGTAACATGCTACACTACTCTAATGCAAGCAATACAGAAGAATAGGCGATATCTGGTGGTCAAGGGGGGGCTTGCCTGGTTGCTCTAGCAAGAGAGAGGGGTCGTCAACACCGTAGTCGTACTGGGTAGCAGCGGCGACGGTCTCGGTGTCTAGCGAGAGAAGAGGAGGGAGAAACAATAAATATTAAGTAAACAGATGCATAGTGATGCATGACATGACAAGTAGCGGTGCTAGGGGTGCTCTAACGCGGTATGAGGTGGTACCGGTGACGGGGGGGACATCCGGGAAAATATCCCCCCTGTTTTGCGTTTTCGGACAAATGAACCGGAGGGGGAGCAGTGGCGCGCGGGGTAGGGTGGGCCAACGCGAGCGGCAGCTGCAGGCGAATCGGGGCACGGGGGGAGGTGGCGGAGCAGGGCGGTTGCGACGAGCAGCAGCAGCAGGGCACGCGTGCTGGAGAGGCAGCGGTCACGAGGTAGGGGCTCGCACGCGTGTTGCCACGGGGGATGGCGAGGCCACAGGGTGGCCGGCGTCGGGGGGAAGTGGGGCGCGAGCGGGCGGGAGAGCACGCCGGCTCGGACGTGGGGCAGCACGCGAGCGGGGCGGCCAAAGCAGCAGGCGCGCACGCGCAGGAGAAGCAGGTAGGGACAGGGACGCGCGCGGCCGTGGGCATGATGGTTGCGGGAGGAGGCGGCCGGAGCGGGCAAGGGGAGCACAGCACGGGCGCGAGCAGGGTGGTGTTGGGCGCGGGCGGGGCCGTGCGCGCGCACCGCGAGGAGGCCGGGGCGTGCGAAGACGCAGACGCGGATGACCACGGCGAGGCGCAGGTGGGGCGCGGTCGCCGCGAGCGCACGTTGCAGGTGGACGGGCACGCGTGAAGGAGAGGGGCGCTCATGGGGGGGGGGTAGGGGACTAGGCAGCGGGGCGCGGGGAGGGGGACAGAGACGAGGCGACGCAGGGGAGGCGGGCCGGCGGGGAGGAGACGAGGTCGAGGTGGCGAGGGCGGTCCTCGGGCGGCGGCGATCGGCGACGAGGACGGCGAAGGGTCGCGGCAATGGGGTCGGGGCGACGTTTCCCCCGATCCAGATCGGTGGTAGAGGAGGAGTGGGACGAGGGGGAGGGAGTGGGGGCGAGTGGGAGTAGTGGGGGGGTAGGGTTTTGGGCGAGAGGGGATAAGGGAGTGGGCAAGGCCGGTTGGGCCGGCCTGGCTAACAGCTGGGCCGACTGGCCCATGGGGGGAGGAGTTTATGTTTTAATTCTTTTGTTTTCTGTTTTTGTGTTCTTTTTTCTTTATTTATTTTCTTCTCTGTTTGGATTTTAGTTCCACTTTATCTTTCCCTAATAATAAAGCACGGATTGATTCCGTGGGTTCACCGTCACAATACGCTTCTTACCGTGAATTTATGTTTTCAGTTTAAATTTAAAACATATACACAAGGTGGTACTAAAGTAAAGTTCTCCGATATTGGCTCTTTTTTGTCAAGCACCCATGATCGGTTTCCTTTCCTGACTGGGCCTTCTCTATTCGTACGTCTTTTATGTTGGGCCAGGCTGGGCCTCAGCCTGCCAAACAATTCCGGTTCCAAAAAAGAAAAGGTGCATTGCATATGAATCGAACCATGCACTGAAGCCTCGCCGTACAAGGCAACTAGAGTCTCGAGTCCACGGGTCGTCGATCCACTCCGAGCGATTGGATCGTGGTTTCGACAACAACGTCCACACACCGCACGCGCAGTCCGCTTCGATCGAGATCCATCACCGTCGGGAACCTTCGCCCCCTCGTATAATCTATTGATCTCCTCGTCGACGTCCAGTTAGCCCATGGATCCGCCGCTGAGGATCGCAAGTCCTTCACATCCCGATAGATCGCAAGCCACGTCCCCATGCTCCGATCGATCGCAAGCCAGGCCGACGAGGCGAAGGAAGGGCAGCACGGATGGCAGTCGAGGTCTATGAGATGGGGCTTGAAGGACGGGATCGCAGCCTCGCACAGGTCCGCCAGATCCTCCCACGCAGCCCGATCTCCGGCGCAAGTTGTTTCACGGGTCAGATCGCTCGAGTAAGATCACTTCCACCCCATCATGTGTGGTTATTGCGAGCACCCCGACTTCATGCTTGGCAAGTACTGCAGAATGTGTAGCAGAATCCCGGCAATCTTAGCAACTACCTCTCCGACGGTGCAAGTGCTCGGCCTCATTATGGCAGGCACAAGTGGAGATGAGTGGGTGGAAGAAGAGTGAAAGGAGAAGAAGGGATTTGCACAGAGCAGAATTTCTTGTTTGGATGAGAGGTTGATGTAGTCTTGCGTCGTTTTGAAATTCCTGTCTGAGTATACATGTATATGCTCCTATATCCAGCTTCTCAAGGTCTCCCTAATCTTGTTGGTCTCCAACCCAGCTTTGATTCTCATCCTGATCCATCATTTATTTTTAGTATCTAGCCGGCGGCAGCTGTTCGATCTTCATCATAATCACCTGTGACACATGTTGGTTTAGTATATATTTATGTACATACCATCTACATCTCATGCCTCCAGAGATTGACATGTACTGCTTTTAGATTTGGGTATTGCAAATTCTTCCCCTTATTTATACTGATTTTTGCATGAATTATACAATCATGAGTTATTGATACCATGATCTTTTGGAGCCTGAGATTAAATAAGATATGAAATCATATATGCAAGTTATATTTGAAATAGTTTCCCACTATATAAGCAGAATTTAAATTGATTAGTTTTGTCTGAAAAAATACACTAGATGTTGCTATACGCATAATTATTATTATTTAGGCATCAAGATATATATGTTCTTTTTTACTTGCATCTTTACTTTGAATGTGTGTTGTATGGTGTGTGTATTCAGTGCCGACATCTTACCTTGCAGGTCTAAGACAAGATTGAACTCTTGAAATATATATTTTGTTTATTGGCCCAACAGAAAGGTATGAGAAACAAATGCAACAATTCTATGGAGTTTTGTGATTGTAGTATCTGTCCATAGTAGGAAAAAGGCAACCAGAGTTTTTGTTCTAGACATGTATGATGTTTGTATTCCAAATAAAATGGCTAATAAGAAGGACTTCTTCAAGATGATCCGTAGAAAGCCAGGAGGAAGTTCAAATATGGTGCAACTTGCAAATCATGAGTTCTAAGAGAAGCCTATTATTACTTCAGAAGAAAAACTTTGATCCAATATTGGGTCATTGTTATGATCAACTACATACAAAGGGCCAAATTGACCAGTACCTATTGTATTGATGTTTTAATATTTGTGTGCCACTCAGTATTCCGCTCTACGCGTCCTGTAGTAGGAGATAAAAAAGAGGGAGGGAGAGACAGAGAGTACAGAGGAACCACAGTGGTAGTGTTTCAAAGTGTTCTCTACCACTGTTTCGAGTTTCTTTTGCTCAAAGTTCCAAGAGTATAAATCTAGCTGATTATTTGACCTAATTGTGTTACTCATCAAAAATTCAATTCCATTGCTCAAAAACAAAAATCAAGATGACATTTTTCATGAACTTCAAATGTGTTCCACGTACAACTCACAATTTTTCCCGTTGCAACGCACGGGCATTTGTGCTAGTTTTTACTTAGAAAAAAATATGACAATAGCTCCTAAATTAACTTTTCAAAACAACCCTCATCCACAAAAGGTTTTAACCCAAAATAAAATAGTTTAGTGTTTTTTATAAAATACCAAAGGCATTTAAATAATGTTTTTGCTACCGTTTAAATCATTTCAGTGCATTTATACATTATATAAAAATGTGGATTCTTCATCATAAGCAACTATGCATTAATTGGCACAACCCGAACATTTTGTTTTGTATCTTTGAAATTTTTTGATGTTTGCCTTTAATTAAATTTTGAATATGAATCGGTTTTGAACTAACCCGAGATTAACTACAGCGACAAAGGTGACGTGGCATCATTAGCAGGGAGTTACTGTAGTCTAATTATCCGGACGTCACACATGGAGTCTGATTCACTAGAATTGATTCATGCATGCAATGGTGTCACTGAAGTTTGGAGTCCAGCGACGACAATTCTTGCAGATTGTTTTCAACGTGCAGCAAAACTAGGTGCAATGCGCTTCCAACATTTCCCTAGAGATGCTAATAGGGTCGCACATAATTTGGCGAGGCATGTTTATGATTCAAATCTTGTTAATTAATTGGGACGGTGATCCACCTAGTGTTATTCTCCCGGATATCATGTTGTAACGGTGATCTAAAGTTAATAAAGTGTGCCCTAGGGTGGTTTGGATGGCAACACTCATCGGTTGGTGCATTGGATGAGGACAGCGCAAGGATTGCAACTTTCTCACGCGAGGCTCATCGGTAAAATCAGAGATGCCTGGTCCTCGACGCTTTGGGGTGTCTGTTTAGCATAGGATGCCATGATTCTCATGTATCGTTTGTTTGGAGGGGTCTTGGGTGAATTTAGAGACGCTTGCTCGGGAAGAAGTGATGAAGATGACATTGTGGGCAACCTCGACAGCGTCCTCTCCACATCGGTGTGTGTGTTTGCGTCTTGTGGGTAGGCAGGTCGGCTGGGTGCCCTTTCTTCCGTGTGTGTTGCAATGGCTTTCGCCAGGTTTTCTACAAATTAACCGGGCAACTCCCTTCTACTTTTTAATGAATCGAAATCCTAAAGGGATACGACTAAAAGTAAAGTCTTAAAAATTGTAGCATGGTGCCAAGGATGTTGCTGGGTTTTTCAGGTAAACAATAATATTTTTAAAACTCTTATAGAAACCAACTTGGTGTTGTAGTGTATCTGTCATCCATCATTTCCGACTTTTCAATCTACGTCTAACACATGTGAGATAATATGTGGTATCTTTGCAACAAGACCCGTCACACTGCTCCACATTTGCAAGAAAAACCTCTAGTCTCGGAAAATAAACAAGAGGAATACATTTGGATGAAACATGCCTTGTTTTAGTGATATATACCAAAAACACATTGATTGTTTTATAAGTTTATGAATATGTATTACTCTACTTTTAGTGCGTTGCAACCTACAGGCACCTCACTAGTATATAGAAAAACAATGCAATTTTAACTAATGGAACTCATGATAGGGGAGCTAATTTATGTTCTCATATATTGATTGTCTTTTGACAAGTCGTCTCATGATAGGCCCCTTGAGGGAGTCCTGGATTAGGGGGTCTCCGGACAGCCGGACTATATCCTTTGGCCGGACTGTTGGACTATGAAGATACAAGATTGAAGACTTCGTTTCGTGTCCGGATGGGACTCTACTTGGCATGGAAGGCAAGCTAGGCAATACGGATATGGATATCTCCTCCCTTGTAACCGACCTTGTGTAACCCTAGCCCCCTTCGGTGTCTATATAAACCGGGGGGTTTTAGTCCGTAGGACAACATACAATCATACCATAGGCTAGCTTCTAGGGTTTAGCCTCTCCGATCTCGTGGTATCAACTCTTGTAATACTCATATCATCAAGAATAAATCAAGTAGGATGTAGGGTTTTACCTCCATCAAGAGAGCCCGAACCTGGGTAAAACATCGTGTCCCCTGCCTCCTGTTACCATCCGCATTAGACGCATAGTTCGGGACCCCCTACCCAAGATCCACCGGTTTTGACACCGACATTGGTGCTTTCATTGAGAGTTCCTCTATGACGTCGCCGTAAGGAAGGATGCCTCGTCTCATTGTTAAAAACAACATTACCGCCGGGGGAGCCCTGGCTGTCGGCCAAACTCTTCGGCTAGGCAGTTTCGTCATGACCGCCTGTTCGGCTGCTGCACCGACGATGACTTCTCGGGTCATCGAAAACAGCCTCCACGTCGTCTCGGAATTCGCCGAGCAGATGGATCCAATGGAGCTCTCTTCCCTAAACGAGCTCTTGGATCGCATTGCCGCCTTGGCAGTCGCTACAGACTATGATCGGATTGGGCTTAAACCCGATCAAAGGGAGATTAACTCTCCACCGGTCACCCATCATGTTGCGGTGGTGGAGGAACAATGCAGCGATTCTTCCTCTATCTTGAGGACTAACTATGTCCGAATTCTTGAGCTCTCCGAGCCGGATACCCGTTTATGGGAGGACATCACCCAAACACTGAACCTAGAGTCAGGCAGCGGGCTAGACTCATCGGGCAACATACCGGAATCCGAACTTCCAAGATTGGAAACTCCTCGGCCCCTGGGTCTCAGATCGGGTAGGGGTTCGGACTCAAAACCACCCACCCACCCAGACATAAACGATCTTTCCCACATCAGGCAAGAGTCCCATGAAACAGTACATCATTATTGGGCCAGATTCCTCCTTGTGATGAACAAGGTTAAGGACTGCCGCGAGGAAGATGTAGTCTCACTTTTCTGCAATAACTGCATAGACAAGGGAATCATTAACGCCATAAGTCACCGTGACATATCATGCTTCTCCGACTTGGCATCCATAGTACGAAAGTACTGTGCGATGGAAAGTGCCTGGAAAACCGAAATGATATTTTGGGATAATCCGGCCCCGAATATGCACCCAGTCCGAGCTAAAAGGGTGCACTATCATAAGACACCCGAGTTAATTACAAAGAAGCAAAAACCCTCTACAGGGCATGGAACCATATTGGAGGGATGACTTAAAGGACCCTGCAAAACTCATAGTATAGTGGATACAATACCAACACATAGCCTTAGAGCATGTTGGATACTCTGGCAGGTGGCCAAAAGTGGTGAGGATCTTCTTATCCCAAATACCATAGAGCACCATCCCGTAGATAAAAATACGGTATTAACAGTTTTTGAAACCTTCGCATCAAACAATAGGCGCAAGTGAACACTTCGCAGCCTCGCCGAAATCTGCCACGTGGCAACAATGAATCCATGGAGTGACACGTCCATTACCTTCAATGCCAGTGACGAACCTAAATTCTGAACTGCCCGAGCACCAGCCGCACTGGTCCTCAGTCCAATTGTGGATGGCTGTCGACTCACCAAAGTACTCATGGACGGCAGTAGTGGATTAAACCTCATCTACGAGGAAACTCTTCAAAAAATGGAAATAGACTGGAACCGCATTGAGCAAAGTAGCACAACCTACAGAGGAATCATCCCCAGTCGGGAAGCACACTGTGCTGGAAAAATCACACTATATGTGGTATTCGGCACGCCAGAGAACTACAGGTCCGAAGAAATTACATTCCAAGTGGCCCCGTTCAGTAGTGGATACCACGCTCTTTTCGGATGGGAGGCGTTCACAATCTTCCAAGCCGTACCCCATTATGGGTACATGAAGCTCAAAATGCCCGGTCCCAACGGAATCATCACTCTCGCTAATGATCCGGACACGGCGCTCCGCGCCGAAAACAAAACAACCGCATTGGCCCTCGAGGCATTATCCGAAGCCCTTTCGGCCGAGGAATTAACTGCGCTACACTCCACAGTGGACAGGGACGACGTAATACTCGACAAGAGATCCAAGTCCACCTCTTTTAAACCAGCGGACGAAATAGTCAAATTCCAAGTCCACCCAACGGACCCTACAAAAACAGCCTCCATCAGGGCATAGTTAAACCCCGCTGTGGACGCCGCACTACGAGAGTTCCTGCGCGAGAATTGGGACATATTCGCCTGGCATCCCTCAGACATGCCAGGAATCCCAGGCAAGCTGGCCGAGCACAACCTCAATATCCGAAAGGGATTCAAGCCGGTCAAGCAGGCTCTTCGGCGTTTCTCCAAACCTAAGAGACACGCCATGGGAGAGGAACTAGCCAAGTTATTGGAGGCCGGATTCATCAAAGAAATAAAACACCTAGACTGGCTAGCAAACCTGGTGATGGTACCAAAGAAGGATAAATCCTGGCGCCTATGTGTCGATTTCAAGGACCTCAATAAAGCTTGCCCAAAGGATCCCTTCCCCCTCCCCCGCATTGATCAAATTATCGATGCTACCGCAGGACACGAGTCATTGTGTTTCCTCGACGCATACTCCGGTTACCACCAAATCAAGATGGCGGAGTCCGACCAAGACGCAACGGCATTCATCACACTATACGGTCCTTCTGTTTCAACACAATGCCTTTTGGGCTCAAAAACGCCGGCGCAACATATCAGCGCATGATTCAGACATGTCTGGAAAAACAAATCGGCAAAACAGTAGAGGCATACGTAGATGATGTGGTCGTCAAAACCAAACACGTCGACTCTCTGATAGACGACTTGAGGCTCACATTTGACAACCTCCAAACATATGACATCAAGCTCAATCCGGAAAAATGCGTTTTCGGCGTACCAGCCGGAAAGCTCATGGGCTTCATTGTCTCCAGTAGAGGAATTGAAGCTAATCCGGCCAAAATCCGAGCTCTGTCACAGTTGGCTACCCCAACAGACCTCAAACAAATCCAGAAATTAACTGGATGTGTGGCGGCTCTAAGCCGCTTTATCTCCCGCTTAGGATAAAAGGCATTACCCGTTTATCGCCTCCTTCGGCGCACCAACACTTCGAGTGGACGGACGCTGCCACAGCCGGATTGGAAGAAATAAAAGCCATACTAGCAACCAACCCAATCCTGGCTGCGCCAAACATCAGCGAACCAATGCTATTATACATTGCGGTAACTCATCAAGTTGTAAGCGCAGTGCTCGTCGTCGAACGAGAAGCGGACGGACATAAATTCCCTCTTCAAAAGCCGGTATATTATGTATCCACTGTCCTCACTCCATGCAAATCACGATACCCACATTATCAAAAGATAGCCTATGCGGTATTCATGGCATCCCGGAAACTGCGACACTACTTTCAAGAGTGTTCGATTACAGTAGCCTCGGAGGTGCCACTCAATGATATTATAAACAACCGCGACGCCACGGGCCGGATTGCCAAATGGGCCATTGAGATCCTCCTGTTCGACATAACATACAAACCTCGGTGAGCAATTAAATCACAAATATTGGCCGACTTTGTCGCCGAATGGACGGAAGCCGAACTCCCTAAAGAGTACGGCGCATACTCCAATTGGATTATGCACTTCGATGGCTCCAAAATGCTGGCTGGACTAGGGGCTGGCGTCGTCCTGACGTCCCCAGCCAGAGATATAGTTCAATACGTACTGCAGATACTGTATACAGACTCCAATAATGCAGCCGAATACGAAGCCCTGCTACATGGTCTTCGGATGGCAGTTTCCATGGGCATTCAGCGCCTAGAGGTGTGCGGGGATTCGAACCTCGCAATATCCCAAATAAATGGAGACTTTGATGCCAAGGATCCGAAGATGGCGGCCTATCGTAACGCCGTCTTAAAGATGTCAGATCAGTTCGAGGGGCTCGAATTTCACCATGTGGCTCGGGAAAACAATCAGGCGGCGGATATCCTCGCCCGCATTGGCACAAAACGTGATGCGGTCCCCCCAACATCTTTTTAGAAAGGTTGTTTAAGCCATCTGTGGTATGGGAAGGGGACACCGGCAATATTAGTCCGGACCCGGCCACAACGCTCGATACCGAACACTCTGACATAATCGGAGGCTCTGCCACCGAAACAACACCTTCAACCCACGTAATAATGGCCATCATAGCCCCGTGGACAGAACCATTCCTGGCCTACCTAACTAGGCAGGAACTTCCGGAGGACCAAAATGAGGCACGCTGCATAGTGCGGCGATCTATGGCCTACATGGTCCATGAGGGAGAAGTGTATAAAAAAAGCACTACCGGAGTCCTTCAAAGGTTCATCTCTGAAGAGGAAGGGCGGAAACTTTTGGCAGAAATTCACGCCGGACTCGGCGGCCACCACGCCGCAGCCCGGGCACTTGTAAGCAAGGCCTTCCATACAAGATTCTATTGGCCGACGGCCCGGGCACACGCACAGGACTTGGTCCAACGCTACACCGGTTGCCAGCTTTTTGCAAATCAAAGCCACATGCCACCCACCACCCTCCAAACAATCCCCATTACGTGGCCCTTTGCGGTCTGAGGGCTTGACATGGTTGGACCCCTTAAAGGGGGAACCCATAAGAAAAAATACTTACTGGTCATGGTGGATAAATTCACCAAATGGATAGAACCCAAACCTGTTAAAACGGCCAAATCCAGACCGGTGATAGACTTCATATCCGGGGTCGTACACCGTTATGGCGTCCCCCACAGCATCATCACTGACAACGGCACGAACTTCACTGCCGATGAGGTAAAACTCTGGTGCAGCAACATGGGCATCAAGCTCGATTATGCTTCCGTCTATCACCCACAAACCAACGTTTAGTTGAGCGAGCAAATGGTCTTATCATGAGCGGTATTAAACCCAGATTAGTGCGGTCCTTAAAGGAGTCTAACACGCACTGGGTAGAGGAGCTCGACTCCGTACTCTGGAGGCTGCGGACCATGCCGAACCGTACTACCGGATACACACCCTTCTTTATGGTGTACGGCGCAGAGGCAGTTCTACCCTGCGACATAATTCATGACTCACCTCGAGTGTGCATGTACGAAGAAAGAGAGGCCGAGCTCGATCGGCAGGACAGTATGGACACCCTGGAGGAGGAGCGCGACGTGGCAAAAGCCCGTTCCGCATTCTATCAGCAGCAGGCTCGCAGATACCAAAGCAGAGAAGTACGGGCCAAAACTTATAACGTCGGTGAACTAGTTCTACGCCTACCGGATAAGAAAAAGAACAAGCTCGAGCCCAAATGGGAAGGTCCCTTCATTATTGACCAAGTTCTGACCGGTGGAGCGTACCGTCTGCGGGATGCATCGAATAATCGACTCGAGCCGAACCCATGGAACACAGCCAGGTTCTGAAGATTCTACGCCTAGCGCCGGACTCTATGTTCGTCTCCTTCCTCTGTCCATTTTTTACATATACATCATCTGTCTTGTTTTTCTTTCTTTCTTTCTTTTATTATTTCTCTAGGCCTTCAAGGGCCAACTTGTGCCTCGCTTGCACAGTATAGATGCGCTAGCCGCGCTCATCATACCTGGGGGCTTCTTACACAGAAGCTTAATTGCTTATCTAGGCTTCATGCCCCGCACATGTGTTACTCTTCCGCATGTACCCTTTTTTTGCCATTATATGCATCGATATGACTTAGTTTTTGCCAAGCTGGGTTGTCTGGCTCTTGTATTTATGCCCTACGTTCCCGTTAATTCGGCAAGGGCATAAGGGGAGCACCTCTGCAATTGTTACTGCTGGGTCAGCCGGATGTGTACCTCAGACTGGGTGAAGCCGAAAGCTAGCGTTCTTAAGGGAATATTCGGTCGGCGAACAAAAGATGATTTTTATTTTCCATATGTGCCCCCAAATGTTTTTTTCCTGCGTTTCCTCTCGCAGTCCGGACATGCACTTTAGGGCATGCGTACCCAGGGAAAGGAACCCTTAACGGAACTATTCTCCCTGGAAGATGTTTCTTACTACCCATGTAATATAACATAACTAGTTGGGCACTTGTCTGTTCAAGCACTAATGACCCCTACGCCTGGTCTCCACTCATACCCCAGTTCTTATATAACTGAGCGGGTATTCGGATACACTCCGGACTATCGGGTCCCGAGGTTGAAGCGAAAAGGTCCGCCATGACAAATGATCTACAATCCGGCTAGAAGGCATTATACATGTCACTTTAATTACATAGTAATACAGACTGACTAAACTCCTCTTCTATACCATCCAACAGGCGGTCTAGCCTACAATCCTGTTGGGAATACTTTGCGGCTAATTCTACTTGCCCATAAACTAAACTAACGGGGATTTCTTTTCTGTCAGGCCCCACAGGTCCGACCTCGGCCATGTGAGTTGGGTCAGCCTTGGTATACCGTGTCTTCACCATGGCCCAGGCTTCCCTGGCACCTTGATGGCAGGTCGATATCTTCCATAATTGGAAGCGCCGTCGTGCTCCCTTGAGCTTCTCCGTAAGCTCCGCAATGCCTTCTGGCAGGGAGAAGAATGGCCACAAGGCCTGGGCAACACCTTGCATCACCTGCCGAACTTGTTCATGCAACTGTGAGAGCTCGGATAGAAGATCACCCGCAGACCTGGGCATTTCCTCCGCGGGACGACCCATCAGCATACCTGCAGACATAACGCTGTTAGCCGGCTTCTTCACCGAACTCCTTCAAAAGGATTCGTTCAAGCACTTACTGAAAATGCCGCGTTGAAGCCGCTTATTCCCCTTCTCGGAGTCTGCAAGCTGGGCTCGAACATCTTTCAGTTCCACGCTCAGCTTGGTATTGGCGTCTTGGAGATTGTTTTTCTCCCACCTGACCTCAGTCAGCACGCGTTCGCCAGCCTTTAGCTGTCGCACGACATGCTGGTCCTCCGAATTTTCTCCGGATTCACCTGCAACATCTATTGTTAGATCTGCAGCAACGCCACACAATATATGATAACCATCATTCTTTAAAGTAAATGTTACCAGAGGGGGACTTTTTGGGTTCCTTCAATGCGGCAACAGCGGCCCGCAGTTGGGTCTTGCATTCCTCCAGCTCCTGTGACAGCCGAGTATTTTTCTCTGTAAGAACCTGCACAATAAAGATGATCCTTAAATCAGTTTTGCTAACTGTTTCAAGTCTCAGGGGCTACTGATACATATAATCGTCAGATTTACTTACCCATACATCCTTTACATACCGGTCCGTGGCTCTGGATAGACCATCTTGAGAAGCACGGAGGTACGCCTCTCCAGAATTTAAGGCATCAAATGCCTCTGGTGAGAAGCAAGCGTCGCGGAGCACGGCCCGGCGACGCCTATGATTCATGGAGCTCTCCACTTCGGAATTTGTAGCGGATAATCTATCCGCATCCTCTATAGGGGGATTATCCGGCGTCCGCCCCATATCGGTTTCCGCCTCTATGTCCGGTCCTGGAGCCCGACTGGTGGAAGCGTGATCGACAGCATCACCGGACATATTCCGGCGAGCGTTTTTTCTGTTAAAGAAACATGGACGTCATTACATTTCGAGAAATACGACAACCACGGAGCGGGGTTTCTGTTATACCTTTGCGCCGGCGTCTCCATCCTGGCCGCCTTCCTTTTTGGCCTGCCCGGCCTCGGTGCCACTTGATGACGAGTTGTTGTGGGTTCAGCAGGGCGTCCCGGATGCCTTCCCTATAAAAACACCATATGTATATGGTAGGTGGAGTGTCTAAAAGGGGATCCTAGTTTTTGGAGTTGGGATTTTTGGTTTTTCTTACGTGCGATGCAGGAAGCAGTCTGGGATAGTCGGCTGTGATGGCCACCATGGCATCATCGCAGCTTAACTGATAGAACTGTCGGTCTATCAGCTCCACGAATATGTCCGGATCTTCTTCGAGTCCGGAGTCGAGGGCCCGGTCAGGGTCCTCTGGTTGTGGGGATGAGCTGCTGACCTCCTTTATGGATTTTCGCAGTTCCTGCTGCAAAATGGCAAGGTGAATACCTACGACAGAGAATGCGGGAAGAATGGGAGTAAGGGGATATAACTCACCCAGCTTGGAGGGTTGTACATGGAGAATCCATCCCGTGGCTTGATGCGGATGAACTCCTCTTCCTCTCCCTTGAACAATTCGGACAAACTTTTTGCTAAAGAGATAGCATTGTCCGGACCCTTACACCCGCAACGGGTGGCGTCATCTGCCCCGTTAAAACACCACAAGGGGTGCCCTCGATATTGAAGTGGTTGCACTCCCCGCATTATGCATATTGACATGACGTCGATTACTGTCAATCCTGATTGAGCTAGTGCTTTAATCCGGTTCATCAGGTAAAGGACTTCTCCGTTGTCTTCCTCCTGGGGGCTCAGTGGGCGCCAACTTCGGCGTTTCTTCAGAGGAGCATTGCTGAACTCAGGAAGACCCCGCCGAATAGGGTCCGGAAAGGGAACGTCCTCCATATAAAACCATTCCGAAGGCCAGTCTTCGGACGTCTTCTTCGGGGTACCGGATAGGTATCCGGTTCCGGCGATGCTCCATATTTCGGCTCCGCCCACTTGATAAAGTGACCCCCTTTGTGTGCGAGGGTGTGACGCCTGGGTAATTAAGCTACAGTGATCCTCTGCTAATGATGCCACGTGACCTCGTTTATAGTTGCTAATCTCCAGTTAGTTCGAAACCGATTCAACTTCAAATTCAAAATTAGGCAAACAATAAAAGTTTTCAAATATTAAAACTAAAATGTTCGGAATGAACCAAATATTGCATAGATAATTATGGGGGAAAAACCACACATTTATAAAATGTTTAAATACTATGGGATGAATAAAACAGTAGTAAAAATGATTATTCGAATAACTTCGATAATTAATAAAATGTCAAACTAAGTTATTTGGGGTCTAAACTTTTTGTGACTATGGACTAGGTCGTAATACTAATTTAGATACTAAGTGTATGTTTTACTAAAATAGAATGCAACTACAATAAAGCAGGAAAGAATAAATAAAAGGAAAAGAAAACACAAAACAGTAAGGAAAACTAACCAAAAAAAAAGAGGTAAAAGGAGACCCCCCACTGGACCCCTTGGCCCAACTGGGCCGTGGCCCAGCCGGCCATCCCCTGGCCTATAGGCCACCCCACCCCCCTGCCCCGAAGCCCTAACGCCCCCATTCCCCACGACTGCAACCACCTCCCCACTCCCTCGTCTCTCCCTCTCATCCGATCCAGATCGGATCGGGCCATCCCCGTCGCCCCGCCGCCGTTCACCATCGCCACCGCCGCCCAGCGCCCTCCTCCTCAACCCTCCTTCCCAGCGCCCCCCCACGCTTGGCTGGTTCTGGATCGGGGAGGGGGCCGATCCCGCGTCGCCCTGCACCCCCGATCCCGTCGCCCGTCGCCGCGACGACCTCGCGTCCACGTCTTCCTCCCCGAGCCCCCACTGCCCGTGCCCTACTCCTCCCGATGTGAGCCCCGCCTTGCTCCCTCCCTCTCCCTCGCGCGCTCGCGCTCGTCGCCGCGGTCCCCGCCGAGCTCGCCCCCGGTTGACGCGCTCCGGCCGCGTCCGATGCGCGCTCACCGGCCGTGCCCGCGCACCGCACCTGCCGTGGCCCCCAGCCCCCTGCCGCCTCCGATGCGACAACCGAACCCCCCCTGCGCCGGCGACGCCGCTACACCCGCGGCCAACTCCGAGCCCCCTCCACCCCGCGACCACCCCTGCCCGCTCGCGCCGTGGCCGTCGTCCCCGCGGCTGTGTCCGGTGCCCGCGCCCCTGGGTTCCCGCAGTCGCCGCGGCCCGACCTCGCCCCACGCCCCTTCCTGCCTCGCCGCCGGCGGCCGGGCTGGCCCCGTCGCGCCGCTGGTCTCGCCCGAGGCCAGCGCCCGGGTTGGCCCCTATCGGGCGCCCCTGCGCCCGTTACCAGTAGCGCCCGTTCCGGTTTGGCCCCCTGGGGCCTATGACAGATGGGCCCCATGCCCAAAATGTTTTAATAAAAAAAAGAGAGAAGAATTAAAAATAAAAATAAAAATAATTAAATAAATAATAATTATTAAATTAATTAATTAATTAATTAAAGAATTAATTAAATTAAATTAATTAATCAGGATTAGATTAACCTAATTATTAGTTAACTTAATTAACCCCTGATTAGCCTAATCAGTCAATGACATGCGGGACCCACACATAGTTGACCCAGTCAACTGCACAGTTGACTGCTGACATCACTCTGATGTCATGCCTACGTCATCACACACTGTTTTGGATAATGTTGGAATTAAATATATAATTAAAATCAGAAAATGATTTAAATCTTTAGAAAATCATATCTTTTAATCCGTAATTTAGATGAAAATACTTTGTACATGAAAGTTGCTCAGAACGACGAGACGAATTCGAATACGCAGCCCGTTCATCCGCCACGCATCCCTAGCATAGCAAACACGCGACTTTCCCCCTCCGGCTCCTCTGCCCGAAAACGCGGAACCCCGGGGATACTTTCCCGGATGTTTCCCCCCTTCGCCGGTATCACCTATCCCTGCGTTAGGTCACCCCTAGCACAACGTATTGCCGCGTCTTGCTTTGTGTTACATTTGATTGCTCTGTTATTTATTTTGTTCCCCCTCCGTTACTTCTTTTCGGTAGACTACGAGACTGACGCTGCTGCTGGTACCCCGATCGACTACGGTGTTGACGACCCCTCCTTGTCTGAGCAACCAGGCAAGCCCCCCCCTTTGATCACCAGATATCGCCTACTCTTCTCCATACTGCTTGCATTAGAGTAGTGTAGCATGTTACTGCTTCCCGTTAATCCTATCCTGATGCATAGCCTGTCCTTGCTACTACTGTTGTTACCTTTACCTGCAATCCTAATGCTTAGTATAGGATGCTAGTTTATCATCAGTGGCCCTACATCCTTGTCCGTCTGCCATGCTATACTATCGGGCCGTGATCACTCGGGAGTTGATCACGGGTATATACTATATACTTTATACATGATACATGTGGTGACTAAAGACGGGTCGGCTTGAGGAGCACCCGCGAGTGGATCTTTGAGGCGGAGCGGCAGGGCAGGTTCCGACCACCTAGGAGAGAGGTGGGCCTGGCCCTGGTCGACGTTCGCGGATACTTAACACGCTTAACGAGATCTGGGTATTTGATCTGAGTTTGGCCATTTGGTCTATACGCACTAACCATCTACGCGGGAGTAGTTATGGGTATCCCGGCGTCGTGGTATCAGCCGAAGCCTTCGTGACGTCAGCAACGGAGCGGCGCGCGCCGGATTGGACTGGAACGCCACTAGGCTAGGTCTGCTTCCGGCCGCCCACGCAACGTGCAGGTGTGCTAAGGGCGATGGGCCCAGACCCCTGGGCGCTTAGGTTTAGACCGGCGTGCTGACCTCTCTGTTGGTCTAGGTGGGGCTGCGACGTGTTGATCTTCCGAGGCCGGGCATGACCCAGGAAAGTGTGTCCGGCCAAATGGGATCGAGCGTGTTGGGGTATGTGGTGCACCCCTGCAGGGAAGTTAATCTATTCGAATAGCCGTGATCTTCGGTAACAGGACGACTTGGAGTTGTACCTTGACCTTATGACAACTAGAACCGGATACTTAATAAAACACACCCTTCCAAGTGCCAGATACAACCGGTGATCGCTCTCTCACAGGGCGACGAGGGGAGGATCATCGGTTAGGATTATGCTATGCGATGCTACTTGGAGGACTTCAGTCTACTCTCTTCTACATGTTGCAAGACGGAGGCTGCCAGAAGCGTAGTCTTCGAAAGGACTAGCTATCCCCCCTTATTCCGGCATTCTGCAGTTCAGTCCACCTATGCTAGCCTTATTCCAGTTGATACCAATGCATACATATGTAGTGTAGCTCCTTGCTTGCGAGTACTTTGGATGAGTACTCACGGTTGCTTTCTCCCTCCTTTTCCCCCTTTTCCTTCTCCCTGGTTGTCGCAACCAGATGTTGGAGCCCAGGATCCAGACGCCACCGTCGACGACGACTCCTACTACACCGGAGGTGCCTACTACTACGTGATGCCCGCTGACGACGACCAGGAGTAGTTAGGAGGATCCCAGGCAGGAGGCCTGCGCCTCTTTCGATCTGTATCCCAGTTTGTGCTAGCCTTCTTAAGGCAAACTTGTTTAACTTATGTCTGTACTCAGATATTGTTGCTTCCGCTGACTCATCTATGATCGAGCTCTTGTATTCGAGCCCTCGAGGCCCCTGGCTTGTAATATGATGCTTGTATGACTTATTTTATTTGTAGAGTTGTGTTGTGATATCTTCCCGTGAGTCCCTGATCTTGATCGTACACGTTTGCGTGTATGATTAGTGTACGATTGAATCGGGGGCATCACAAGTTGGTATCAGAGCCAAGTGCCTGTAGGAATCCCCTTTCCAACTCCTTGGCCGAAGTTGAGTCTAGTCGATGAAAACTGTTTTTCTAACATGGCTGTGCGGCCCATGGGCCCACGTCGCCATCTGGGTGGTATTAGGATCTTTTACTCCTCGAACCTTACTCTGGGACTCTGATCTCTCTTCTATTCGGGTTTAATAAATTTACTAAAAATCTAACTTAGGTTCTCGAAAATACTTTCTCCCGGAGAACCCCCTTCAGTCCAGACGATCGTCGGCTGCACTAGAGGATTTCGAAGATACTCTCCGATACTCCGTTGAAACCTTATGCCGTTGCTTTTGCAAGTCCCTACCACCGAAATATCCCTATGGATAAGTATCTAGACCTGACGTGCTTACTTATATTCCCAGTCGATCTTGTTATTATAAGATACCCCGAGAATACTTTGTGCCTACTGCCTTGCAGTTCTTTGCCACATGCATACCACTACGGATAATTACTCGCATTTATCGAGTATCCGCTCATCCCCAGATATTCATGCAGTTCACCAAATTCTTCGAAATACCATTCGGTCTTCCGAAAGTCCTGAGCAACCTATTGCTCCTGAAATTCTTGCTTGCTTGCATTATGGTTAATCCCATAAGTATAGTAATCTTATCGGCTACCTTTGTCAATATCATTTTGAGTCCATTGACTCAATATGTTGCGAATTCTCGCAATCCTCACTCAGATCGTAGAATTCATCCTTCCAGCTCAGATGTCATTTAAAACGTGAGCTGGTCCTCAGCCAATCAGATTGCCATCGATTGTACCCCTAAGTCTATTCAACTTGTCCGTCCTTGATCAGAGCGTTTGCTCCTGATCCCTTGATTTGAAAATCATAATTCCTTTGTTATTTAAACGTTGAATTATTCAGATGTTCTGTAAAATGATGCATTTGCATTCTTTCTTCCTCTGATTGGGTATCGATACTCACATGAGCTCCATTGTGGGTCACCATATCCACTGTTGGATTATTATCCGACAATTCCCTTCATAATTAATCACCTTGTGAGTTCTTTCTCCGATACATAATGCCTTTGGTAATTTGTATCCTCTCCTTTTGCCAACCATGCTCTGCTTTCGAGCTGGTAATGTTTACTCATGAAACTTGTGGTATATGTTTCTAAGAAGCCCCTATGGGTTGAACATATGCCTTCTCTAAAACTGTGTGAACTCGAAAGTTTTCACGGGTCATACTCCTCTGATAATTCACCGGGTAGGTTTTGACACTGAAATCAGTTTTATCTAGAGCAGTGAATGAAAGGTTATGCATTGAAGAAGTGCGAGTCGACCTTGAACTTGTGTTCATGCCCATGGACACGATGTATATCCTATCATGGAAGCTTCTTGCAATAATAAGTATCCTCCTTGATATAATATCATTTGGTATCTGTGAATTGATCCTTGCAATCGTGGTTCCGACCATATGTTCTTCTTTGACCCCATTTCTCGGGCAAGTTTAAGCACTTGTCTTGTGTGGACCAATACACCAGTCCAACCTTTACTTTGATCTACCGTCGAGTATTACACCCTGGTATCTCGGGAATATCATGGGACATCATAACTTCTTATGGGTTCTTCATAAACCATTATCACTCGCCGGATCCAATTGTTCCTAGGTTCTGGGTTGTCGTCAACCGAGAACATCGAATAGTGAATCGAGTCCGCACTCTGATTCAATAACTCTTAAGTAAATGTTGTTGCTTACGAGTTAATATTCATTTAAGTCATTCCTAGCCTGATCGGCTATATCATCATTGTGCTAAATTTTAACTGTGCTACCTGGTCCTTCACGGAGCACAATTCTCGACGATGAGCTAAGCTTACGTCGATTTTCCTCATCATATCATTTCTCCCTGAACAGCAAACTTGGTTTCGAGTTTGTGTCATACCCATGGTTCCAATAACCATTCGCTTCATCATTCCTTTCACTTGATGTCATCGCCGATCGATTACATCTTCGTGGAGCCTCTCGACTAAATTTGTCGTGGTCATCAAACAACATTTTGATTCCTTCTAGAATATCAACCAAATGTATGATGACATGTAACCATCCTTGTCCCTCGATGATTTGTGTTATCACCGACAACATTATTGCTTTCCCTCCAACACAAACTTGTTCTTGTTTTGTGTTATACCTGGAGACCCGTGCTATCCAGCAATTATTCTTCGATACCTTGGAGTATTACCATCTTTTATGTCCAGAATGTCGTGAGAATTTCACCACCTCCTAAGAATTCTTGATACAGGTAATACTTATCACCATCACCATTCTTTCTTGGTCCCCGTGTTGGATCTAACCGGGATACCAACAGGTGAACGGTGCTGTTTGGATTCTGCCCTTCTAGCAACCCTATTGCTTTGAAGTTAATGGTCGGCCGTTCATTCTTAGACTATTGATTATTGAATCACCATTCTGACATTGGTCGTGCAACCCAACCCATATTTTGGGCGCACCTTTCAACCAACGTTTAATTGTGTATGTTTTCCGTGACCATACTTCCTTATATCATTTGATCTGACAAATGTTATCTCCTTGTTCACTTAATTGTGGAAATCCATCTTTTGTTAATCTTGATGAATTGTTGCTGATTCCATCAGCCACCTCCTCATTCTATCCTTGATTTAATAATGACCTCATGATTCGGAACTTGCTTCCACAGTTCAATTCCCGAGAATCTTACAATGTCGTCTCGTCAATTTGTCTTGCACCTTTTCTTCTCAGGCATCTTGAGTCTGAGGTTTCCTAACACCGATCAGATCGGAATCTCGATCAGATATGATGGTTGGAACATACTTTCAAGAGTTATAACATTGATCCTCATATGACCCGGTAAGGTGATGTCGTGCCTAGCACACCCGGCCGATTGGCCCTATTGTTATAGATTCCTTTTCAGCAAGGTTATCCATTCGTCCATGAGGAAATTATAAGACTTATTCTACAAGTTATTCCTGATGGATCCTTTGTGTTTCCAAAGTCCGATCTTTGCTTAAAGACCTTTTCAATGCTATCTCGAAGCATGTCTGTGGTATTTCGATTTTCAACAAGAACATTTGAAATCCAATGCTAAATGTTTCTTGCTCAATTATCCAAACACCGTTGTATGGGTAATGTCATGAAATTTCTCTCTCCCCTTACCTAAAGGGTTTTCTACCTTATGTCCTGTCTTGGATATCATGCTCTGCTTGACTTTGGGAAGGATATACCCCTGACATATGTGTTTAAACACATTTTTCTTTCCATTGTTCTGTTTAAATCTGATGATCACATTTTCCTTTCCATTGTCTTGTTTAAACTTTCTCGTGGTTTATATGATCTAAGCAGTAATGATTCGCTGCTTATATAAACACCTCAGTTGTACGACTCTGTCAATAAGACCCTGTTACTATTGTTGATGACATTCTGGTAGCCACCGATGGACGAGAACCTTGCCTATTGGTCCGCCTCGTTCAACGAGCAGGAAAATGGTTCTCTTCGTCCCTCGCCCTTGGTACCGACATTGTTGCCGACATAACTGATAGGCTATCCTCTGACATGCCTTGCTTTCATGATGGTGCAAGACGTCAACGCTTTTCCTACTTTTAACCCACATTGTGGGCCCATAACCCACAGTTCTACAGGATCGAAACCTGACTCTCCTATACACCCTGTTGCCTAAGTTATTCCTAGAGCTTGACTTCGAATGTAATTTGCGAGCCACCTTCCTAGTGATCAATTCTGGTATCGGACACAATACTTATTCCCGTTGCTCTGAACCCCATTCACACTCTGTTTCAGGCAATGAACGATTGCCTATCCGTTTGAAACTTCTTATTGCACCGTCTTACTTTGCTCTCGATGTGTTTCATTTGTTCAACTCGAGAGATACTCATATGTTCATACTTGGGAAACCCCCAGAAGATTTTCCCTTATAACATCCTATCGTTGTAGAGCTGCCCCTTACCTATTCGTAAGTACGATGGATATCCCGAAGAAAGGATGACAATTGATCATGGTGACTTGAAGCAGTGAAATGAAGACATCAACGAAAGGGATCAACCTCTTAGTAAGGGCAGCCAAGACCGAGAATACTCGTTAGGTTTTTCGCTACCAACACCTTCGCCCCTTACTCCACCGCTTAAATCTCGGGACGAGATTTCTTGTAGTGGAGGAGAATTGTGACGCGCGGGTAATTAAGCTACAGTGATCCTCTGCTAATGATGCCACGTGACCTCGTTTATAGTTGCTAATCTCCAGTTAGTTCGAAACCGATTCAAATTCAAATTCAAAATTAGGCAAACAATAAAAGTTTTCAAATATTAAAACTAAAATGTTCGGAGTGAACCAAATATTGCATAGATAATTATGGGGGAAAAACCACACATTTATAAAATGTTTAAATACTATGGGATGAATAAAACAGTAGTAAAAATGATTATTCGAATAACTTCGATAATTAATAAAATGTCAAACTAAGTTATTTGGGGTCTAAACTTTTTGTGACTATGGACTAGGTTGTAATACTAATTTAGATACTAAGTGTATGTTTTACTAAAATAGAATGCAACTACAATAAAGCAGGAAAGAATAAATAAAAGGAAAAGAAAACACAAAAACAGAAAGGAAAACTAACCAAAAAAAAGAGGTAAAAGGAGACCCCCCACTGGACCCCTTGGCCCAACTGGGCCGTGGCCCAGCCGGCCATCCCCTGGCCTATAGGCCACCCCACCCCCCTGCCCCGAAGCCCTAACGCCCCCACTCCCCACGACCGCAACCACCTCCCCACTCCCTCGTCTCTCCCTCTCATCCGATCCAGATCGGATCGGGCCATCCCCGTCGCCCCGCCGCCTTTCACCATCGCCACCGCCGCCCAGCGCCCTCCTCCTCAACCCTTCTTCCCAGCGCCCCCCCACGCTCGGCTGGTTCTGGATCGGGGAGGGGGCCGATCCCGCGTCGCCCTGCACCCCCGATCCCGTCGCCCGTCGCCGCGACGACCTCGCGTCCACGTCTTCCTCCCCGAGCCCCCACTGCCCGTGCCCTACTCCTCCCGATGTGAGCCCCGCCTTGCTCCCTCCCTCTCCCTCGCGCGCTCGCGCTCGTCGCCGCGGTCCCCGCCGAGCTCGCCCCTGGTTGACGCGCTCCGGCCGCGTCCGATGCGCGCTCACCGCGCCGTGCCCACGCACCGCACCTGCCGTGGCCCCCAGCCCCCTGCCGCCTCCGATGCGACCACCGAACCCCCCCCCCTGCGCCGGCGACGCCGCTACACCCGCGGCCAACTCCGAGCCCCCTCCACCCCGTGACCACCCCTGCCCGCTCGCGCTGTGGCCTTCGCCCCCGCGGCTGTGTCCGGTGCCCGCGCCCCTGGGTTCCCGCAGTCGCCGCGGCCCGACCTCGCCCCACGCCCCTTCCTGCCTCGCCGCCGGCGGCCGGGCTGGCCCCGTCGCGCCGCTGGTCTCGCCCGAGGCCAGCGCCCGGGTTGGCCCCTATCGGGCGCCCCTGCGCTCGTTACCAGTAGCGCCCGTTCCGGTTTGGCCCCCTGGGGCCTATGACAGATGGGCCCCATGCCCAAAATGTTTTAATAAAAAAAGAGAGAAGAATTAAAAATAAAAATAAAAATAATTAAATAAATAATAATTATTAAATTAATTAATTAATTAATTAAAGAATTAGTTAAATTAAATTAATTAATCAGGATTAGATTAACCTAATTACTAGTTAACTTAATTAACCCCTGATTAGCCTAATCAGTCAATGACATGCGGGACCCACACATAGTTGACCCAGTCAACTGCACAGTTGACTGCTGACATCACTCTGATGTCATGCCTACGTCATCACACACTGTTTTGGATAATGTTGGAATTAAATATATAATTAAAATCAGAAAATGATTTAAATCTTTAGAAAATCATATCTTTTAATCCGTAATTCAGATGAAAATACTTTGTACATGAAAGTTGCTCAGAACGACGAGACGAATTCGAATACGCAGCCCGTTCATCCGCCACGCATCCCTAGCATAGAAAACACGCGACTTTCCCCCTCCGGCTCCTCTGCCCGAAAACGCGGAACCCCGGGGATACTTTCCCGGATGTTTCCCCCCTTCGCCGGTATCACCTATCCCTGCGTTAGGTCACCCCTAGCACAACGTATTGCCGCGTCTTGCTTTGTGTTACATTTGATTGCTCTGTTATTTATTTTGTTCCCCCTCCGTTACTTCTTTTCGGTAGACTACGAGACTGACGCTGCTGCTGGTACCCCGATCGACTACGGCGTTGACGACCCCTCCTTGTCTGAGCAACCAGGCAAGCCCCCCCCCTTTGATCACCAGATATCGCCTACTCTTCTCCATACTGCTTGCATTAGAGTAGTGTACCATGTTACTGCTTCCCGTTAATCCTATCCTGATGCATAGCCTGTCCTTGCTACTACTGTTGTTACCTTTACCTACAATCCTAATGCTTAGTATAGGATGCTAGTTTATCATCAGTGGCCCTACATCCTTGTCCGTCTGCCATGCTATACTATCGGGCCGTGATCACTCGGGAGTTGATCACGGGTATATACTATATACTTTATACATGATACATGTGGTGACTAAAGACGGGTCGGCTTGAGGAGCACCCGCGAGTGGATCTTTGAGGCGGAGCGGCAGGGCAGGTTCCGACCACCTAGGAGAGAGGTGGGCCTGGCCCTGGTCGACGTTCGCGGATACTTAACACGCTTAACGAGATCTGGGTATTTGATCTGAGTTTGGCCATTTGGTCTATACGCACTAACCATCTACGCGGGAGTAGTTATGGGTATCCCGGCGTCGTGGTATCAGCCGAAGCCTTCGTGACGTCAGCAACGGAGCGGCGCGCGCCGGATTGGACTGGAACGCCACTAGGCTAGGTCTGCTTCCGGCCGCCCACGCAACGTGCAGGTGTGCTAAGGGCGATGGGCCCAGACCCCTGGGCGCTTAGGTTTAGACCGGCGTGCTGACCTCTCTGTTGGTCTAGGTGGGGCTGCGACGTGTTGATCTTCCGAGGCCGGGCATGACCCAGGAAAGTGTGTCCGGCCAAATGGGATCGAGCGTGTTGGGGTATGTGGTGCACCCCTGCAGGGAAGTTAATCTATTCGAATAGCCGTGATCTTCGGTAACAGGACGACTTGGAGTTGTACCTTGACCTTATGACAACTAGAACCGGATACTTAATAAAACACACCCTTCCAAGTGCCAGATACAACCGGTGATCGCTCTCTCACAGGGCGACGAGGGGAGGATCATCGGTTAGGATTATGCTATGCGATGCTACTTGGAGGACTTCAGTCTACTCTCTTCTACATGTTGCAAGACGGAGGCTGCCAGAAGCGTAGTCTTCGAAAGGACTAGCTATCCCCCCTTATTCTGGCATTCTGCAGTTCAGTCCACCTATGCTAGCCTTATTCCAGTTGATACCAATGCATACATATGTAGTGTAGCTCCTTGCTTGCGAGTACTTTGGATGAGTACTCACGGTTGCTTTCTCCCTCCTTTTCCCCCTTTTCCTTCTCCCTGGTTGTCGCAACCAGATGTTGGAGCCCAGGATCCAGACGCCACCGTCGACGACGACTCCTACTACACCGGAGGTGCCTACTACTACGTGATGCCCGCTGACGACGACCAGGAGTAGTTAGGAGGATCCCAGGCAGGAGGCCTGCGCCTCTTTCGATCTGTATCCCAGTTTGTGCTAGCCTTCTTAAGGCAAACTTGTTTAACTTATGTCTGTACTCAGATATTGTTGCTTCCGCTGACTCGTCTATGATCGAGCTCTTGTATTCGATCCCTCGAGGCCCCTGGCTTGTAATATGATGTTTGTATGACTTATTTTATTTGTAGAGTTGTGTTGTGATATCTTCCCGTGAGTCCCTGATCTTGATCGTACACGTTTGCGTGTATGATTAGTGTACGATTGAATCGGGGGCGTCACAGAGGGACGAGGCAAAATAACCTTTTCCACCGCTCGAAATGAGCCTCGCAGCCCAGGAACAACTCGCAAAGGGCGACATAGCCGGCGATGTGTAAAATGGAGGCAGGGGTGAAATTATGTAATTGGAGGCCGTAGAACTCCAGGAGCCTGCAGAGGAACGGATGAATAGGAAATCCGAGTCCCCTCAATAAATAAGGGACAAGGCATACCCCACTACTAGGAAAAGGCCTACTAGTGGCACACCAGTTTTGCCTACTAATGGCGCACTACTGGTGCGCCACTAGTACCACGCCACCAGTATTTTTTACTAATGGCGCACCGCTGGTGCGCCATTAGTATCTAGTATACTAATGGCGCACCACACCGTGCGCCATTAGTATAGACCACCATGCGCCATTAGTATCTGGCATACTAATGGCGCACTGTGGGGTGATGCGCCATTAGTATGAATATTAGGTTTTTTTACTTTTCTGAATTTTGCACAGGTTACAAAATATATTATTGGACAAAATATAGACAACACCCCACAACAAGAGCAGATTCATCGAATACAATAGAATATTAGTCTCCGAATACAATTCATCATATTAGTCTCCGAATTCAAAAGACCGAACAAAGATAGAACATTACAAGTCTCGAGACCGCGAGTAGCGAGTTTGTCGGAAGTAATACTAATCCTAACAAGTCCTACTAATCATCATCATACAACTTCTACTCGTTATTAATAACAAGTCATACGATCATCATCTTGATAGTCATCGAGCCAACCCTACTTAATTGTTCTTAGCACATGATCATCAGTATTAGGCAGGACCTAAATACCCTATTTAAGGTAAAATAGCATAAAACAATATAGACCCTGACTCTCCATTATGGAGAATGGAGAACATCCTGTCTCCAATTCTTGCGCTTCGCTTCCTTTTGCTTCCAAGAACCTCCTTGTGACTGTTCATACATTTTTTCCATCCATTGATTTTCATGTCTCCACTTCTTTTAGAAATCTCGTATGGACAGTTGAGATTCGTAGGATGACCTGGTTGTATGTTCAAAACATTAAGACTACCTTTCTGATACATCAAATGAGGCACACAATTCTCTGGGATTATCTGTTGAAAAACATAGTAATAACTTCATAGTTAGCAATGATGTACTAGTTTTAGAAGTATGCAAAAGATGCACGGATGTCGTAATAGTAAAAATCTTACCAGGGTATCTCCATGGTAGTTACCGTAGTTGAACACATGCACTAGTGGAACGTATTGACCATAATGTTGAGGAGTTTGATTGTGGATATTGTAATTCTCAATGTCAGTACAAAATCCGACCAGATGATTTTTCTCCTTGTAAGTTGTTAATTCGGAGCCATCCGTGTAGTGGGTTTTGTGTACCATCTCCCGCACATTCTTTAAACAATAAAAATAAGTTGTCAACGGAAATAAGATGTCAACTATTTTGAAATAAACAATATAAATAAGCTAATAACTATGTTTGAGAAACTCACATAGCGGTAGAACTGGAGGCGTATCAACAAGGACCCAAATGTCCATATTGTCTTGGTCGATGTCAGGATTACCAAGATCCATGGTGATAAGCATACCCTCATCAAAACCATACATCTTGCAAAATGCTTCCCAATTTTTGCAACCAAAATGGGTTACGCTCTCAGAATTATACAGATTTACTTCAAAGTCCACATCGTGATGAGTCCTTAGGTGAATTTTCTTTGTTTCAGAAATTTCATGGTCTTCAAAATCCATCCTATCCAAGACATAGCGTCTTGCATGGCATGGGATAAGCTATACTCGAATTGTAAAAGATGAAAGTTACACGTTGAAATAGTTGAAGTCATGCTTAATTATGAAAATAACACTTGTCGTTGTTGTGTACCGTTTCAACTTCGAAGGTCTCCTCGAGCTTAATGCTGAAGCGCCGATCATCATCCAGGTGAGGCATGTCGCACAGACCTCGATCGTCGTGGCACCAGTCGCACTCCCCCGGGAGACTTTTGTCGTCCGATGACGACATATCCTACGTTCATAATTCAAAACTACATCATTTAGGGTTTGTCGACACCGAGGCATCCTAAAAGCGAAGCTTTTATCATTTAGGGTTTGTCGACGCCGAGGCACCCTAAAAGCCTAAGCTTTCATCATTTAGGTTCTTATCGACACCGAGGCACCCTAAAAGCCAAGGTTTTATCATTTACGGTTTGTCGACACCGAGGCACCCTAAAAGCCTAAGCTTTCATCATTTAGGTTCTTATCGACACCGAGGCACCCTAAAACCTATGGTTTAATGCGGCAAGAATAAAGGGGCAGTTGATCCTACTTAATTAAGTACTAAGATACCCTGGCCCATGCATTAGTCGCAAGTACCCCATATGTCCTATTTTTAGCAAAGTCATGATAAAATTCACAGAAAATTTCAGCATGACCTTTGCTGAAAATAGGACATATGGAGTACCCGAATTTGCCGGAACGGAAGTTAATCAACATTCCAGCAAAATCAAGGGCCTCTCGGGGTACCTGCAAAATCATTATCCCCGTGTAATGAAGTCGCCAATGGGTCATTTCAGAAGATCACAAGTAGCATCATCACAAGTACAACATCATCACAAGTACAGCAGCAGCAACAGTGAACACAGGCATAACAGCAGCAGCAGCAGCAGCAGGTTTATTCTTCTTCTTCATAAACATTAATTGGTGTGGGTGACTCTATCTGCCCTCTAATGACTCACTCAACTTAACAGGACAACCCACAAGCATTGTTTTGATTCCAACAGCTGCTGTAAAATACATCCATCAAAGGTGCTCTAAAATCAGAAATACTAACCCCCAAATGTTGGAAATATGCCCTAGAGGCAATAATAAAATGGTTATTATTATATTTCTTTGTTCATGATAATTGTCTATTGTTCATGCTATAATTGTGTTATCCGGAAATCGTAATACATGTGTGAATACATAGACCACAACACGTCCCTAGTGAGCCTCTAGTTGACTAGCTCGTTGATCAAAAGATAGTCATGGTTTCCTGACTATGGACATTGTTTGTCATTGATAACGGGATCACATCATTAGGAGAATGATGTGATGGACAAGACCCAATCCTAAGCATAGCTCAAAGATCGTGTAGTTCGTTTGTTGTAGCTTTTCTGAATGTCAAGTATCATTTCCTTAGACTATGAGATTGTGCAACTCCCGGATACCGTAGGAGTGCCTTGGGTGTGCCAAACGTCACAACGTAACTGGGTGACTATAAAGGTACATTACAGGTATCTCCGAAAGTGTCTGTTGGGTTGGCACGAATCGAGACTGGGATTTGTCACTCTGTATGACGGAGAGGTATCTCTGGGCCCACTCGGTAATGCATCATCATAATGAGCTCAATGTGATCAAGTGGTTGATCAAGGGATCATGCATTACGGTACGAGTAAAGTGACTTGCCGGTAACGAGACTGAACAAGGTATTGGGATACCAACGATCGAGTCTCGGGCAAGTAACGTACCGATTGACAAAGGGAATTGTATACGAATTGATTGAATCCTCGACATCGTGGTTCATCCGATGAGATCATCGTGGAGCATGTGGGAGCCAACATGGGTATCTAGATCCCGTTGTTGGTTATTGACCGGAGAGTCGTCTCGGTCATGTCTGCATGTCTCCCAAACCCGTAGGGTCTACACACTTAAGGTTGGTGACGCTAGGGTTGTTAGGAAGACTTGTATGTGATTACCGAATGTTGTTCGGAGTCCCGGATGAGATCCCGGACGTCACAAGGAGTTCCGGAATGGTCCGGAGGTGAATATTTATATGTAGGAAGTTGTCATACCTCACCGGAAAGGTTCGGGGGCATATCGGTATTGTACCGGGGCCACCGGAGGGGTTCCGGGGTCCACCGGGAGGGGCCACCTCTCTCGGAGGGCCTAATGGGCTGTAGAGGAAAGGGAACCAGCCCTACATGGGCTGGCCGCATCCCCCCCTTGGGCCCATGCGCCTAGGGTTGGGGGGAAACCCTAAAGGGGGCACCCCCCTTGCTTGGGGGGCAAGCCCCCTCCCCTTGGCCGCCCCCCCTCTAGATCTCATCTAGAGGGGGCCGGCCCCCTTCCTCCTTCCCCTATAAATAGAGGGGCAAGGGGAGGGCTGCACACAACATCCAAGGCGCAGCCCCTCCCCTCCCCAACACCTCTCCTCCTCCGTAAGAGCTTGGCGAAGCCCTCCCGGAGTACTGCAGCTTCACCACCACCACGCCGTCATGCTGCTATTGGAGCCCTCTTCCTCAACCTCTCCCTCCTCCTTGCTGGATCAAGGCGCGGGAGACGTCCTCACTCCGTACGTGTGTTGAACGTGGAGGTGCCGTCCGTTCGGCGCTAGGATCTTCGGTGATTTGGATCACGACGAGTACGACTCCATCAACCCCGTTCTCTTGAACGCTTCCGCTCGTGATCTACAAGGGTATGTAGACGCACTCCTCTCTCCCTCGTTGCTAGATGACTCCATAGATAGATCTTGGTGATGCGTAAAAAATTTTAAAATTCTGCTACGTTCCCCAACAGTGGCTTCAGAGCCAGGTTTATGCGTAGTTACTATGCACGAGTAGAACACAAAGCAGTTGTGGGCATCGATATTGTCAATTATCTTGCCGTTACTAGTCTTATCTTGATTCGGCGGCATTGTGGGATGAAGCGGCCCGGACCAACCTTACACGTACGCTTACGTGAGACCGGTTCCACCGACTAACATGCACTAGTTGCATAAGGTGGCTGGCGGGTGTCTGTCTCTCCCACTTTAGTCGGATCGGATTTGATGAACAGGGTCCTTATGAAGGGTAAATAGAAATTGGCAATTCACGTTGTGGTTTTGGCGTAGGTAAGAAACGTTCTTGCTAGAAACCTATGGCAGCCACGTAAAAACTTGCAACAACAATTAGAGGACGTCTAACTTGTTTTTGCAGCAAGTGTTTTGTGATGTGATATGGCCAAAGGATGTGATGAATGATATATGTGATGTATGAGATGATCATGTTCTTGTAATAGGAATCACGACTTGCATGTCGATGAGTATGACAACCGGCAGGAGCCATAGGAGTTGTCTTTATTTATTTATGACCTGCGTGTCAACATAAACGTCATGTAATTACTTTACTTTATTGCTAAAGCGTTAGCCATAGTAGTAGAAGTAATAGATGATGAGACAACTTCAAGAAGACACGATGATGGAGATCATGATGATGGAGATCATGGTGTCATGCCGGTGACAACGATGATCATGGAGCCCCGAAGATGGAGATCAAAAGGAGCAAATGATATTGGCCATATCATGTCACTATTTGATTGCATGTGATGTTTATCACATCTTATTTGCTTAGAACGACGGTAGCTTAAATAAGATGATCCCTCGAAATAATTTCAAGAAAGTGTTCCCCCTAACTGTGCACCGTTGCGAAGGTTCGTTGTTTCGAAGCACCACGTGATGATCGAGTGTGATAGATTCTAACGTTCGAATACAACGGGTGTAAGCCAGATTTACACACGCAATACACTTAGGTTGACTTGACGAGCCTAGCATGTACAGACATGGCCTCGGAACACAGAAGACCGAAAGGTTGAGCATGAGTCGTATAGAAGATACGATCAACATGAAGATGTTCACCGATGTTAACTAGTCCGTCTCACATGATGATCGGACACGGCCTAGTTAACTCGGATCATGTTATACTTAGATGACTGGAGGGATGTCTATCTGAGTGGGAGTTCATTGAATAATTTGATTAGATGAACTTAATTATCATGAACTTAGTCTAAAATCTTTACAATATGTCTTGTAGATCAAATGGCCCACATTGTCCTCAACTTCAACACGTTCCTAGAGAAAACCTAGCTGAAAGACGATGGCAGCAACTATACGGACAGGGTCCGGAACCTGAGGATCATCCTCATAGCTGCCAAGAAAGATTATGTCCTAGAAGCACCGCTAGGTGACGCACCCGTCCCACAGAACCAAGACGTTATGAACGCTTGGCAGACATGTGCTGATGATTACTCCCTCATTCAGTGTGGCATGCTTTACAGCTTAGAACCGGGGCTCCAAAAGCGTTTTTGAGAGACACGGAGCATATGAGATGTTCGAAGAGCTGAAAATGGTTTTTCAAGCTCATGCCTGGGTCGAGAGATATGAAGTCTCCGACAAGTTCTTCAGCTGTAAGATAGAGGAAATAGTTTTGTCAGTGAGCACATACTCAAAATGTCTGGGTTGCATAACCGCTTGACTCAGCTGGGAGTTAATCTCCCGGATGACGCGGTCATTGACAGAATCCTTCAGTCGCTTCCACCGAGCTACAAGAGCTTTGTGATGAACTTCAATATGCAGGGGATGGGAAAGACCATTCCTGAGGTATATTCAATGCTGAAATCAGCAGAGGTAGAAGTCAAAAAGGAACATCAAGTGTTGATGGTGAATAAAACCACTAAGTTCAAGAAAGGCAAGGGTAAGAAGAACTTCAAGAAGGACGGCAAGGGAGTTGCCGCGCCCGGTAAGCAAGCTGCCGGGAAGAAGCCAAAGAATGGACCCAAGCCCGAGACTGAGTGTTTTTATTGCAAGGGAAGTGGTCACTGGAAGCGGAACTGCCCCAAATACTTAGCGGACAAGAAGGCCGGCAACACGAAAGCTATATCTGATATACATGTAATTGATGTGTACCTTACCAGTACTCGTAGTAGCTCCTGGGTATTTGATACCGGTGCGGTTGCTCACATTTGTAACTCAAAGCAGGAGCTGCAGAATAAGCGGAGACTGGCGAAGGATGAGGTGACGATGCGCGTCGGGAATGGTTCCAAGGTCGATGTGACCGTCGTCGGCATGCTACCTCTACATTTACCTATGGGATTAGTTTTAAACCTCAATAATTGTTATTTAGTGCCAGCTTTGAGCATGAACATTGTATCAGGATCTCGTTTAATTCGAGATGGCTACTCATTTAAATCCGAGAAGAATGGTTGTTCTATTTATATGAGAGATATGTTTTATGGTCATGCTCCGATGGTGAATGGTTTATTCTTAATGAATCTTGAGCGTAATGCTACACATATTCATAGTGTGAATACCAACAGATGTAAGGTTGATAATGATAGTCCCACATACTTGTGGCATTGCCACCTTGGTCACATAGGTGTCAAACGCATGAAGAAGCTCCATGCAGATGGACTTTTAGAGTCTTTTGATTATGAATCATTTGACACGTGTGAACCATGCCTCATGGGTAAAATGACCAAGACTCCGTTCTCAGGAACAATGGAGCGAGCAACCAACTTATTGGAAATCATACATACTGATGTGTGCGGTCCAATGAGTGTTGAGACTCGCGGTGGCTATCATTATGTTCTCACCCTCACTGATGACTTGAGTAGATATGGGTATGTCTACTTAATGAAACACAAGTCTGAGACCTTTGAAAAGTTCAAGGAATTTCAGAGTGAGGTTGAGAATCAACGTGACAGGAAAATCAAGTTCTTGCGATCAGATCGTGGGGGAGAATACTTGAGTCACGAATTTGGCACACACTTAAGAAAATGTGGAATAGTTTCACAACTCACGCCGCCTGGAACACCTCAGCGTAATGGTGTGTCCAAACATCGTAATCGCACTCTATTAGATATGGTGCGATCTATGATGTCTCTTACCGATTTACCGCTGTCATTTCGGGGCTATGCTTTAGAGACTGCCGCATTCACTTTAAATAGGGCTCCGTCAAAATCCGTTGAGACGACACCATATGAATTATGGTTTGGGAAGAAACCTAAGCTGTCGTTTCTAAAAGTTTAGGGATGCGATGCTTATGTCAAGAAACTTCAACCTGAAAAGCTCAAACCCAAGTCAGAATGCGTCTTAATAGGATACCCTAAAGAAACTGTTGGGTATACCTTCTACCTCAGATCCGAGGGCAAGATCTTTGTTGCCAAGAATGGGTCCTTTCTAGAGAAAGAGTTTCTCTCGAAAGAAATAAGTGGGAGGAAAGTAGAACTTGATGAGGTATTACCTCTTGAACCGGTAAGTGGCGCAGCTCAAGAAAATGTTCCTGAGGTGCCTGCACCGACTAGAGAGGAAGTTAATGATGATGATCATGAAACTTCAGATCAAGTTGCTACTGAACTTCGTAGGTCCACAAGGACACGTTCCGCACCAGAGTAGTACGGCAACCCTGTCCTGGAAATCATGTTGTTAGACAACGGTGAACCTTCAAACTATGAAGAAGCGATGGCGGGCCCGGATTCCGACAAATGGCTGGAAGCCATGAAATCCGAGATAGGATCCATGTATGAAAATGAAGTGTGGACTTTGACTGACTTGCCCGATGATCGGCGAGCCATAGAAAATAAATGGATCTTTAAGAAGAAGACAGACGCGGATGGTAATGTGACCATCTATAAAGCTCGGCTTGTCGCTAAGGGTTATCGACAAGTTCAAGGGGTTGACTACGATGAGACCTTCTCACCAGTAGCGAAGCTGAAGTCCGTCCGAATCATGTTAGCAACTGCCACATTCTATGATTATGAGATATGGAAAATGGACGTCAAAACGGCATTCCTTAATGGTTTCCTTAAGGAAGAGTTGTATATGATGCAGTCGGAAGGTTTTGTCGATCCTAAGAATGCTAACAAGGTGTGCAAGCTCCAACGCTCGATTTATGGGCTGGTGCAAGCATCTCGGAGTTGGAACATTCGTTTTGATGAGATGATCAAAGCGTTCGGGTTTATGCAGACTTATGGAGAAGCCTGCATTTACAAGAAAGTGAGTGGGAGCTCTGTAGCATTTCTCATATTGTATGTGGATGACATACTGTTGATGGGAAATGATATAGAATTCTTGGAAAGCATAAAGGCCTACTTGAACAAGTGTTTTTCAATGAAGGACCTCGGAGAAGCTACTTATATATTAGGCATCAAGATCTATAGAGATAGATCGAGACGCCTCATTGGTCTTTGGCAGAGTACGTACCTTGACAAGATATTGAAGAGGTTCAAAATGGATCAGTCAAAGAAGGGGTTCTTGCCTGTATTGCAAGGTACGAGATTGAGCACGGCTCAATGCCCGACCACGGCAGAAGATAGAGAAAAGATGAATGTCCTCCCCTATGCCTCGGCCATAGGGTCTATCATGTATGCTATGCTGTGTACCAGACCTGATGTAAACCTTGCCGTAAGTTTGGTAGGAAGGTACCAAAGTAATCCCGGCATGGAACACTGGACAGCAGTCAAAAATATCCTGAAGTACCTGAAAAGGACTAAGGAAATGTTTCTCGTTTATGGAGGTGACGAAGAGCTCGTCGTAAAGGGTTACGTCGATGCTAGCTTCGACACAGATCTGGATGACTCTAAGTCACAAACCGGATACGTGTATATTTTGAATGGTGGGGCAGTAAGCTGGTGCAGTTGCAACCAAAGCGTTGTGGCGGGATCTACATGTGAAGCGGAGTACATGGCAGCCTCGGAGGCAGCACAAGAAGCAGTCTGGGTGAAGGAGTTCATTACCGACCTAGGAGTCATACCCAATGCGTCGGGCCCGATGACTCTCTTTTGTGACAACACTGGAGCAATTGCCCTTGCTAAGGAGCCCAGGTTTCACAGGAAGACCAGGCATATCAAGCGTCGCTTCAACTCCATTCGTGAAAGTGTTCAAAATGGAGACATAGAGATTTGTAAAGTACATACGGACCTGAATGTGGCAGATCCGTTGACTAAACCTCTCCCTAGAGCAAAACATGATCAACACCAGAACTGCATGGGTGTTCGATTCATCACAATGTAACTAGAATATTGACTCTAGTGCAAGTGGGAGACTGTTGGAAATATGCCCTAGAGGCAATAATAAAATGGCTATTATTATATTTCTTTGTTCATGATAATTGTCTATTATTCATGCTATAATTGTGTTATCCGGAAATCGTAATACATGTGTGAATACATAGACCACAACACGTCCCTAGTGAGCCTCTAGTTGACTAGCTCGTTGATCAAAAGATAGTCATGGTTTCCTGACTATGGACATTGGATGTCATTGATAATGGGATCACATCATTAGGAGAATGATGTGATGGACAAGACCCAATCCTAAGCATAGCTCAAAGATCGTGTAGTTCGTTTGCTGTAGCTTTTCTGAATGTCAAGTATCATTTCCTTAGACCATGAGATTGTGCAACTCCCGGATACCGTAGGAGTGCCTTGGGTGTGCCAAACGTCACAACGTAACTGGGTGACTATAAAGGTACATTACAGGTATCTCCGAAAGTGTCTGTTGGGTTGGCACGAATCGAGACTGGGATTTGTCACTCTGTATGACGGAGAGGTATCTCTGGGCCCACTCGGTAATGCATCATCAAAATGATCTCAATGTGATCAAGTGGTTGATCACGGGATCATGCATTACAGTACGAGTAAAGTGACTTGCCAGTAACGAGACTGAACAAGGTATTGGGATACCGACGATCGAGTCTCGGGCAAGTAACGTACCGATTGACAAAGGGAATTGTATACGGATTGATTGAATCCTCGACATCGTGGTTCATCCGATGAGATCATCGTGGAGCATGTGGGAGCCAACATGGGTATCCAGATCCCGCTGTTGGTTATTGACCGGAGAGTCGTCTCGGTCATGTCTACATGTCTCCCGAACCCGTAGGGTCTACACACTTAAGGTCCGGTGACGCTAGGGTTGTTAGGAAGACTTGTATGTGATTACCAAATGTTGTTCGGAGTCCCGGATGAGATCCCGGACATCACGAGGAGTTCCGGAATGGTCCGGAGGTAAAGATTTATATGTAGGAAGTTGTCATACGGTCACCGGAAAGGTTCGGGGGCATATCGGTATTGTACCGGGGCCACCGGAGGGGTTCCGGGGGTCCACCGGGAGGGGCCACCTCTCTCGGAGGGCCTAATGGGCTGTAGAGGAAAGGGAACCAGCCCTACATGGGCTGGCCGCATCCCCCCCTTGGGCCCATGCGCCTAGGGTTGGGGGGAAACCCTAAAGGGGGCGCCCCCTTGCTTGGGGGGCAAGCCCCCTCCCCTTGGCCGCCGCCCCCCTCTATATCTCATCTAGAGGGGGCCGGGCCCCTTCCTCCTTCCCCTATAAATAGAGGGGTAAGGGGAGAGCTGCACACAACATCCAAGGCGCAGCCCCTCCCCTCCCCAACACCTCTCCTCCTCCGTAAGAGCTTGGCGAAGCCCTGCCGGAGTACTGCAGCCTCACCACCACCACGCCATCATGCTGCTGTTGGAGCCCTCTTCCTCAACCTCTCCCTCCTCCTTGCTGGATCAAGGTGCGGGAGACGTCCTCGCTCCGTACGTGTGTTGAATGCGGAGGTGCCGTCCGTTCGGCGCTAGGATCTTCGGTGATTTGGATCACGACGAGTATGACTCCATCAACCCCGTTCTCTTGAACGCTTCTGCTCGTGATCTACAAGGGTGTGTAGACGCACTCCTCTCTCCCTCGTTGCTAGATGACTCCATAGATAGATCTTGGTGATGTGTAGAAAATTTTAAAATTCTGCTACGTTCCCCAACACCAAATCTTTAGCTCAATTCTGAAAATACATGGCTAGGACAACGGTAGCATTCAACCACAAGCCCAAGCCTATACTTAACTAGGCCTAGGTCCATTAAATTCTTACAGAAACCAAGAAATGGAATCAACTCCCCTTGTTGCTGATTTAGTCATGGGAGATGCCATGTCTCAAAAATATCAAGTAGCACCATCATGTTCGATTTCAATATAAGGAATATTACAAAATTAACAGTTAAGATCCCAGGTGAGTAACACACTTTGGTCTTCTAGTTACAAAACAAAACTGACATAACTCCGTAATCACTATTTCAGCAAGCAGCAGAGGAGGTTTAAAGGAAAGGAGCCTATGTAGAAATACACAGCAGAAAAATACAAGAAGCCTTTGACACTCCGCTGCTCAAGGTACCACTACCCCATGCACATGTATTTGGGTAAGCAGCAAAGCAGAGGAGGAGGCCATTTAATCAGGTAAATGGTGCATTTACAAATTCTTTTCTCCCGGGAACTAGAAGAAAATCTCAGTCACTGAAATGGACACACAGGGCAACAAAACTAGTGCCTAAACTAAACTAACTAATTAGACTAACTAACTAAACTAGTCCCTAAACAAGGAGCATAAACTAACTAATTAACTAACTAACTAATTAGACTAACTAACTAACTAATTAGACTAACTAACTAAACTAGTGCCTAAACTAAACTAACTAATTAGACTAACTAACTAAATTAGAAGAAAATCTCAATCACTGAAATGCAGCAGCAGTTAGTAGCAGAGGAGAGCGGGATCAGGGAGCAGCAGGTAGCCCGGACGGCCGCAGGCGCAGGCAGCAGCAGCTTCGACAAGCAGCGGCAGCAGCAACACTCGGTGTGGACGAGCAGGCGTGAGGCAGAGGGCGGTCAGCGCGAGCAGGGGATGGCCTGGGGGTCAGGGGAAGGCGGGCATGGGCGCAGGGCTACCGACCAGGTGAGGCGGGGCTCGCGGCTAGGGACTTCAAAGGCGCGGCCGGGCGCGGCGCGCGTGCAGCAGGACGGGGTAGCAGAAGGAAGCCCGGCGCGGTGCGAGGCCGTATGCCGCGCAGCAGCAGTAGGGTTCAGACACAATGGAGTCGGCGTCCTACGGAATCTAACTCGAAGGGGGAAAGGGGGCGAGGGAGGAGCTCACCGCGGTGGCGACGACGAGATGGGGAGCAGCGATGGCGACGGCGAGCGGAGGAAGAAGAAGTGCTCCGGCCTCCTCTCCTGGTGGACGCGGGCCTCCTCCTCCTAGTGCTCCGGGGGCTGGCAGTCGTGGCGGCAGGCCGTCGGCGGCGAGGACCGAGACGGCGAGGCGGGGCGCGGGGGTCGTCGGAGCGGTGTGGAGCGAGGGAGGAAGTGGATCTGGCGAGGAAGGGACGAAGGGATCGGGCTAGGGGGGAGATTACTAATGGCGCACTAGGGGGAAAACTTAGTAATGGCGCACCTGTGGACAGTGCGCCATTACTAGTTTCTGCCTACATGATGCGCCATTAGTATGTTTGGAAAAATGAAAAAAAATTGTTACTAGTGGCGCACTATGTAATGGCGCACCTGCACATGGTGCGCCACTGCTATATTGTAGTGGCGCACCACATGCCAGGTGCGCCATTAGTGTCAATTTCATCTATAGCCCTTTCCCTAGTAGTGCCCGCTCCCCCGTATAGGGGCTGGGGAAGCTCTCCGCTTGCTCCCCGCCATTGTAGGTGGCGAGCCCGGCTCGTACGGGCACCATATACGCCGAAGGGAGAAATCCCTTAGTCTGCAGTTCGACTAATCGACTGTGTGGGACTGAACACCTCTCCCAATCACCGGGCTTAGGGCTACGGGGGCGGGAGGAGGAGCTGCGGGGTTCGGCCATGCTGGAGTGGATCTTTCCGAAGCGCGCTCTGATGGATTCTCGCTGGGGGAGGATGGTATGGATCGGATCTAAGAATCCCCGTCCCTTTAATAGGCAATTTATTTATCTGGCTAGGGGGGCGAATGTAAAAACGCCATGTCGCCTCGTATTCATTCGACGCGTGGGAGATACCCCTTATTGGGCGCAGAAGCCAAGAGGTCCAACATTTATGGGACCGGACACTGCTTAACAAACGTTCGAAATTTGGAGAAGAACCCGCCTTGCAATGCCGAAGACAACACTGCGCGTCGGACTCATCGTCATTGAAGCCTGGTTCGGGGGCTACTGAGGGAGTCCTGGATTAGGGGGTCTCCGGACAGCCGGACTATATCCTTTGGCCGGACTGTTGGACTATGTAGATACAAGATTGAAGACTTCGTTTCGTGTCCGGATGGGACTCTACTTGGCATGGAAGGCAAGCTAGGCAATACGGATATGAATATCTCCTCCTTTGTAACCGACCTTGTGTAACCCTAGCCCCCTCCGGTGTCTATATAAACCGAGGGGTTTAGTCCGTAGGACAACATACAATCATACCATAGGCTAGCTTCTAGGGTTTAGTCTCTCCGATCTCGTGGTAAATCAACTATTGTAATACTCATATCATCAAGAATAAATCAAGCAGGACGTAGGGTTTTACCTCCATCAAGAGGGCCCGAACCTGGGTAAAACATCGTGTCCCCTGCCTCCTGTTACCATCCGCCTTAAACGCATAGTTCGGGACCCCCTACCCGAGATCCACCGGTTTTGACACCGACGCCCCTATCATCCACATCCTTCTCATATACCGGATGACTATTATGGAAAATGTTTTTGGCCACATTTTCCACAAATGTAATTTCATGATGAAACTTTGCAAGCAATGAAAGCATTTGACAATGTTCGGTACAAAAAAATCAGAATTTTTTGATTTTTTAAATATTTTTTATTCTTTTGTTCAGCCAAGCTCACACGAGTTCGGGATCAGAACATCACTTTCGATGATAGGGGACGTATGTTAGTTTCTTATATATGGATCGTCTTTTGACAAGTCGTCTACTACTATGGAACGGAGCTGTTTACAGCACCGAATGCCTAGCTGTTAGCCGATAAGGACGTCGGAACCATTGGTTGGTTCCCATGTTCCCATAGCTACGCCACTCGACAGTGTCTTCTAGGTGGACCGGCACGTCATGTAAATGCCCCGCAACACCTCATTACCTAGCCGCAGCCCTTTCCATACATAAATGGAGCCTGGCTACACTACACCCAACTCAACCCTACTGGACTGGACCACGAGTATCATGAAAGCTAGAAAGGGTATTTCCCGGAGAGAAGAAAGATCAAAGGGGTATCTAAACTTTGATAAAAACAGCAAGTGCCGGGGAGAATAATTCCACTTTGGGAATCCCGGCACGCCTGGCCTTGTACCGCCAGCTTCTCAAGGTGGATAGCATGATCCGATCTCCGGCATGCATGCACCGCTTTTGGCCGCTCAGGTGGTCCGGGAGCCAGGAGAGAACAAGAATGCCCGATTCGGCGCTGCACTATATTTGCACATATGGGTTCTCCTCCTTTCTCCGGAGCGAGGAGCAAGTTGAAGTAAGCATGAGTACATGTCAAGAAAAAAAAAGTATGTATCGAGTGGGCATGCATCAGATACACACACTTTGCGGTAGGTGTTTTTGGCAGGGGCACCCTGCGGGGACAGGGCATCTCGTAGGCAGGGGGTGAAGAGAACACCATGGAAACAGCAGAGGAATACTAATCGAAAGTGCATGCACACCGCTTTAATAATTCCACCAAATACGACTTGTCAAAACATCTCCATCTTTAGGTTTCTAGATGGTTGTAGCTGCACAAAAGTGTGGTGCTACGTGAGGGCACTCGTATTCAACATCATGCCCCCCTGTTGCTATATACTAGTAATACTACTGGTGGTCCAGCTACTTTATGTTGGTAGAATAGACCCAGGCTTGCCAGCGCGTGGCTCATTAAAGCGTCTGACTTTGCAAATTCAGTTCCTCAAACGTCAGCAAACGTGTTCGGACGTGTTTGCGGGCACTGACTGAGCAACTCACAAATTATATCGTTCACGTCCGTATATTTCATATCCGGTGCCTTGTATCCATACTAGCATGTAACGTAGATAAAAATAACGTAGATCATCACACAAATATAGATTTAAATAGGGAAATGCACATTCCAATCATAAAAAGATTACCGACGGATGTCCAAAAGATCACCAAAGTTCACATAATGCACATAAACGACGGACAAATTTAAACTACATTACTAAAAACTAGAAACTGAAGATGGATGCAGTGGAGATTCACCACTTGCTCGCCGGCCCTTTGCCCTTCCGGTTGTCGGCGCAGCTGTAGGCGTCGACGGCTGGTGGCGGATCGTCCGACTCGTCGTCGTCGGAGGAGTCGCCGTCGTTGGAGTCGAAGTCGGAGATGATGACGAGCCCTTTTAGCCACCGGACCTCCATGTCCTGCTGCCGCTTGAGCTTCGCGAGCTGAGCTGCCTCCGCCGCCTCGCGCTCGGACTGCTCAATGGCAATCCGGAGCGTCTTGGCGTTCTTCCGGCGGAGCCGCCGCGCGTCCGTCTCCGCGGTCGTACTCGATCGGCGGTAGACCATTCGAGGAGCCGCGCGTCCTCGTCGGGCTCCGCCTGCATCCCGCGGCGGCGACGCACTGACTACTCCGCCTCCCTCCTCTCCCTTTCCCGCTGCTGCTCGGCAGCGGACGGCGCGCGCCTCTGATTCCGGCGTGCGCGTTCGGGCTGGCGGGGCGGGCACAAGCACCCACCACTGGCCACGTGGGGGAGCAGCAACCGACGGTGGCAAGGGACGGGGTAGGGGAGGCACGGATTGCACAAGCCGCCTGTCGGAGCTGCGCCCAGACCGGGAGAGGCCAGCGCCGGCGTCTGAGCTACACCGATGGGGAAGCTACGGCTGAGGCGAGGCTGCAGATCCGGAGCTGCCCCGGTCTCCACCTTGGACCGCTCCAAGGCGATGCGGAGGGAAAGCTGATAGTTCGGATCCAGCTCAGAGTCGGAATGGTTGCCGGAGCTCGACATTGCGCGGATTCGATCGGAATCGGTGCGGGGAGAGGAGAGGACGGAGCGAGAGAGGAGAGTGAGTGAGCTAGGGTTTTAGAGCGATGAGCCGGTTGCGGTTTTTCGTCGGACATCCGTGGGATCGATGGTTGGCCGGCCTTGTCAGGAGGACGCGCCCGGGCGTTCCCGGACCATTCCATATCCGCCCCATATTTGAGCTGGATATGAGTGGTGCTAGTCAGCCCAGACATTTGAGGTCCGTTTAAGACGCCCATCTGAATCAAAAAATCATGATAGGTCAGTGATCGGGCGGGCGGCTAGGGTGTTTGAGTCCGGTTTGGGGCGTCTTACATAAAAGTTGGTATACACGGTGATGTGGTTCACGTTGCTTCTCCTACATTGGAGCATCTCCAGCCGTTCGGTGCCCCCAGGGACAGAAATAGTGCCTTCTGGGGGCTAGCCGACGCTATTTTGGCCGTGAGGGCGGTCGGGTTCCCAACCACGGCCGCAGGTTGGCCCCCAGATGCCGTTATTTGAATTGAAATTCGGCTAAAATTAGACGAAAAAGAAACGAATTTAGCTAATATTTGGCGGTTTTCATTCATATTTGTACATAATAAAGAAGACATAATAAAATATAAAAAACTACGCCGCCCGTCGCCGCCCCCCGTCGTCCAAGCCTTCTACATGCTGAGGAGCTTGTAGAAGTTGGTGTAGTCACCGCCGTCGCGCTACCCATTGCCACCACCGTCTTTGTTGCACCCTTGACCTGTGCCCGGGCGCCTTGTCGTCGTTGTCGTTGAGGATGACGATGCCGCCCTTGCCACGGCGCCGAGCAGCGATCTTCTCGAGGACGCGGCGCTGGCGCTCCATCTCATCGGATGTCATGGCCTCGTGCTCCTTCTTCACGGGAAGGAGCGCCGGCTCGGTCTTCGGCTTGGCGATGCGGGAGAAGGGACACGGCCGCCCTCATTGATGACGAGGGCACCGCCATAGGTGTGCCGCCCGAGCGGCGTCTCCTGTGGCTCCGGCTTGACGGGGAGGAGCGCAGGCGACCCGGAGGAATGGGAGCCCGACGAGGATGACGTGGACGCGTGGCGGGAAGGGATGGGATGCGCGGTGGTGCGTCTTTACTGCGCCGCCCGTGAATCAATGGAAGGCTAACCGGTGACAGCCTTCACATTGATTCCCGCGAGAAACCAAGGCGATGAGGATGACGAAGATTCTCGGCGACGCATTGCCGTTGACTAAGCGGGTCCACCAGTTTTCGCGCCAACATTGTTTCCTCCGGCACCACCGGGTTCGGCCTGGATCCGTCGACGTCAAATTCAGTTCTAACCTCAAAAAAATGATTTTTTGGGACGCAACTGGACCGAAATTTTTCAGCCGGCGATAAAAAAGGGGCTTCGCCGGTCCAGTGGAGCCGGCCCCATGCATTTCCTGTAGAAGTTTTTTTTTTTGAAAAACAGCAGCTTATTTAGTGAGGACCTGCCTACACCGGCCACAGAAGGACTTTCCCGGGCCACAGCAGGCAGCCGCATTGGATGCGCGACCACAGGCCCTCGGCAGCAACGGTGACTTCATGAATGGTAGCCGGGTCACGGGTGGGCCATGGCTTGACGTTGCCAACAGGAAATTTTGGCAAGTCATGGTGTTTAGTGCATATATATTCTCTCCCTGTTTGGTTACCATGAGTGCATGCATGACATTCACAATGCTTCTTGCTATGGGTACAAGGGCTTGGACCACTTCTCTTTCTTTTTTGTGCAAAAGGGTTTTTAGGTGACGGCTATATACTATTTCATTGACAATAGTATGTGGCATATATATTTGACAAAATGATTTTGTCAAGCAAGTAGTATGTGGTATGATTCAGACAGCCGTGTAAGTAAAGATATGCACATTTCATTTTCTAATTTGCGACGAATTAACTATGCAAAATATTAAAGCTGACATCGTGTCAAGTGTTTTCTATATGATGTATGGTCCATGAAGGAGAAGGTCTCACATGGCTTGTCTCTACTACGAGCATTGCACTCATGAAAAAAATACATTGTAAAACCCATTACATTACTATGCTTTAATTGCATCAAGTTGTGTTGTATCAAATTTCTGTTACTTCTTCAAACAAAACGATCAAAAAAAAATATTGTTTTCACAATCGATTGAATCAGGTAATGATAATGTTAGCCTCCATCATTGCTTTTATGTCAGCTCTCGTAAACAAAAAGTACACTAAACATCAAAATGTCTTCACACCACTACGTTGTCACTTGCATCAACTTGCACAGTTATCAATTTACATGTCACTTTATTCTCGAGGAAACCAAAATTCTTTAGCAACAACTAATAAAATCATACATCATCATGATAATGTCTGTCTCTATCACTGTTTAACCGGTCTTCACGAATAACTATGACATTTCTATATAACCAAGAACTGGTCCCCTCCCGGGTTAAACTATAAAACCATTGGGCTCTTCTCCATAAGAAAATATAACTCATACACAACTACAGTAAAAAGTAAACTAAGCAGTAAAAATCTCCACGCCACCTATGTTGTCACTAGCATCAACTTGCACAGTTACAAATTCACCCATTACTTTCCCTCGAGCAAACCAACATCATGTTGCAACAACTATACATGGTCATGATAATGTTGTCTCTGTCACGGTTAAACCAGGCCTCGCGAATTACAATGATGCAACATATGCTCATAACCTAGAACTAGGAAACACATCGGTTTCCTCCATGGGTTATACTATAAAACCACTCCCCTTCTCCTCCATACAAAAAAAACCCAGCTCAAACTTGGAATTTGCTGTGGGGGAAGCCAAACCATTTGCAATTTTGTATTGCCAATGTTCTCTCCCACTTGGGCAGCATAATGCAATAGTGCAAATGGCGCACCAGATGCAGACACACGGAGACGCAATAAAATAAGAGCTGAGGGTGTTACTTGGAACAAAGGATAAAAGGGGGAGCCCCAAGTGGGCAAAGGGAGGGAGTGACACGGTCGAGGAGGGGCGTGCGGGGGGGAGAGAGAGGGAGCGCAAAGGGACGGCGGAGGCAAGCTAGTTTCCCGGGGGCGGACGCACCGAGAGAGGGCGGCGGGAGGGAGAAGGAGGCGCTGGGAGCCATGCTTCTCCCCTCTTCTTCGTCTTCCGCCTACGACCCCAAAGGTTTTCCCATCTACCTCTAGGTCTTTCCGATCGTTCCGCCCCCCGGTAGCGGTTATCCTTTGCTGGTAGCTTGCCTGTGGATTGCTTCTCGCCTCCTGCGTCGTCTTGCTAGATATTTTCGTGGTCAGAACGTGAATCTTTCTCCCGTGGTTCTTGGCTGGGAGAATCTTGCATGATATTTATGGATTTGGTTTGCATGTCAGCCGGTGGGCATGGATGCAGTTGACTGGTCTTGAGGATCTCCCACTCTCACACAGTTGCTCTTTTAATTTGATGGCGTGTGGATTATGGGATGGTGGATTTGGGCTGGGAGCTGTTCTTGACTTTTCGCCTTGAGCAGCTCCTTGTCTACATGCATGTTCTTGGGAATTGGGATGCCATCATCGCCATTAATTATCGCTTGGCCGGCAAATAATTGACCCCTTGCGTTTTGTTTACTAGAGGTAGCAGAAACAGTTAACAACCTTGCCCCATACCTACGCCCTGCGCTAGTTCCTCTGTTTGTGTTAATTTGGCCTTGTTATTTCACTAACCATAGTTTAATAGTATAGCTTCCTACAAGAAATTGCATGCGCTAGCTGTTCCTGATGACACTTGGTGAGAGCTGATAAAGACATGAACAGACAGCATTGTGATGTCGTTCTCGACCTTCAGTTGGTTAGCATCAGAAATATCAACCTAGTAAATAATCTGGTTGATAACTCGATTTATCTGGTCTGAGTGTGTAGGGCCGTAACTGTTGATTCATTTGGTTATCTTTCATTCTGCAATAATACAGCGTCCCATTCTTTCATCAGGTGACTCCTTTGGGAAATCGGTTGACGATCATATGAGGTCAACTTTGACTTTTGGTGATAAGCATTCTGTATATGCAGGTCAAAACACTGACTATGGCCACCCAATGGTAAGCTCTTAGGACGAACTGAACTTCGTTTAGGATACACCAAAAAGAGATTCAGTCCTCTTTCTTTGATTCCGGGGTGTGTGACTGATAACATATTTCCACATATCATTCAGGCTTGCATTTCATACCCGTTCAACGATTCTGGTTCTGGAGTTTGGGCGGCCTATGGGTCACGGGCTATGGTATGTCTTTCAAATATGTTTTTTGCACGCTATCAAATTGTCAACTCCGACTATATTTTAATTCATCACTGAGGGAGGTTATAAACCTATAGCATTTTAATCAACGCATATAATAATCTGAATACACGCTGAGTGGATTCGCTTATCATTCTTTCAACAGTCCATCTTGCAATGATATCATGTATGTAGAAGGTTAAAATGGGTTAGTAGTTTGCATTTTTTTTTGATATAAAAAATTTCAAGTAGAGACGGCCTGGTTTAAACTTAACATAATCTGCTCATATAACATAAGAGGTGGGGACCACACTCTCCCCCGGTGATTCCTCGCAAAAATCATCTTAACACAAGCATGAATGGGTGTTAAATCACCAGTATACCATGAACTCTAATGGCAGGTTTTATTTGTAAGCAAGATACTAATGAGAATGCACTAAAATTTTCCATTTACATTAACTTGTATTTTTCCCTTGATAAAACAGCTGTTTTATGGTTATGAGCAATTACAGTGGTTAGGAAAATGTGCTGGTGGTTTTGATTCTTGAATTCTTTATTGATCACTATTTTCTAGTAGGCCGTGATGAGAATATCGTGTTATGGCCTATATCATTTGTTTGCATGAACCAGATTTCATTTCTATCTCATCCACATACCCACTAGTTTTATATACCCAGTCCTCCGTTGCCTCCGGCTGTTCTTCCTTATGCGTTAAAGAATATCATGTATTTCTGATTTGCTTGAACTCTCGTGGCTTTGTAAAGGCTCTGTGCTTCTAGTTATGTAGAGGTCGGATGTATGTGGTACCAGCTTGTAGGTAATTCCTAGGTTTTCAGAGCAGTGGTAATTGCTCTGGAAGGCTGGTTGGTGCTTCCTGCTCCAAACCTTGCTTTCGTAATCACATATCTATCAATCTATGGCTGCACCAGTAGTGTACCTGCAACTCCCTGAGACGCATGTGGCGTCCTGTTAGGCACTAGTTATAGTTAGAGAAAGTAAGTGACCTGTCCTGCTCTTGTATAGTGATCAGCCAGATCTGCATATATTGCTGCTGCGGTTCTGTTATTGCAATCATGTACAGCCTGAGACCAATAGTACTTGTGCAGTGTTACCTTGTCATACGGTACGGAAGATGCCTTCAACCATTTTCCTAGGTTGGTACTATATCAGCAGCTAGACAGGCAAAGTGAATCGGCAAGGCCATATGTAAATCATAATTATTGGCACTACATGAGGCATTCCTATGTACATTTTCAATTTTTCATGGATATGACTGACCAGTTGTACATGGAACAGTTCCAGCCCCTCATGGCGGGCGGAGGGGCATCTGCAACGGCAAGAGTTCCATTGCCCGTCGAACTAGCAGCGGATGAGCCCATATTTGTCAATCCCAAACAATATAATGGGATTCTCCGGCGAAGGCAGCTGCGCGCTAAGTTAGAGGCCCAGAATAAACTCACCAAAAACAGAAAGGTTCTTGTCGCTTGTCCTTTGTTTACTTTGCCATTGTTAATTAATATTTCTTGCCCCTCGCAACTTATAAGAAGCTCATATAGTGCCTATGGTTATGTGAAATGAAAACTTTTGTATTTCTAGAAAAATAACATAACATTTGTATCGCTACTCGTTTCTGCTTGGCCTGACTTTGAACGCAATCTCCATCTGCAGCCCTACCTCCACGAGTCGCGCCATCTTCACGCGATGAAGCGGGCAAGAGGTTCCGGGGGACGTTTCCTCAATTCCAAACAGCTGAAGCAGCAGCAGCAGTCTGGCAGTGCCTGCACCAAGGCCATTGCGGATGGCCCGAATTCCGTGGGTTCGACCCATCTACGGCTAGGCAGCGGCGCAGCCGGAGACCGAACCAACTCGGTGTCCAAGGCGATGTCCTCCCAAGAGAACAGCAAGAGAGTCGCCGCCCCGGCTCCCGCCTTCACCATGATTCAAGCGGCGCGCAAAGACGACGACTTCTTCCACCATCACGCCCACCATCTCAGCTTCTCCGGTCATTTTGGCCAGTCAAGCGACCGGTATACGTAATAAGGGGTCCGCCGTGCCCCGGTGTGGTCAGGCAACTCATCCTTGGCTTTATTTCTGGCGTGTTAGGACTTCAGAGATAGTGTATCTCACAGTGCTTTGCAGCCCATAGTTCTCGGCTTGATGTTCGGTATGCAAATGTTGGTGTACTGGTGCGTTGGAACAAAAGTTTGATGTGTTTACATAACGATTGGTCGCGGAACTCATCTTGTGTTCTGCTCGACCCTAATGTGTGTGCTCACATGTGAATTCCATAAATGCCGTGTAATCATAAAATTTCAGCAGTTGTGTATACGGTGAATGTGATGTGCCACGACGCCTCTTCACGCAGCTGCCTCCTGTCGGCGCCACCGTTGGTCCACCTCGTCTCCTTTAGGGCCATATACCGGCCCTTGCCCGCGGAAGGGCTTTGTTTTAGATGTTTCAGTTGTGTTTGAGTTTGTATCTTGCCCAGGAAGAGTAGATGGTGACGGCTCCTTAAAAATGAAATAAAGTTCTTCCCGTCTAGCCCCCGTCCCGATGTTGCGTTTAGCATCATAAATGAGTGTGGAGGTTGTCTCGGGTGGATCTGTCTTTAGTGGATTTGCTCGGATTTCGTCCTTGATCATCTACGTTTATGTGTTTTCAGTTTGGATCCTTCCGATCTATGCCACTCTTCATCGGCGACAGTGATGCGCTTGTTATATGGGGTCTTAACACGATGACTTTTCGACTGTCTACTATAGCAAGTTTTGTCCGGTTCCAGCAAGGGAGGGGCGATGATGGCAGCGCACCATGGCTTGCTTTAGTGTTTGTAGTCGTCGCTAGGTGGTCTACGAATTTGGATGTACATTTTATTATTTATGATGTTCGTTGTACTATCATGATTGAAGATAAATAGATCGAAAGCTTTTTTGAAAAAATATAAATACATTAAATGTATGTGCCGACGAGTAATATTGCTGCAAGCTGCAAGCAATGATGGGTACATTGACTAGTTCTAGCTTGTAGGTCTAGTAAGTTATTATAAGGGTTGTGCGTGTTTTGCTGTGTTGTTTCCTTTGTGAGGATTTGCTTTACTACCTGAGAAAGATGATGATGTACTTTTTTTCCTTTTTATAATGCATTGTTTTGGTGGGCCTTTTCTAGAGGTGTGATTTTGTGTTATCTGCCAATCAACCCATATATATGTGGGAAAATTTCTTATGCTGACGATCACATGTACAGTATTGGTACCACAGTGCAAGGTTTTGGTTACCGGTCGAAATTTCAAGATTTTCTATGGTTACCGCGTATTTCCGTGCCCCTGGGTAAATCCCCGTACCAAGTAAAAATACCAGTATTTTGATTTTTTTGAATTTAATCACTCAATTTATACTAAAGTATGTAGGATCTAATTAATGCCATGAGAGTTGGTTCTCGCGTGTTGGGTAGCAACCTAGTTCCTGTTCTGAGAGGTCTCTGGTTCAAATGTTCGTTCATTCACTTATTTGAATTCAAAATTCAACTATAAAATTCGTTCGAAATATTCTTGGTATTTCTTGGTATTTCTCGGTAACCGTGGTAACCGCGTTTATCAGCCCCCCTGGGTAAAAATGTCTTATTCAGTAACCAAAACCTTGCTACAGTGTCGCATGTTGATGATTATTTTTTGCCAGGCGATGAGAGGTTGCACGTGACTCATGTGCTTTTATAGGCTGGTTGTTGCTGATTGATTTGACAAATCAATGACTCGGTCAAAATCATAAACCAAATTTGAGATTGGACACGTTAATCAAAATCATTGACCCGGTCAAAATTATGAACCAGACCTGAAATTGAACACCTCAATGGAATAAAAACTATGAACCAAACCCAAAATAACCTCAATAAAAATCGTTGAACCAGTCAAAATCGTGAGTCTTACCCAAAATGGAAACCTCAATTGAATGATAGACCTTCAAAATAGGGAGCATAATGTATTTATATATGTACTCATCGTTGTAGCAAAACGTGAGTAAGGGCATGTTTAGTTGCCTTTGGCTCTCCCAAACAGGCCAACTGGATGCAAGAAAAACTATTTGGTTGCGTATAGGAGAGCCTGGCCAACACGAGCATGAAGATTAAAGTATACCAAAGGCTGACTCGCTATGAATGCTCGAATTGACCGTTTGCAGCTAGCTAGGCTGAATCAGTGGCGTGCATGATGATGCAGGGGCAATCTACATGGAGATGGCAGGAGACCAAAATCCCCCCCGCCTTTTACTCGCTCACCTCTAACGGAAGAACAAATCAAATCTCAGTTCTTCGCACTGGTGACATCAGCGATTCAGATCTGCGGATGCAGGGACGGCAGGGAGTTAAATCTCCGGAACAAGGACTTGCTTGTCCCCTTCGTCTCCGTCTCCGTCTAGTTTGCCTCATCTCCGGCATGGGCGAGTTATCGGTTGCAATGGAGGTAAGTAGCATACCACCACCCTCCACCGTTAGGCAGGTTCTAGGATTGGTTTCGCCAGTACTTTCTGCAACAACGAGTTGACTAGGGCGAATAGATGAAGCTGGTAGTTCAGGCATCGACACTCATAGATGTGATTCAGGCATGAGGTATTTTGATCCACAAGAGAGCGATTCGTCACATTGAACGTGACCTGTATCATCTATTGTTAGCCTGGGACAAAGAGAGGATGTTTAATCTAAAACACATTTATATGGGCTACGACGAGAGGTCGTGAACATGCTGCAAATGTGAAGATCACATTTTGCCAAGCTTGTTGACACATTTAGGGGAAGAGGACGGGTTGCTACAAAATAGTATCCACACCACTCTGGAAGAGAAAGTAGTAATGTTCCTTCACGTAGTGGGTTATAACCAAAGGTTTAGAGTGATTAACAACACGTTTGGGAGTCTAGTGGGGCAATTTACAAGTATTTCAAGCATGGAAAACAAAAAGGAAACGTTGTATGGAAAACAAAAAAAAATGTACGCACACGTAAAATCTATCCATGGAGATGCATAGCTACAAGAGGGGGAGAGCATCTACATACCCTTGTAGATCGTTAAGCGGAAGCGTTTATCAACGCGGTTGATGTAGTCGTACACCTTCTCGATTCGTTCCGATCAAGAACCGAACGTATGGAACCTCCGCGTTGAGCACACATTCAGCTCGATGACGTCCTCACCTTCTTGATCCGGCAAAAGGAGCGAAGTAGTAGATGAGTTTCGGAAGCACGACGGCATGGTGACGGTGGTGGTGAAACTATTTCCACAGAGCTTCGCCAAGCACAATGGATTTAGAGCGGAGGATGAACTAGAGGGAGGAGATTAGAACCACACAGGGCTTCTAATTATGAGGATTAGAAATAGCTAGGGCTAGCTCTAATTAGTCAATTAGTACCAACTAGAGGAGGCTAAAAAACTTATGTTCTAGGGTCTAGCCCTGCTCCTCTATTTATATGTTGAGCCCTAGGGTCGTTACTTGGGGAGATGGCCTCCCCAAAGTTGGTTTGGAACGCAAGGAAGAGTCCTTCTCGGATTCCAGCACCAGACGCCAGGGTCCCTAGCATCTGGTCCCCGATCTCCGCAAAACTTCCTTTTACACCGACCTAAAGCCCCATGCGCCTTACCCCTTGGCCCAACTATCATCCTATATATCAAGAATTACCTTCGGGCCTTCCAGAGCTCCTCGTCATGTCTGTGATCTCATCCGGGACTCCGAACAACATTCGGTCACCAACATACATAACTCATATAATACTATAGAGTCAACGAACGTTAAACGTGCGGACCCTATATGTTCGAGAATGATGTAGACATGATCGAGACGCCTCTCCGGTCAATAACCAACAGCAGAACCTAGATGCCCATATTGGTTCCTACATATTCTACCAAGATCTTTGTCGGTCGAACCTTTATGATAACATACATAGTTCCCTTTGTCCATCGGTATGTTACTTGCCCAAGATTCGATCGTCGGTATCTCCATACCTAGTTCAATCTCATTACCAGCAGGTCTCTTTACTTGTTCTGTAATACATCATCTTGTGACTAACTCCTTAGTCACTTTGCTTGCAAGATTCTTGTGATGTTGTATTACCGAGAGGGCCCAGAGACACCTTTCCATCATACGGAATGACAACTCCCAATCTTGATCCATGCCAACCCAACATTTACGCCCTCAAACAAAAAGAATCATTATGAAATAAATTATGCTATTAGTGCATATTGATGTATAAACTATGAAGATTCAAAGTCACGATAAAAATCATTGGCACCAACCATATTATGTACACTATGGCATTAATTACTATTGGTATCATTCCCATATTTACTTGTGGTTTAATTGCTATATTATTTACTTCTACATTTGTACAAAGTGCAAAGTTTATATTAAGTCTATGCAATAATTGGCACCCTATCAATAAAAAGATACTAATATTATGTATGAATAGACTTGGTCATATATTATCGTATTACTTAGGTATATATTAAAATTTGTATTAAGAATTAGTATTAATTTCGTTCTGTATATATAATCCTTATAAAGCCATGAGCTCTCGGATGAAGATTTAGGCACCATCTCGAGCAGCCATGAGGCTTAGCAGCAAGCTATTATTACTCGCCATTGTACTTGTCCTGTTACCATCAGGTAAGACTAAGCATGATAACATCAGTTTGTCTGGTCAGATAGTTTATTTGGGATGGTAGAACGAATGAACAATCATGACACCATTTAATTTTATTCTTGTGTGTGGCGGTGTCTTGTAGAGATTTGTACTTCTAGGGTCATGCCTATGGAGGATGGCCTCTTCACCACGGATTACTCACCATCAACATGCTCACGAATCATTCGCTTTGGCACATGTGATAACAACGGGTGCCGTGACGACTGCAACATGAAACTCAATGGGATTGGCAAATGTGTTGATAAGGGGTGCCAATGCTCATTTCACTGCGGCACTCATCCTTCTCCCATCAAGACAACGTGCAAGTAGCTTATGTTAAATTATATAAATGGACCTAGTATGTATCCAGCATAATTTCTCAATAATTCTCAGTTGCCCATTGTAGTGTAATTTGAGCGTATTACTCTTGTATTTTTAATTCTGGGAGAGGTGGATGTGATACAAAGTTATAATAAGGTGAAATTTGTCATGCTCTTTCTTTCTTTTGGATTACAAAGATGAACTGTACACACATACACCCACACTCACACCATGACAACCAAATACGCATGACATAAGGCCGCCTTTGGTTTGGAGGAATTTCATCGGAATTCTATAGGATAGGAATTTTGTAGGAAAAATTCCTTTGGAACTCTTTGGTTTGTAGGAATGGATTCCTATTCCTATTGTAGGGTAGGAGTTAGCCCTTCATATTTCAAATAAAAAAATATTAGCCTAGACTCAATGAAAAAAATTCCTAGGCCTCCTTTGGTTCATAGGATAAGAATAACATTGGAAGAGGAAAATCATAGGTAACGAGATGACATGTGAAAGGATAGATATGGTTGACTAGAGGGGGGGGGGGTGAATAGGCAACTAGCAATTTTTAGCTTTTTTTTACCAAATTAATCTTAGCATCAAAATAGGTTGTCTAGATACGCAACTAGATGAGCAACCTATATGATGCAACAACAACAAGCACACAAGCAAGCAAGGGATACGATCACAATATAAGCTTGCACAAGTAAAGATAAGAGATAACCAAGAATGGAGCTGGTGGAGATGAGGATGTGTTACTGAAGTTCCTTCCCTTTGAGAGGAAGTACGTCTCCGTTGAAGCGGTGTGGAGGCACAATGCTCCCCAAGAAGCCACTAGGGCCACCTTATTCTCCTCACGCCCTCACACAATGCGAGATGTCGTGATTCCACTATTGGTGCCCTTGGAGGCGGCGAACGAACCTTTACAAATAAGGTTGGGGCAATCTCCACAACTTAATCGGAGGCTCCCAACGACACCACGAAGCTTCACCACAATGAAATATGGCTCCGCGGTGATCTCAACCATCTAGGATGCTCAAACACCCAAGAGTAACAAGATCCGCAAGAGATTAATGGGGGGACTCAAATTTCTCTTGGTGGAAGTGTAGATCGGGGCCTTCTCAACCAATCCTTAGAAAATCAACAAGTTTGTTTGGCTAGGGAGAGAGATCGGGTGAAAATGGAGATTTGAGCAACACTGGAGCTTGGGGAGGGAAGAGGTGATCTTCTTGGGGAAGAAGACCCCCTTTATATAGTGGGAAAAAGATCCAACCGTTACCCCCTCACTCAGCCCGCGACACGCGGTACTACCGCACATGCTTGCGGTACTACTGGAAGGGGTTGCGGTACTACCACTGGACGGTGCGGTACTACCGCTTGCGCGGTAGTGACCAGACGAGGCCCTGTTGCACATGGCAACGAGCGGTAGAACCGCCAGAGCGGTACTACCGCAAGGCAGTGCTCTACTGGGCTGGAAAAAGCACGAACTAAATAAATTACGTCTGTGACTACTTCCGCTGAGTTTAGAACTGTGCGAAAATACAGCATGGTACTACCGCTCACAGGGAGCGGTACCACCGGGTGGGAGCGGAAGAAAAAAATTACTTCCGTGCCTACTTCCGCATGCGCTAGTGTCTGGGCTGGAGGCAGCGGCACTACCGCTCGCGAGGAGCGGTACTACCACTCGCCTGTGCGGTACTACCATGGACCCCTGCGGTACTACTGCTCCCTTGAGCAGTACTACCGCACCCCACAGAAACTATAGCATATGGCAGCCTTCATATTGCAGAGACAAGAATAACTAGATGGTGCTCCATCGAAGCGAAGGAAAGGTGGTGCAAAGGAACAGATGTGTACGTGTTGATCCACCCTAACCTTTCCGAAGCGGGACCCCTCTTAATAGTACGTCTTTCCTACGACTCAAATCCACCGAAAAGAAACGTAGAGAACTGCCGTCTTCGCTAGGCCCCGAGGGGCACCGAATCATCTTGTGACTAGGCATGAGATATCTGAAATACTCAATGCACACGATTAGTCCACAAATGCACTGTCATCAATCACTAAAATCACATAGGGAGAAATATGCCCTTACAATCTCCCCCTTTTTGGTGGATTGATGTAACAACCTGGCTTTTGGCCCTTTCCTTTTTCCTTTGATTTATTTGATTTTGATCTGTTTTTCTTTTTGGAGTGGTTCTGTGGCCTAGAAACCTGGGAGATCGCCATTTATTCTTCTCCCAAGTGGTTCATCATTCTTAAAATCATCCCAAGACCCTGCCAGTTCCATCCTAGCTCAACCCCATACTTTTTTCTTGGGGAAAACTTCCTTTTCTATTAAAGGAATAACCTCAAGTGCCCTAGGTTGTGAAGCAACCTATATTTCTGCCCATCCAAAAATTCCTAAATAATTCTCATAATTTCTTTGGGTCATATGTTGCTCAAATATGCCAAAACTTTCCTGTCCTAGCCCAATAATAATTCCCCAATAATTATTCTTCATTTCTGTCCATTATGGCTTTCTGTGAAGGAAGTGCCATTTCTATTATCTTGTTTGCTACCAAACTTTTTGGGCATGCTTCTACATCTAAATTATTGTCGCATGCAAAAATTCAACTTTATTTGCCTAGCCAATCTTCCTTAGAAAGTTTTCAAACTTTCTGTCAGGCAGAAGGCATTGTGAAGGAAGTACTAGCTAGGGGCATTCAAATGTGTTTCAATTTTCCACACTTCTTCATGTGCTCATATTATCCCACCCCTACAATTTGCAGCCCCATCCAATCATCTATGTGAGCACAGGACCAAATATTTTCTTCTGTCAATATTTTCAGATTGTGAAGCAAGTATATTTTATATTGCTTAATTTTGGCTGAAAATCTACCAAAGCATTCTCATGACCATAAAACCTCTCTTCACCAATTTTGGGATCAATTCATCAAGCCAATATTTCTCTAGAATTCTTGCAAAGTTCCTGGACAGAGGGGATGTTTTTGAAGGAAGTACCATTTTGGCTTGTACAATTGGTATGAAATTTTTACAACATCTCTATATGTCGAAATCCTAATGCCTTGACAAATTTCAGATCAAGTTGAAACTCCATGTGAGTGCACCTTCCTGATCAAGTTTCTGGACTAATTTTGCAGTTACAAAGCAACCATGTTGTTTTGTGGTCCAATTATCCTAAACCACTCCAGGATTGTTGTCCTTCCTTAGTTAATCACCCCAGACAACTCCATTGGCACCAATCAATTTCCTGTTGATCAGAAGTGCACGACCAAGTTTGATACAACAAACTTTTAGTGATGCCTCACTTCACCTCAGTGCTCCTTTTGTTGATCCATCACCTCCCACAGCCTCAGTGATGTAGGGACTAATCAACAGACATCACATTGCAGCCTATCTTGTCCTCTTCATGCCAGTGCCCATGGTGACTGCCACCCTGGCATGGCGTTTCTCGCGCTCTGGCGGCATCCGACGCGTTCTGAGCACCGGGCAGCTCTGCCTTGACACATTTCTCGCATCCACTAGTGCCGACCTGACCCCCCTTCATCTCCCGTCGCTCTCGTGTCTCTGCCCCCTCCCGAAGCCTCCTCACCGACGCTCATCGCCGCGCGCCCACGGGCGAACAGTGCAGACATGGCATTGAATGCGCCCGTCTTCTTCCTCCCTGTGCCCCCTTGACTCCCTCTGCCCTGTGAGACCCTCCCTTGTTCCTCCTCCGTCGTCTAACACTGAGCTCGGGTGTGTGCACACGCGTCCGCGGCGCCGGCCACGCGCCCGCGGCTACGGCCAGCTCGGCCTCCTCGTCCCCGCCTATTTAAAGGCCACCTGAGCCTCTCCTGAGCATCTCATCGTCATCCCCGCACTCCACTAGCCCTGCCCATCCACTTCCCCAAGTTCGAGGGCTCCTCTTCGACCCCCATCGCCGCCATGGCCGCCGTGGCACTCCTCTCAAATTCGCGGCATGCCGAGCCCCTCCCATCCTCATTCCGCCACCTAAGATCTCCCCCACCTCCCTGGATCCTCTCCCGTGGCTGGCCGACTCCTCCCCGTGGCCGTGGCACCGGAGCTGTCACCGCCCGAAGACATCTTACGCCACGGCCAACGCTCCGCTCTTCCCCGTGCTCTTCAGCGAAAACGAACTACACCAGGGGATGCGGCTCTGTCTCCTGAGCAATCTGGTAGGTCGTGCACCGCTGATGGTGGCCGGAGTCGCCAAGAAGCCTCGTCGGGGCCGGCCCGGTCCTCTGTCCAGCACGGGAGCGAGCGAGATGGAAGAAGAAGTCGTCCATGCGGGCCCCACCTCCCCGCGGGCCCCGCAAGTCAGCCACCCAGGGGTTGAACCGGACCGCTGACCTGGCGTAAGTGGAGACGCCCTGCGGTGGAAACGTTTTCATGTTTTGAAAGTGTACTTTACCGTGCCTTCAGAGAAGAATACATTTTCGCTTTCTAAAAATGTACTATGTTTCCCCTTCGATCGGTAATACGCTTTCTTTTCTCTGAAAACGTATTCTTCCTTAGTGCGCTTTCTGGTTTAACCGCCAGGGGTCTGTCTCTGAATATTTATTTTACAAATTAGTCCCTCTCATTCAATCGGCCGTATCTTTGCAACCACAGCTTCAAACGAGGTGATTCCAAAGCCCATTTCTTCGTCTCGTCGAGCCCGTCATGTTGGTACCATTTTTATAAGGTGTTCACACTATGAAAATGACCATTTTTCCCTTACACTAAATCAGCCCCCTCCGAGAGAGAACTGTTTCCGGCGATTCTTTCCGCGAGCTTCTCGCACTTCTTCCCGCTGAATCCACCCCCCAAGCAAGCCACACCCCCCATTTGCATGATTGCAATGTAGTGACATGATTTAAATTATTTGAACTTGTTTAAAATATTGCATTAGCTATGTATGATTTGTTCATGGCATTTCTCGGAGTATTGCTTGATCTTGCTATTGCCATGATATTGCTTGGAGTTCTAGGACTAATATTTTGCAGCTTATGTGGATGACATGTTGCCATTGGATTTTTAGTGGCTCCTGTTATGCTTACTTTCGTGATGGCATCTGGTATGATATTTTGGAGTATTACGTTGGATGTCATGTTGCCTTTGGATTATTAGTGGCTAATATTAATGTTGATGATAGTTGATATTATGTTTTGGGAGTATGATTTCAGAGATGATGCTTGCTTGTGAATCTTAGTTGGATAGCTTGTTATTAATATTGGAGTAGTAGCATTATATATCATTCTTGGATTCATTATGATCGTAGAGTTATGCTATCCTCGGAGTATTTTGATATGATGATAAGATGCTTTGGATTAGTTATTGGATATTGCTATGACTTGGATCACAGGTTGATAGATGATATCAGAGTATTAGTTATAACAGATATATTTCAGGAATAAATTCCGTCATTAAGTTGGTTAGGTGCCACCGAGCCGGGCTTTTCCAGTGCAACCACATTTGCCTGTTATGGGAAGGCCCTAATGTGGTCTATTGTTGTGCCTCTCGTGCGTGCCTCCAACGAGGGAAGGTTATGGGCGTGCGGTACCCTGGCCCGGTAAGCAGACATAACCTTGTGTGCCCGTAGTTGGATAGGGCCCTTTTTGTCCCCGAGTGGGACCGCTTTTTTTGCCACGACGGTGGCTGTTGATGCCTTTGGTAGACATGGGGCCACCCATGACTTAGCCCAGAAGGGCGTTGGTCGGAGTGGCCGGGAGAGTGTCATGGCAGTAGATCGGTTTTGTTGGAACGCCATTGGTCCACCCGAATGGGAGTGCGAGGCCATGGGTTCCGTGGTGTGGGTAAAGTGCGCTACCTCTGTAGAGAGAGAGAGAGTGTGTGTGTGTGTTTAATCTATCGATATCCTCGTCCTCGGTCATGGGCACAAGTTCATACTAGGTCACACCGTTTGATCAACACTCACATGACGGAATGACTTATAGGTAATTTATATGTTGATATTTGTGAGCAGTAATAGTTTGGCAGGATGTTGATGATGATGTTGGAATGATCTCGAGGATGATCATTCAGTTGATGTTGTGGTCACGAGGTGATCATGTGGATGTTTTGATCACGAGATGATCGAGATGGTATATTGCTTGGCCGGTTAGCCAAGAGTGAGATGGTTATTGAGGTTTGAGATGTTGGTTTATCAGTATCGTAGTAGTTTCATATCATGCTTAGTAGTTGCTTTCATATCTTATTAGTTGTTAGTTAATTAACCTGCTAATGCTATGTTGTTGTCTTGCCTTGATGCTTTTGGTTGTTGTGAGCTTGCAAGTACATTCATTGTACTGACCTGGCGTGTCATGCCAGATTGCAGGTGATGCTGTGATTGATTGATTGTTTGTCGAGGTTTCTGTGCGTGCGAGCTAGATCGTGTCCCAGCCAGAGTCCCTGCGGAGTGGAGTTCACCACCTTCATTGTTGTTTCGCTGCTAGAAGTATTCCGCTGCTACGAGTTGTCCCGCTGCTAGCATAGAGCAAGTGTAGTGTCGCCGTGCTGATGTGCTTCTTTGTAACATGAGGCCCTTGTATTATTATCCTTGTAATAAGAGCTGATTTGTTCTATGTTAAGCAGTGCCGTATTCTAGAGACTTCTCCTCGATCTCTGGGCTGGAATACGGGGCGTTCCGGTTTCTCTGAGCCGGGGTGCCACAATTGATGACAATACGTGATTTGCACATAGGGATATAAAATGAACATAAGCAAAGCCAAGATCTATAAAATATAGACATGCTCCCCCTAGATGTGTGCACTCTATAGATATGCTTTGGACTGCACAACACACATACTAGGATCAACACTCCCCCTATATTTTATAGACAAGGCAATCCTTGCAACAAACTAAGTGACACTAAGCATGAAGGCAAGGTATAGTAAGTGATCATGAAGTAGAGGGCACATGATAAAATAAGCTCATAATCTATCGTGGAATTGTCACGGCAGATGTCCTAGTGTGAGGACTTAGTCGTGAGGCCAACGCATCTACGCGGTAACTTGAAGGGGTTGATCGGAATCAAGAGATGCAATACGCAAGACAAAGATTTAAACAGCTTCGGGCCCCGGGAAACATCATCCGGAATAGCCCTACATGCTGTTTGTGGCTAGGTCTCATTATCATCACGAGGGAGACGCCATAAACCGGCTCTTTTTGTCTAGCCCTAGAGATTGTTTCTTGCTTATAGCTTGTCCCCCTTTGGGGAGCCCTGCCCCTCCTTATATATGTTGAAGGGGCGGTTTACATGACTAGTCCTAGTTGGATTAGGATTACTCTATTACAAGTGGAGTCCTAGTCTTGCTTCCTTTGTAGGAGGATAGTCCTTATGCTTTCCTCATAAACCGGCCCACCATTAAACGTGAATCGGCCTTCTGGGCCTTGGGCCTGGTCATCCGTCTGTCCCACACGCCGGATCACCAGCGAGTCATAATGACCAAGTGGGTTGCTTGTAAACCGCCAGGTCAGGGTGGGTTGCCAGTGAATCACCAAGTGTCAGCCGGATCTCAAGTAAACCGCCAAGTCCGGCCGGGTTATACTTCCGGCCGGTTTATGCCGCGGGGTATATCCCCGACATTAGCCCCTAGTTTAATTTGGATTTGTCCATGTTAAACTGATCTGTAACATAAACACAAGAACAAATTTGGCGGGTTGTGTTCCGGGTTAAGAATTCTTGTAGACCGGCACCTGATCATCCTTAAGTCCTTGTCATTCCCTCCTTCTAGAAAATCCGGATCAATAACCAGCTTCATACTTTAAATTGTTGACGTTGGTTTCTCATAGAAAAATATTGTGAAGAATAATCCACTTGAGTCGGCTTCCAAAACGCCGGTTTAAGAAATTTTGGTCTTGAAATACTCATATGATATTCATCCGGTTTGAAGATGTAGAACTTGCCGGTTTATCATTACTAAAACTGCCGGGTTATAAAAACTGATAATTCCGGGTTATGATTGTTGCCAATGCCGGTTCATGATTGTTGATGACGCCGGGTTATGATTGTTGCAGACACCGGGTCAATCTGGTTTGCTCAAGACTGAGAATTTTGAAAATATTTCTCCTTATATGCATATTACCTGTAGCCCCCAAATCTTGAGCAGAACAAAGTGATGGTTTAAGACTTGCTTCAACATAAATACTGCCACTTTTGAAGAAATCCATGTTGTTCATCCCAGTCACTAGTAAAAACTGAACACTCCATATTATGTAGCCCCCAAGTGCCGGGTTGTCATGCTTGCAGCAACCTGGGACTTGTAATTGCTTATAAAAACTTCAATCAGTGTAGCCCCCAAGGGCCGGGTCATTATGTAATAATGAGCAGAGACTTTGTAAATATAATCATGTAGACTTGAGCAGTGATGTGTAGCCCCCAAGGGCTGGTTTAGTAAGATAATACTGAACCGGGACTTGATATATACTCGAATGTTTGACAGGAGCAATTGGTAGCCCCCAAGGGCCGGCTTATTATGATGTGATGAGTCGGGTCTTCAATAAGACTAATAAAAATGACTTTGCATTAGCCCCCGAGTGTCATGGTGCATGCTTGCAGCGACATGAGACTTGCATATTTGATATAATCTTCAGTTGAATAATGTAGCCCCCAAGTGCCGGGTCGTAAGCCTGCAGCGACTTGGGACTATTCCTTCAATTGTAAAATAAATCATATCCCTTGATAATATAATAGCCATTGCGCTAAAGCAACTTTGAAAACCTTCATCATAATACTGGTTATTGATAACCATAATAAAATCCAACCATGTTGGCTATTTTGAAGATTTGAATAATATAATCCAATGATTTATGAGCGCATGATTCCAATGGCGCAATCCAAATATATGCTGGCGATTTATAGTCGAAAACCAGACCGGGCTGATAGTCTCTGGATTATGATTTAATCGTGTTCCGTCAATTTGTAATTGACAGTCGAACCGGTTTAAGAATTTGTCGGTTTTCAAAACGCAACAAAAGAAATATATGTCTAAATGAAACAAAATTTCAAAGGCAATGATAAAACAATTGGCAAAAAAGAGGCAATTGAGGTCATCAAATGGCATTACCATGGTCGGACACGACCAAGCCCCCAATAGGCGTAGCTATGGTTCAAGTCAGCCAGGTCCCCAAATGATGCAGTGGCATTATGCCGATCAAGAGGCATGGCGATGGTTCGGGTTCGACCAAAGCCCCCAAGTGATTCTGTGGCCTTAGGCCGATCAAGAGGCGTGACTGGTTCAGATGTGACCAAGTCCCCAAGTGATCTGGTGGCTTTCGCCTATCAAAAGGTGCTGCATTGGTTCAGACATGACCAAGCCCCCAAGTGATGTTGTGGCACTAGGCCGATCAAGAGGCGTGACTATGGTTCAGATGTGACCACAAGTCCCCAAGTGATCAATAATATGATAAGCCAATAAGGTATGATACCCATGTTTGAACCGCGCATCATGGCAGCAGGTCCTCTTTGGCATTCTTTAACTTTTTGCAAGAGATAAATCCTTCTTGAACCGGATGTTAAACCGGATATTGAGATCTTCAAAGCTTTGTGGGAGACATCTTTCCCTTGAACCGGATTTTAAACCGGAATCTTCATTTTTAGCCGGAAATTTTCTGACGGCCTTTAAACTCGAACTTGCGAGAAGTTAATTTCTTTTTGAACCGGAAATTCTTTAACCGGAATTTAAGAGCTTCAAAACTTTGTGGGAGATAGCTTTCCCGTGAGGTGGATTTCAAAACCGGAATCCTTCTTTTTAAGCCGGAAATTTTCTGACGGCCTTTAAATTTTCACCATTATGGCGGTTTTAGGGTCCTGCATTAGATAACTTTGCAAGCCAGAGTAATTGCTCCTTTAAAGAAAGCAATATATAATATAAAAATATACTGGATGGATTTCACCTGATATGTTAGGCCAGTTAATATCCACCGCCGGGTTGATGATCACCATGGTGAAGCTGAAATCGATCATGGCCAAGTCGGCCGCGGCAGCAAGGCAGATGAACCGGCCGCGACATTGTAAACCGGCGTGGACGAGCGAAGCAATCGCAGGCGCGGATATATCCATAACACGACCCTTGCTCTTTCAATGAACAATTTTCCCGTGGTATAAACCATGTTTGCCGTGCATAATCGTCCTGAAAACAACAAATATTGCAAGACCGAGTAATTGTTTTCAAAAGAAAACAAAATATATCAATTAAAAATTGAATGGATGGATTTCACCTGATTTATTCAGACGATGAATGATCAGTGTATATCATCCGATATTTTTTCGCTGGATGCACGCAGATATTTGACAATCTTCCTTTGTCCTTTTCATAATGACTGTAGCCGCAGTTCTTCACGTGGAAAGCTTTATCAGCAGGCACAAGGGTGTACAAGGTATGGCCGGGTCATATACAGAGCAGGAATTTTGAAAAGGGGGCGGCCGTATCACAGCAACAGAGGCGCAGCAGCTCGTCGTGCAATGGCAGAGGCGCAGCCGTAGCCAGTGGGAAGGCAGCAGCAAGCCAGCATCCTCTTGCAAGAACAAGCGGGCCGGGTCGTGGCCACGGCAGCCTTGACGCGGGGGCGATTTGGCGAGGCCACTCGGCGGTGACCCGGCGGCGATTCAGCCAGGCCGCTCCATGGTAACCCGGTGGCGATTCCGCAAGGCCGGATCGTAGCAGGAAGTGGAGCCGTAGTCCGGTAGCGGAGGGCCGGTGACGGTAGGAAGATGCCCCTACGGTGTGTGGAAGCAGAAGCGAACCGAAGCGGCCGGCGAAGCGCGAACGCGCTCGCGACCACAGCAACAAAAGCGGCCCGACCCGGGATGGTGCTTGAAGGAGTGCTTGAACCACAACAACATTGCCCGCGACCACAACAGCAGAAACGCCCGTGAACCACAACAGCTCCGGTTCATACGAACAAGCGGACATGGTGACCCGGCGCGGCGACTCGTGTATAGTAGACTTGGCAACTCGAGGCCGGCAACGGCGGGAGACACAGCAGTAGCAAAGCGTCCCATGGAAGACCCGGCCAAGAGCGATGGCGGTTTAGCGCGAAGTGGAACTAGCTTGGTACAAAGGCTGAACCTGACGGAGCGTGGCGCGGCTCAGAGGGAACATCCATGGCCGGTCTTGCGAGCGGAGGTACGGGTTGATGTTGTGACCCGGTGGAGTAGAGCCGCGCAGGACAGCGCTTGGTCAGGGCCATGACGTCGATGGCGGTTTAGGGGCGAGGCCAGGCACGCTGCATGCGGCTTGCGGCCGGTTTGTCGCAGACCAGCAATGGAAACGGGGTGACCCGGCGGAGGCGGGCCATGGTGGAGACAAACCGGCGGAGGTGGTGCGGCGGCTCTTGGCGTGGCAGCCCAACAGCGCACCGACAGGGGTGGCTTGGCGATGAGGTGAAGGAGAATCCGAGTGCGCCTGTAGTTGATGAGTCCGCGTTGTTGATCCTCTGGATTGTTGTCATATCCGCTCATAGTCGGCAAGGCAGATCACAGTGACAGCCGGTGATGCGAGGGTGGAGGTCAGCAACATCGGCGGGGTTGACTTGAGGCTGCGGCGACACACAACAAATGCGGAGACGAGCTCGGCCAGGCGCGGGCAGCCCGTTGCGGCGGCTCAAAGTGAGGCCATCGCAAGAGGCACGGGCGGAGGCTGTTACAAGGTAGAGACAAACCGGAGTCAACAGCGACGACCGGCCCGACCGCGATAGGAGAGGCCGTAGTGGCTCGGAACCAACGAGCGGTTCGAGGGCGCAGGCGTAGTCGATGGATGAGTCCGAGTTACGGACGGCTCTGTTTCCTTTCCTTGACTTTGATTTTTTATTCCAATTTTCTGTAGCACGTCCGACCCTCTAATAGTTCCGATGTCTATCTTGTCTTCAACTCGGTTTCGCCGGATCATCCAGACGTAGAGGCGCGTACTGCTGCATAACTCTAGCTTTAATCCAAAAGCAATGATTTATCGGCTCTGCCTATGGCTATTCCATGCCGGTTTATCCTGTGTGATTTCCTCTGTGCCGGTTCAACTGATTAATCACGAGCTTCTCGATCCCTTGGAGAGATCCCTCCAAGAACTCAACACCACCGTACGAGGCCCCACGGTGGGCGCCAACTGTCGTGGAATTGTCACGGCAGATGTCCTAGTGTTAGGACTTAGTCGTGAGGCCAATGCATCTACGCGGTAGCTTGAAGGGGTTGATCGGAATCGAGAGACGCAATATGCAAGACAAAGATTTAGACAGCTTCGGGCCCCGGGAAACATCATCCGGAATAGCCCTACATGCTGTTTGTGGCTAGGTCTCATTATCATCACGAGTGAGACGCCGTAAACCGGCTCTTTTTGTCTAGCCCTAGAGATTGTTTCTTGCTTATAGCTTGTCCCCCTTTGGGGAGCCCTGCCCCTCCTTATATATGTTGAAGGGGCAGTCTACATGACTAGTCCTAATTGGATTAGGATTACTCTATTACAAGTGGAGTCCTAGTCTTGCTTCCTTTGTAGGAGGATAGTCCTTATGCTTTCCTCATAAACCGGCCCACCATTAAACATGAACCGGCCTTCTGTGCCTTGGGCCTGGTCATCCGTCTGTCCCGCACGCCGAATCACCAGCGAGTCATAATGACCAAGTGGGTTGCTTGTAAACCGCCAGATCAGGGCGGGTTGCCAGTGAATTGCCAAGTGTCAGCCGGATCTCAAGTAAACCGCCAAGTCCGGCCGGGTTATACTTCCAGCCGGTTTACGCCGCGGGGTATATCCCCGACACAATCTACTAAACATACTAGACAATAAAGGATAAGGTTGAGGGCATATGTCTCACACCATGTGATAGAATAAGTCTCCTAGACTCACACGCACACGAACACAAACCAACAAACCAAAGCAACAAAGGTTCAACGAAACGAAAGGAAAGAGACACAAGACTCGCAAATCCTACACTCTCTCCCCCTTTGGCATCGAGACACCAAAAAGGCAGAGAGGACACCTAGGACACAGGTGGTAGCTCCCATTGACGTGATCACCCATCAAGCTCCTCATCTGTCTCAGCAGCAGGAATGGACCGCTCATCCGACTCATCCCACTGATATCCTTGCTTCGTCATCCAGGCAGCCTCAGGAGTGATGTTCTTCTCGGACCCGCTCGAGACTTGCTCGCCAAGCTTCCTCAAGATCCTCTTGTCACGTCGGCGACTCTCCTTCTGAGCAACATGGGCCCGATACTACCCCTTGGCCTGCATGCAAAATAGAGACTTCACCTTGGCCTTGAGCTTCTTAGCCCAGGATGGCTCAGAAGAGGGAGGTGCATACCCCTCAGAACTGTCCTCAGCCCTCTCCTCCTCAAACTCATCATCATCAACATCCATGCGTGCAACCTCGGCCTTAGCCCGGGTAGTGGTGTTAGCCCACTTGTTCTTCTGGCGCAGCTTAATGGGCTCATGGCGAATCCAGTTGGGAGCAAGAAACTCTTCACCCGAAAAGAGCTTCTCCCAAGTCTTCGAGATCAAGAGGAACATATAAGTTCCATAGATGGGCACCTTACAATGGAACACAGCAAACTGGAGCTCACTCCACATGATATGAGAGACATCAAGTGGTTCAGGTTGTTGGAGACGCGCGTCCTCACAAATGAGCATCATGTCCACAAGATAGGAATGCACCTTGTCCTTGTCGCCTATGCGAGGAAAAAGAGAGTAGCGGAAGATCCGGTGCATGATATCAAGAAACGGGTTCAGCACAAAAGACTTCTTTCCATTGTGGAGAGTCTTCTCAACAAGAAAGTGTTGAAGCTTGTTCTTGTTAGCAGACTCTGGGTTGGCATGTGGGCGAGCACCAACGGGCACATCAAGCCCCTCATTGTCGGTGTCAAAATCGGCCGACCTTGGGTAGGGGGTCCCGAACTGTGCGTCTGAGGATCGAAGGTAACAGGAGACAAAGGGGACACGATGTTTACCCAGGTTCGGGACCTCTTAATGGAGGTAAAACCCTACTTCCTGCTTGATTGTCTTTGATGAGTATAGAGGTTACAAGAGTTGATCTACCTCGAGGTCGTAATGGCTAAACCCTAGATGTCTAGCCTATATGAATTCTGATCCTCCCTATGGACTAAACCCCCCGGTTTATATATACACCAGAGGGGTACAGAGGCGGTTTACAAAGGAAGGAAACAATGTATCCGGTCTCCAATCTTTGCCCTCCACGCATCCAGTAGTCCTATCCGAACATGGGGAATAATCTTCCGTTCTATCTTCACAGCCCATCAGCCCGGCCCATGCTTTGAATAGGCCGTACACCTGAGGACCCACCAATCCAGGTCTCCCTCAGTAGCCCCCGAACTTGCCTTCAATGACGATGTAGTATCCGGCTTATGTCTTCGGCTTTGCAAGGCGGTTTCTTCATTATACTTCAGACAAACAACAGTCTGGTTCTGACCTCTATGTTCTGTCTTTATGATTCCTTCCTGTTGTCGCTTCGATTTCTGTGCGCCAGGTAAATACGAACGGTTCGTGATTTTTCATAAATAAGCCCGTCATCACGCTCGGATGGCATCTATATAAGGAGATTTAGATCCCCAAATGTCATCCCACATTGCGCAAAAGAAGAACCATCAAGATTAGCTACGAAAAAGCCTTCCAACATGGCCAGTGCCCCAGGCTCCTCTTCACCCCCCATGACCCTCAAGAGGGTGATTGGCAGAGTTGCTCAGTGCCTCATATTCAGCTGAGTCGACTCCAGACGCAGGGCTATCTTCCCCTCACAGATCTAGTCTCCGTTCGAGCGGGATTTGCCTCAATCGGCAATGATGTGATGGCTGAGAATTTCCCCAACCCCAATAAGGAGGAGAGGGTGTGCTTCGTCCCATTCCTGTTGTGGGGCCTAGGATTTCCAATCCATCCATTTCTCAAGGCCTATTGGAATTTTATGACATCCAACTGCACAACCTTACCCCAGGTTCAATTCTGCACATCTCAGGTTTTGTTGCCCTCTGCGAACTGTTCTTAGGCATTGAGGCCCATTTTGAAATATGAAGGAAGTTCTTTTGACTCATTCCCCGGCATCGAGGAGGCTCCATATTTGAAGTGGGCGGTGCCAAAGTATGGCGTATAGCCAGATCCGGATACCTCATAGGAACTCTCAAAGAGGTATACCCACAGTGGTCTTTGGAATGGTTCTACATGGATGACGTCCCACTGCCGGACCCAGTTTGGCACGAGCTTCCTGAATTTTCTAGCGCTCCTTTAAAGAAGCGTTTCAACTGGCATCTCCGAAGTCCCAAGGAGGAATTTAGTGCGGAAATAAAATGGTTGGTTAGAAAGGTCAGGTTACTAGCCCATACTGAGCTCTCGATAGTCGAGGTTATGGCTATTGCAATAAAGAGGTGCGTCCAGCCTCTCCAGTCCAGAGTAACTCCCTTATGGTGTTACAACAGAGAAGATGAAGCGTCCCGTTATAGATGCAAGGGTACTGATACCCCTGATGAACTGGCCACAATCTTGGCCGATTTGTATAAGGGTGGAAAAGAAGATTTCCTCCGCATAAACTGTCAGGAAGGCTATTCCATGTACAACCTCATTGAATGGGTAAGACCTCGACTATCTGTGTTGCCTTATTGCTGTCACGGCATGCTAATCCAATTCGTTCTTTGTTACAACAGTCATGGCGGAAGATGATCGAGGATGTTCACTATCCTGCCCCACAGCCAGAGGATCATAATCGCGATGAAGACCCTGGCTTTCGCGAGGATCCGGATATATACATGGAGTTCGATGATGGGGTATTTTATCAAGCGAGCCTTGATGGCTCGGAAGTGGCTATCACCGCCGACTACCCCCGCCCCAACCCCTTCTCCATTGTAAGTATACAGAGGGCTCTTAAAAGGAAGTCCCTACTTGCACCTTTATCCATATACTGATCCGGACTTTAATAGGATCGGCGCTTGATGAGCCGTACCTCCTCAAGGGCGAACCCTACGCAGGGTAGTCATTCAAAACAAAAGGGGACCGGGAGCGCTGTAGAAACCTCACAGCCTTCCAAGAGGTATGTCTGCTTAATACATGCCTAGGCACGAGCCCGGATTGTTTAAAGTCTCCTTTTATCTTTGATGTGAGGAAAAACACGTGGTAGACGGTGGGAAAATGCCCTATTAGCCGAATGTCCACCAATCCGGCGCCGGACTCGCCAACTAGGACAAGAGCCGATGCAATGCCAGTTCCGCCACCTCATGAGGATTCGAACGACGTATCTATCACGAATTCCGAAGTGGAGAGCATGATGACTCACCGTCGATTGAAAGAGGCCATGCGCGCTTCGGCCTTTTCCGAGCAAGGGTTTACCGCACTCAGCTCGGTGGATGCATATATCTGAGCCACTCGAGACGGACTTGCCGGAGTCACTCAGTTGTCCTCAAAGGATATACAGGTAAAGAATTATGCAATTTAGATAGTCATATGCCAGTAGCCCCCGAGACTTGAAGTGGGAGGCAAACCGATTTAAGGATCGATATGACCCGCAGGTTCTCAAAGTGAAGAATACTGCACTATCCTAGGAGCTAAAGATAAATCAGACGCAGCTAAATGCCATCACCGCCGAACTGGCGGAAATGAAAAAGGCCGCAATGAGCGCGTCCGGGAAGAAAAAACACGAGGAGGAAAAAGACAAACAATCCAAAGAGATAGAGAGCTTAAGGGCTCAGTTATTGGCCGCGCAGAAAGAATGAAAAGTTGAAGGGTGGCATGTTCGGTATGTCTTCCTTTCTTATTTAAAACCACCCTAGGGGCTCATGTTTAGTCCATAATTCGAAACGTCATGACTCTGTTGTTGCAGGCCTGTTAACTGGTCGACCGGAAGAAGAAGTATCCAGATTTCAAGGCGACGTGCTGAAGGAACATGCCCTAGGAATCGTACAAAAACGATAAATAGAAATAAATGAAGTGGAGAAAAAACCCCGAAAAAGGAACATGATCGAACTTATGCGTAGAATCTTCAGAGCCAAGCAACGTTCCATGGGTTCGGCTCTAGGTGACTATCCAATGCATTACGAAGGCGATAGGCCCCTCCTGTGAGAACTTCATCTATGATAAAGGGACCCTCCCATTTTGGTTTGAGCTTGTCCTTCTTCTCTGGGAGGCGTAAAACGAGTTCACCGACATTATAAGTCTTGGCCCGCACTTCTCTTCTTTGGTATCTATGAGCCTATTGTTGATAGAATGAGGAACGGGCTTTTGCAATATCGTGCTCCTCCTCCAGGCCGTATAGGCCGTCCTGCCGATCGAGCTCGGCCTCTCTCTCTTCATACATGCGCACTTGAGGTGAGTCATGAATAATGTCGCAGGGCAAGATAGCCTCTACGCCGTACACCATGAAAAAGGGTGTTTATCCGGCCGTGCGATTGGGCGTGGTCCGTAGTCCCAGAGTACGGAATCAAGTTTCTTGACCCAGTGTTTATCTGACTCCCATAGGGATCACACTAGTCTGGGTTTGATGCCGCTCATTATCAGGCCATTAGCCTGTTTGACCTGACCGTTTGTTTGAGGGTGATATACAGAGGCGTAATCGAGCTTAATGCCCTGTTTAGCACACCAATTTTTCACCTCATCGTCTATAAAGTTAGAGCCATTGTCAGTAATGATGCTGTGCGGGACACCATAACAGTGTACAACGCAGGGTATAAAGTCGATCAGCGGCCCAGCTTCAGCCGTTTTACTGGTTTGGCCTCTATCCACTTAGTGAATTTATCCACCATAACCAGCAAATATTTCTTCTTGTGGCTGCCCCCTTTAAGGGGCCGACCATATCTATCCCCCAGACGGCAATAGGCCAAGTAATGGGGATTGTTCTTAGGGTAGTTGGCGGCATATGACTTTGATTGGAAAAAAGCTGACATCCTACACAGCGTTGTACCAGGGCTTATGCATCTGCCCGGGCCGTTGGCCAAAAGAAACCTATACGGAAGCCCTTGCTTACGTGGGCCCGAGCTGCGGCATGATGGCCACCAAGACCATCATGTATTTCTGCCAAGAGTTGTCGTCCCTCCTCTTCGGAGATACATCTTTGAAGAACTCCGGTAGTACTTTTCTTGTAGAGTTCGCCTTCGTGAACTTTGTAGGATTTAGAGCATCGAACTATGCGATGGGCCTCATTCTGGTCATCAGGGAGCTCCTGCCTATTAAGGTAGGCCAGGTTCGGTCCATGGAGCAATGACAACCATGATTACATGGGCGGAAGGTGTCATTTCGGTGTCCGAGCCCCCGATGATATCAGGATTGTGTTCGGCATCTGGGGGTATGATCGGTGCTGGACTAGTATTTCCGCTCTCATCCTGCCATACCACGGATGGCTTGAAGAGCCTTTCCACAAAGGTGTTAGGCGGGACGGGGTCGCGTTTAGCGCCCATTCGAGCAAGGACGTCCACTGCCTGATTACTGTCTCAAGCAACGTGATGGAACTCGAGCCCCTCAAACCGAGCTGAAATTTTGAGTACGACATTTCGGTATGCCGCCATATTTGGATCTTTTGCATCGAATTCTCCATTTATTTGGGATATTGCAAGGTTCGAATCCCCACACACCTCTAGGCGTTGTATGCCCATAGAAACAGCCATTCGGAGACCGTTCAGTAGTGCCTCATAATATTCAGCCACGTTGTTGGAGTCTGTGTACATGATTTGTAATACGTAGCGGAGTGTGTCCCCTGTAGGGGATGTTAAGATAACACCAGCCCACAATCCGGCTAACATTTTAGAGCCGTCAAAGTACATTACCCAGTTGGAGTATGTGCTGTACTCTTTAGGGAGTTCGACTTTCGTCCATTCGGTGACAAAGTCGGCCAACACCTGAGATTTAATAGCTCAGCATGGCTTGTATGTTATTTCAAATGGTAAGAGCTCGATGGCCCATTTGGCTATGCGGTCGGTGGTGTCCTGATTATTTATGATGTCATTGAGTGGTACTTCGGACGCCACCGTGATCGAACACTCTTGAAAGTAGTGCCGCAGCTTCCGGGATGCCATGAAGACCGCATACGCTATCCTTTGATAGTATGGGTATCGAGATTTGCATGGTGTAAGGACCACCCATACATAGTACACTGGTTTATGGAGTGGGAATTTGTGTCCCTCTTCCTCTCGTTCGATGATGAGTACCGCGCTCACCACCTGGTGAGTCGAAGATATGTAGTGCAACATAGGTTTGCCAACACTTGGTGCGGCAAGGATTGGTTTTGCTTGCTAACAAGGTTTTTATTTCTTCCAATCCGGCTGTAGCCGCATCCGTCCATTCAAAGTGGTCGGTGCGTCGGAGCAGTCGATAAAGTGGCATCACCTTTTCTCCTAATCTGGAGATAAAGGGGCTTAAGGCTGCCACACACCCAGCTAATTTTTGGACCTGCTTAAAGTCTGTTGGCGTTGCCAATTGTGACAGGGCTCGGATTTTGGCTGGGTTTGCTTCGATTCCTCGATTGGAAACAATGAACCCGAGTAGTTTTCCGGCTGGAACGCCGAAAACACATTTTTCCGGATTGAGCCGTATGTCATATGTTCGGAGGTTGTCGAATGTGAGGCATAGATCGTCCACCAATGATTCGACATGTTTAGTCTTGATGACTACATCATATACGTATGCCTCCACTATCTTGCCAATTTGCTTTTCCAGACATGTTTGAATCATGCGTTGGTAAGTGACGCCAACGTTTTTTAGTCCGAAAGGCATAGTGTTGAAGAAGAAAGGCCCATACGGGGTAATGAATGCCGTTGCAGCCTGGTCGGACTCCTTCATATTAATTTGATGGTATCCGGAGTATGCGTCTAGGAAACATAGTGAGTCGTTCCTGCGGTCGCATCAATGATTTGGTCCATGCGGTGTAGCGGGAAGGGGTCCTTAGGGAAAGCCTTATTGAGGTCCTTGAAATCGACACAAAGGCGCTAGGATTTGTCCTTCTTAGGCACCATGACCAGGTTCGCTAGCAAGTCCGGGTGTTTGATCTCTCTGATGAACCCGACTTCAAGTAATTTGGCTAGCTCCTCCCCCATAGCGTTTGCTTGACTGGTTTGAACTCCTTTATTATGTTGAGGCGATGCTCGGCCAGTCTGCGTGGTATTCCTGGCATATCCGAAGGATGCCAGGCAAATATGTCCCAATTTTCACACAGGAATGCTCGTAAGGTGACGTCGACCATCAGATCCAGCTATGCTCCAATGGAGGCTGTCTTGTTAGGATCCGTCGGGTGCACTTTAAATTTGTCTATTTCATCTGTTGGCTTGAAAGAAGTGGACTTGGGCTTCTTGTCGAGGATTACATCATTTTTGTCCACTGTGGAACACATAGTGGTTAGCTCCTCAGTCGCGAGGGCCTTGGATAGTGCCTCAAGGGCCAAGGATGCAGTTTTGTTTTCGGCGTGGAGTGCTATATCCGAATCACTGGTGATAGTGATAACTCCGTTGGGCCCTGGCATTTTGAGCTTCATACCCGTAATGGGGTATGTATTGAAAGCGTGTGAAGGTGTATCACCCCAACAGGGCGTGATATCCGCTATTGAAAGGTGCCACATGGAAGAGCAACTCTTTGGACCTGTAGTTCTCCAACGTGCCAAATACTACATCAAGTTTAATTTTCCCCGAGCATCGTGCTTCTCGACTAGGGATAATGCCTCGAAAAGTGGTACTGCTTTGCTCGACGCGAATCTTGTCCATTTGCATTTTATTGAGAATGTCTTCGTAGATGAGGTCCAGTCCGTTGCCGCCGTCCATCAGCACTTTGGTGAGCCGAAAGCCATCCATAGTTGGGTTTAATACCAAGGAGGCTTGTGCTCGGACTGATCGGGCCCTTGGTTCGTCGTCGGTGGTAAAAGTTATTGTCGTATCGTTCCAAGGATTTACTACGGCTACTTGGTTAACTTCGGCGAGGTCGTGAGCGCCCTTTTGCGCAGATTATTTGAAGAAAAGTTCTCAAAGACCGTAAGGACATTGAGATCGTCATCCTCTGAAGAGTGCTTCTCTGGGGTAATGTTGGTGAGGATGACCTCACCGCTCTTAGCCACCTGCCGGAGTACCCAACATACCCGAAGGCTATGCGTTGGTTCGGTATTCAACGTCGTGTGTATGTGACAGGGCTTGTCGAGCAATTCGTCGAGGATAGTTCTATGTCCCATGAAGGGCTTGATTCTCTTGTCAATAGGCTGATGATCGGGTGCCCCGTAAGGGTGCATCCTTTTTATCCGTCCGGTGGGCTGCTTAAAGGTAGGAGGTTCCCATCGGGCGTTTTGGGTTTTCCAGGCGCTTTCCATTGCGCAGTACTTCTGTACTATGTGTGCCAAATCTGCAAAGTGCAGTATGCGGCGGCGGTTGAGGGCATTGAGGATTCCCTCGTCCGTATAGTTGTGGCAAAAAACTGAAATCGCGTCGTCGTCGCAGCAATCTTTAATCTTGTTCCTAACAAGGAGGAACCTGGCCTAGAAGTGATGGAATATTTCCTGAGGTTGTTGCCATACATACATTAGGTCACATATGTCTGGAGGACCTGAATTGCTTGGGGAATATTGCTTGTGGTGGGTGGGCGGGCTGAAATCTGAACCCTAACCCACTATTGGATCCGGAGTTTGAAGAATCTCCGAGGTCACTAGTTTAGGATTAGTAAGGTCCTGAAGACTTCCAGACATAATGCCCAATCTTGTGTTCAGAGGACATGAGGTCTCTTCTCTAGGATGGGTATCCAGCTCGCAGGGCTCGGAAATCCGAAAATAGCTGGTGCTTAATTTAGGGGGAGAGGCGTTCTCAGCTCGTTCCTCAACAACCGCTACCAGGTGGGTGACCAGTGGGGACTTGATTTCCCTCTGATCGGGTTTAAGCCCAATCCGATCATAGTCTGTTGTGACCCCCAGGGCGGCGATGCGATCTAGTAGCTCATTCAAGGATGAGACATCTGCTGGATCCATCTTTTTGGAGTGTTCGAGGCTGACATGGGGATGATGTTTGGCGATTGTGGGGGCCGCCGTTGGCTTGACAGCCGAGCGAGCGCCCATGGTAAAACCGCCAAGCTGGAGGACCTGTCCTGGAGTTAAGGCCCCTCCAGAAGTAATATCATCATTAATGACAAGGTGAGCCATCAATCCTTTTGTCGAAAACACAAAGGAACTCTCAATGGAAGCACCAATGTCGGTGTCAAAACCGCCCGATCTCGCGTAGGGGGTGATACGTATCGAACGTATCTATAATTTTTCATTGTTCCATGCTATTATATTATCTGTTTTGGATGTTTAATGGGCTTTAATATGCTCTTTTATATTATTTTTGGGACTAACCTATTAACCGGAGGCCCAGTGCTAGTTTCTATTTTTTTTTGCCTATTTCAGTGTTTCACAGAAAAGGAATATCAAACGGAATCCAAGCGGAACAAAACCTTCGCGAGGATCTTTCTTGGAACGAACGCAATCCAGGAGACTTGGAGTGGAAGTCAGAGACGCAGTGAGGCGGCCACAAGGTAGGAGGGCGCGCCCAGGGGGGTAGGCGCCCCCACCCTCGTGGGCCCCTCGTTGCTCCACCGACGTACTTCTTTTGCCTATATATACTCTTATACCCTAAAAACATCCGGGGGAGCCACGAAACCACTTTTCCATTGCTGCAACCTTCTGTACCCATGAGATCCTATCTGGGGCCTTTTCCAGCGATTTGCTAAAGGGGGAATCAATCACGGAGGGCTTCTACATCAACACCATAGCCTCTCCGATGATGTGTGAGTTGTTTACCACAGACCTTCGAGTCCATAGTTATTAGCTAGATGGCTTCTTCTCTCTCTTTGGTTCTCAATACAAAGTTCTCCTCGATGTTCTTGGAGATCTATTCGAGGTAATATTCTTTTGCGGTGTGTTTGCCGAGATCCTATGAATTGTGGTTTATGATCAAGTTTATCTATGAACAATATTTGGTTCTTCTCTGAATTCTTATATGCATGATTTGATATCTTTGCAAGTCTCTTTGAATTATCGGTTTAGTTTGGCCTACTAGATTGATGTTTCTTGCAATGGGAGAAGTGCTTAGCTTTGGGTTCAATCTTGCAGTGTCCTTTCCCAGTGACAGTAGGGGCAGCAAGGCACGTATTGTATTGTTGTCATCGAGGATAATAAGATAGGGTTTATATAATATTGCTTGAGTTTATCCCTCTACATCATGTCATCTTGCCTAAAGCAGTACTCTGTTCTTATGAACTTAATACTCTAGATGCATGCTGGATAGCGATCGATGTGTGGAGTAATAGTAGTAGATGCAGAATCGTTTCAGTCTACTTAACAGGGACATGATGCCTATATTTCATAATCATCGCCTAGATATTCTCATAACTATGCGCTCTTCTATCAATTGCTCGGCAGTAATTTGTTCACCCACCGTAATACATGCTATCATGAGAGAAGCCACTAGTGAAACCTATGCCCCCCGGGTCTATTTTATATCATATAAGTTTCCGATTTACAATTCTAGTTACTATTTATTTTATTTTGCAATCTTTACTTTTCAATCTATACAACAAAAATACCAAAAATATTTATCTTATTATCTTTATCAGATCTCACTTTTGCATGTGGCCGTGAAGGGATTGACAACCCCTTTATCGCATTAGTTGCAAGGTTCTTGATTGTTTGTGCAGGTACTAGGTGACTTGCGTGTAGTCTCCTACTGGATTGATACCTTGGTTCTCATTAACTGAGGGAAATACTTACGCTACTTTGCTGCATCACCCTTTCCTCTTCAAGGGAAAACCAACGCATTCTCAAGAGGTAGCAAGAAGGATTTCTGGAGCTGTTGCCGGGGAGATCTACGCTCAATTCAAGACATACGAAGTACCCATCACAAACTCTTCTCCATCGCATTACATTATTTGGCATTTGCCTCTCGTTTTCTTATCCCCCACTTCACTTTTGCCGTTTCATTCGCCCCTTTTTCCATTCGCCTCTTTTCGCTCGCTTCTTGTGTGCTTGTGTGTTAGATTGTTTATTTTCCTCATGGCTAGTTCTCCTATCATTGTTAACACTCCCGATAATGAACTTCTTAATTTTAAACAAAGGGAGGGAGAAAACCTAAAAGATGCTTGGTATAGAATTTTCAATGCTCAAAATATATCTATTAAAAAGCAATCTACTTCCGTTCTTCTTCGCAATTTTTACGTGGGCATCGCTCTTTGGTATAGATATGTTCTTGACACCATTACCGGAGGGAATTTCTTCGGAAGCCATACTTTTGATTTTATAATGCTATGATAGATTTGTTAGGCCTATCACCTCTTTTGGTCAATGGAACTATTTTAACTTTGGAAGATGTGATGCAAAGGCTTGATATTATTGAAAATAAAATTACCACTGTAGAGTTAATTGAAAATTTGGATAAAAATATCCACAACCAAATTACTCAATATGGATTTAAGGTAGGAGTTACTCTGAAAAATCTTAAGGAAAAGGAACCCATAGTCAATGAAAAGATAGATGAAGATTCCACTAGAATTGATAAACTAGAAGATATTATTACCAACTTGGGGTCCACTTTCTCTGCCGTTAAAAACACCTCAAATCCTACTCCTACCAAAGTTTCCAAATTTATCTATGTTCCTAAAAATAAGGGTGAATCTTCTAGTAAGAAAAATGAAGATCTCAAATCAATATGTGTTCACCCCAACTTTTTAGATATCATTAAGGAACCTTTTTCTACAAATGAATTTCTTGATTTCCTACCTAGGAGTTTGATAATTTGTAAAAACAAAGAACCTCCTAAGGGTTATAAGTGTTCAATTGAAGAATTGCATACCAAAGACGACAATACCTAGATCTATTCTTGCTTTTATGCCTAGCTAGGGGCGTTAAACGATAGCACTTGTTTGGAGGCAACCCAATTTTATTTTTATTCCTTGCTTTTTGTTCCTGTTTAATAATAAATAAATCATCTATCCTCTGTTATGATTGCGTTTTTATGTTTTAATTAGTGTTTGTGCCAAGTAAAGCCTTTAGGATCTTCCTGGGTGATTGTTGTTTGATCTTGTTGAAAAAACAGAAAGTATGCGCTCACAAGAATAATTTTCATTTTTTTTACCAGGGAGCGATAAAATACCAATTCCAACCACAATAGATCAATATAATTTTTTTTAGATTGTCCTAATTTTTCTGAATTTTTGGAGTTGCTGAAGTATTTGAAACCTACAGATTGCTACAGACTGTTCTGTTTTTGACAGATTCTGTTTTCCGTGTGTTGTTTGCTTATTTTGATGAATCTATGGCTAGTATCGAGGGGTATGAACCATAGAGAAGTTGTAATATAGTAGGTTTAACACCAATATAAATAAATAATGAGTTCATTACAGTACCTTAAAGTGGTGGTTTGTTTTCTTCTACTAACGGAGCTCATGAGATTTTCTGTTGAGTTTTGTGTTGTGAAGTTTTCACATTTTTGGGTAAAAGTTTGATGGATTTTGGAACAAGGAGTGGCAAGAGCCTAAGCTTGGGGTTGACCAAGGCACCCCAAGGTAAAATTCAAGGACAACCAAAAGCCTAAGCTTGGGGATGCCCCAGAAGGCATCCCCTCTTTCATCTTCATCTATCGGTAACTTTACTTGAGGCTATATTTTTATTCACCACATGATATGTGTTTTGCTTGGAGAGTATTGTATGATATGAGTCTTTGCTTTTTAGTTTACAACAATCATCCTTGCTGTACACACCTTTTGGGAGAGACACACATAAATCGGAATTTATTAGAATACTCTATGTTCTTCACTTATATCTTTTGAGCTAGATAATTTTGCTCTAGTGCTTCACTTATATCATTTTAGAGCACGGTGGTGGTTTTATTTTATAGAATTTATTGATCTCTCATGCTTCACTTATATTATTTTGAGAGTCTTTTAGAACATTATGGTAATTTGCTTTGATTATGAAATTAGTCCTAATATGATAGGCATCCAATATGGGTATAATAAAAACTTTCATATAGAGTGCATTGAATACTATGAGAAGTTCGATACTTCATGATTGTTTTGAGATATGAAGATGGTGATATTAGAGTCATGCTAGTTGAGTATTTTTGAATTTCAGAAATACTTGTGTTGAGGTTTGCAAGTCCCATAGCATGCACATATGGTAACCTTGTGTAACAAATTTGAAGCATGAGGTGTTTCTTTGATTGTCCTCCTTATGAGTGGCGGTCGGGGATGAGCGATGGTCTTTTCCTACCAATCTATCCCCCTAGGAGCATGCACATAGCGCTTGGTTTTGATGACTTGTAGATTTTTGCAATAAGTATGTGAGTTCTTTATGACTAATGTTGAGTCCATGGATTATACACACTCTCACCCTTCCATCATTGCTAGCCTCTTCGGTACCGTGCATTACCTTTTCTCAGCTCGAGAGTTGGTGCAAACTTCGTCGGTGCATCCAAACCCTGTGATATGATACACTCTATCACACATAAGCCTCCTTATATCTTCCTCAAAACAGCCACCATACCTACCTATTATGGCATTTCCATAGCCATTCCAAGATATATTGCCATGCAACTTTCCACCGTTCCATTTATTATGACACGCTTCATCATTGTCATATTGCCTTGCATGATCATGTAGTTGACATCGTATTTGTGTCAAAGCCACCGCTCATAATTTTTTATACATGTCACTCTTGAATCATTGGACATCCCGGTACACCGCCGGAGGCATTCATATAGAGTCATATTTTGTTCTAGTATCGATTTGTAATTTTTGAGTTGTAAATAAATAGAAGTGTGATGATCATCATTATTAGAGCATTGTCCTGTGTGAGAAAAAAAAGAGAAAGGATAAAAAAAGAGAAGGCCCAAAAATGAGAGAAAAAGGGAGAAGGGACAATGTTACTATCATTTTTCCACACTTGTGCTTGAAAGGAGCACCATGAACTTCATGATAGAGAGTCTCTTATTTTGTCACTTTCATATACTAGTGGGAATTTTCATTATAGAACTTGGCTTGTTTATTCCAACGATGGGCTTCCTCAAAATGCCCTGGGTCTTCGTGAGCAAGCAAGTTGGATGCACACCAACTTAGTTTCTTTTGTTGAGCTTTCATACATTTATAGCTCTAGTGCATCCGTTGCATGGCAATCCCTACTCCTCGCATTGACATCAATTGATGGGCATCTCCATAGCCCGTTGATTAGCCACGTCGATGTGAGACTTTCTCCTTTTTTTATCTTCTCCACACAACCTCCATCATCATATTCGGTTCCACCTATAGTGCTATGTCCATGGCTCGCGCTCATGTATTGCATGAAAGTTGAAAAAGTTTGAGAAAACTAAAGTATGAAACAATTGCTTGGCTTGTCATCGGGGTTGTGCATGATGGGAGCATTTTGTGTGATGAAAATGAAGCATGGCCAAACTATATGATTTTGTAGGGATGAGCTTTCTTTGGCTATGTTATTTTGAGAAGACATAGTTGCTTGGTTAGTATGCTTGAAGTATTATTATTTTTATGTCAATATTAAACTTTTGTCTTGAATCTTTTGGATTTGAATATTCATGCCACAATAAAGAAAATTACATTGAAAATTATGTAAGGAAGCATTCCACATAAAAAAAATCTCTTTTTATCATTTACCTACTCGAGGACGAGCAGGAATTAAGCTTGGAATGCTGATACGTCTCCAACGTATCTATAATTTTTGATTGTTCCATGCTATTATATTATCTGTTTTGGATGTTTAATGGGCTTTAATATGCTTTTTTATATTATTTTTGGGACTAGCCTATTAACCGGAGGCCCAGTGCTAGTTTTTGTTTTTTGCCTACTTCAGTGTTTCGCAGAAAAGGAATATCAAACGGAATCCAAACAGAACAAAACCTTTGCGAGGATCTTTCTTGGAACAATCGCAATCCAGGAGACTTGGAGTGGAAGTCAGAGACGCAACGAGGCGGACACAAGGTAGGAGGGCGCGCCCAGGGGGTAGGTGCGCCCCCACCCTCGTGGGCCCCTCATAGCTCCACCGACGTACTTCTTTTGCCTATATATACTCTTATACCCTAAAAACATCCGGGGAGCCACGAAACCACTTTTCCACTGCCGCAACCTTCTGTACCCGTGAGATCCCATCTAGGGCCTTTTCCAGCGATCTGCCCGAGGGGGAATCGATCACGGAGGCTTCTACATCAACACCGTAGCCTCTCCGATGATGTGTGAGTAGTTTACCATAGACCTTCAGGTCCATAGTTATTAGCTAGATGGCTTCTTCTCTCTTTGGTTCTCAATACAAAGTTCTCCTCGATGTTCTTGGAGATCTATTCGATGTAATATTCTTTTGCGGTGTGTTTGCTGAGATCCGATGAATTGTGGATTTATGATCAAGTTTATCTATGAACAATATTTGGTTCTTCTCTGAATTCTTATATGCATGATTTGATATCTTTGCAAGTCTCTTCGAATTATCGGTTTAGTTTGGCCTACTAGATTGATCTTTCTTGCAATGGGAGAAGTGCTTAGCTTTGGGTTCAGTCTTGCGGTTTCCTTTCCCAGTGATAGTAGGGCAGCAAGGCACGTATTGTATTGTTGCCATCGAGGATAAAAAGATCGGTTTTATATCATATTACTTGAGTTTATCCCTCTACATCATGTCATCTTGCCTAAAGCATTACTCTTTTCTTATGAACTTAATACTCTAGATGCATGCTGGATAGTGGTCGATGTGTGGAGTAATAGTAGTAGATGCAAAATCGTTTTGGTCTACTTAACATGGACGTGATGCCTATATTTCATAATCATTGCCTCTATATATAACTATGCGCTCTTCTATCAATTGCTCGGCAGTAATTTGTTCACCCACCGTAATACATGCTATCATGGGAGAAGCCACTAGTGAAACGTATGGCCCCCGGGTTTATTTTATATCATATAAGTTTCTGATTTACAATTCTAGTTTACTATTTATTTTATTTTGCAATCTTTACTTTTCAATCTAAACAACAAAAATACCAAAAATATTTATCTTATTATCTTTATCAGATCTCACTTTTGCATGTGGCCGTGAAGGGATTGACAACCCCTTTATCGGGTTGGTTGCAAGGTTCTTGATTGTTTGTGCAGTTACTAGGCAACTTGCGTGTAGTCTCCTACTGGATTGATACCTTGGTTCTCAAAAACTGAGGGAAATACTTACGCTACTTTGCTGTATCACCCTTTCCTCTTCAAGGGAAAACCAACGCATGATCAAGAGGTAGCAGGGGGTCCCGAGCTGTGTGTCTGAGGATCGAAGGTAATAGGAGAAAAATTAAGGGGACACAATGTTTACCCAGGTTCAGGCTCTCTTAATGGAGGTAAAACCCTACTTCCTGCTTGATTGTCTTTGATGAGTATAGGGGTTATAAGTGTTGATCTACCTCGAGATCGTAATGGATAAACCCAGATGTCTAGCCTATATGAATTATGTCCTCCCTATGGACTAAACCCCCCGGTATATATATACACCAGAGGGGTACAGACGCGATTTACAAAGGAAGGAAACAATGTATCCGGTCTCCAATCTTTCCCTCCACACATCCAGAAGTCCTATCCAAACACGGGGAACAATCTTTTGTTCTATCTTCATGGCCCATCAGCCCGACCCATGCTTCAAATAGGTCAGACACCTGATGACCCCCCAATCCAGGTCTCCCTCACTCATCATGAATGTTCAACATATCCATGAACTCCTTCCACTCAGCAGGCATCCTCTTGCCATTTGTCATCCAAGTTATGGTCCGCTTCTCGTTCTTGTGGAAGTAGACAGAAGCAAAGAATTGAGCCACAAGCTCCGGGTCAAAGTCGAGGTGGAAAGTGATGATCTCCTCAATACCAAACCGCTCCACCAAATCCAGAGGCTCACCAAAATATGTCTGGTTCTTCTTCAGATGTTCCTTGTCAATCCACTAAACAGATACACAGATGTTCTTCTTGGCCTTGATCACATCTGGGAAGATGAGATTTTGTTGCTTGGTCCAAAACAAGTCATCCCCCCTGCTGAGTTCCCTAGGCCTGACGTAGGGGTTGAGCTTTCTTCGAATCATAAACTCTGCTTGAGGCATTTCATCCATGCTGACAGTTGGCTCCTTGAACTTGGTAGCTGTGGTATTGACGTGGCGTTGTGGAGCACTGGAGCCCTTAGGAGCTTCGTGGTTGTGAAGATGCTTGGAGCTCGTGTCACGACTGGGATTCGGGCGCCTTGCACCGGAACCGGAGCCACCACCTATGACACACAACACAAACACACGAGAAGAGTGAGAAGGATTATTGCAAAGACCAAGGCCAAAACCGAACGAAACAAGTACAAATGAGATTTTGTGTGGCAAAACAAAGTAAATTTTAAGTCAATGGTAGTACTGGACCAGGATGCGGAAGTAACTATTTGCATCCGCTCTAACCATGGTAGTACTACGCCGGGTTGGCACGGTAGTACCGCGCTTAGAGCGGAAGTACCGCTCCAGGGGAGCGGTAGTACCGTACGAGGCCCACAACGGGCGGTAGTACCGCTCCAGGTGGGCGGTAGTACCGCACGGGGCGGATCTGGCACAAAACGCATCTGAGAACATCCGTAGATGAATCGGTACTACCGTTGATCAAAACTACGTTGTTGTACCACACCAAATAGCATATCTACTGCACTAGCACTCTCCAAAAATCTCCTCTTGCTAAGATTTAGCCAAAAATCACAAGAACTACACATGCATCTCCCAAAACCTAGAAGCACACCAACGGGGCAAAGAGAGAGGGACTAAGGGAGATACCGGGTTCCGTGGCAAGAGGGCGAGGTGGGGATCGATCCCACCGGTTGGAATGCGAGGAGAGCGGCTAGAGATGGAGATCCGGCGAGGTCCTCCGGCGTCGTTCTTGGGCAGGAGAGATAGAGAGAGACGAAGTGAAGGGAACCGATGAATGGGTATGGGGGAGTTGGAACTCCCCCTGCCCGCACTTAACCCCATGCGCTCTCGATAGCGCGGTAGTACCGCCCGAGCGGAAGTACCGCACCCAGGGCGGTAATACTGCTCTATCAGCGGTAGTAAAAAATTACTGCCGCGATGGGAGCGGTAGTACCGTGCCATGGTCGTAGCTGTGCAAGCATAGATGCCACCCACCTCCAGCAGTAGTATCATGGCGAGCAACGGTAGTACCGCACACCCAAGAAAGTGCACGTTTCGCCAAAACAGAAAAACACAGTCTTTTCAATGCATACTATGAGCAAGCGGACACACAAAAGGGCACAAACGAAGCAACTTAAACACAATCAAGGCCCAAAAAGAAAGAAAAAAGACGACGAGGACCAAACATGAACCAAAACCTCTCAATAAGAGAGGGCGGTAGCCGGAGCCACCTATGTTTGAGTCAATTGGTATGGCACCGCGAAAAATTATCCGTGGGCCCATGACCAAAACTTGTCTTTGTAGCACAACTACCATCAACAATGGTGAATGTGAAAGAGTTGATCAATTTATGCATAATGGGGGGGGGGAGTTCACTGAGAGAACAACACTCCCCCTATGTCCATGCCCACTCCTAAACAAGACATCAAGATGAGTATGGTGGGTGTGCAAAGGTTCAAGCCACATTGCTCAAATCAATGATATTTAGCTCATGCCTTAACTCGCAAAATCTTGCTTCATCCAAGGGCTTCGTGAAAATATCTGCAAGGTTATCATGAGTGTTGACATAGGTGAGCTCAATCTCCCCTCGCCTAATGTGATCCCGGATGAATTGATACCGAATCTCAATAGATTCATAAGGTAATTTAATTTTCTTTCTAGGAAAGTGTTCCATGCCTTTCCTTAACGGAAATTGGAAACTAATATTTCCTTCATTCATATGAATAATTGCACCAATCGTTGTAAGGAAAGGTCTACCAAGAATAATAGGACATGAACGATTGCAATATATATCAAGAACGATAAAATCTATGGGCACGTAATTCCTATTTGCAACAATAAGAACATCATTAATTCTTCCCATAGGTTTCTTAATAGTGGAATCCGCAAGGTGCAAGTTTAAAGAGCAATCATCAACATCACGGAAACCTAACAAATCACACAAAGTCTTTGGAATCGTGGAAACACTAGCACCCAAATCACACAAGGCATAGCATTCATGATCTTTAGTTTTAATTTTAATAGTAGGTTCCCACTCATCATAAAGTTTTCTAGGGATAGAAACTTCCAACTCAAGTTTTTCTTCATAAGATTGCATCAAAGCATCAACGATATGTTTGGTAAAAGCTTTATTTTGACTATAAGCATGAGGATAATTTAGCACAGATTGCAACAAGGAAATACAATCTACCAAAGAGCAATTATCATAATTAAATTCCTTGAAATCCAAAATAGTAGGTTCATTAACATCAAGGGTTTTGATCTCTTCAATCCCACTTTTATCAATTTTAGCATCAAGATCTAAAAACTCTGAATTTTTGGAACGCCTTCTAGGTAAAGGTGGATCATATTCAGTCCCATCATTATCAAGATTCATATTGCAAAACAAAGATTTAATCGGGACACATCAATAACTTTTAGATCTTCATCTTTATTATCATGGAAACTAGAAGAACACACTCTTATAAAGGAATCTTTTTTAGCACGCATCCTAGCGGTTCTTTCTTTGCACTCATCAATGGAAATTATCATGGCTTTAAGAGACTCATTGATATCATGCTTAGGTGGAATAGATCTAAGTTTCAAAGAATCAACATCAAGAGAAATTCTATCAACGTTCCTAGCCAACTCATCAATCTTAAGCAATTTTTGTTCAATCAAAGCATTGAAATTCTTTTGCGAAGTAATAAATTCTTTAATATTAGATTCAAAATCAGAGGGCATCTTATTATAATTTCCATAAGAATTGTTGTAGGAATTACCATAATTATTAGAGGAATTGCTAGGATAAGGCCTAGGATTAAAGTTTCCTCTATACGCGTTGTTACCAAAATTGTTCCTACCAACAAAATTCACATCCATAGATTCATTATTATTCTCAATCAAAGTAGACAAAGGAATATCATTAGGATCAGAAGAAAGACTTTTATTAGCAAATAATTTCATAAGTTCATCCATCTTTCCACTCAAAACATTAATTTCTTCTATCGCATGCACTTTTTTATTAGTTTATCTTTCAGTGTGCCATTGAGAATAATTAACCATAATATTATCTAGGAGTTTAGTAGCTTCTCCTAAAGTGATTTCCATAAAAGTGCCTCCCGCGACCGAATCTTATAAGATTTCTAGAAACAAAATTCAATCTGGCATAAAAATTTGTATAATCATCCACAAATTCAAACCATGTGTTGGGCAATTTAGTATCATTAATTTCATTCTCTCCCAAGCTTGTGCAACATGTTCATGATAAATTTGCTTAAAATTCATAATATCGTTTCTAAGAGAGATGATCTTAGCGGGAGGAAAATACTTAGAGATAAAAGTATCTTTGCACTTATTCCAAGAATCAATACTATTTTTAGGCGAAGATGAAAACCAAGCTTTAGCATGATCTCTAGAGATAAAAGGAAATAGCTTCAATTTAACAATATCATTGTCCACATCTTTCTTCTTTTGCATATCACACAAATCAACGAAGCTATTTAGATGGGTAGCGGCATCTTCACTAGGAAGGTCGGAAAACAGATCTTTCATGACAAGATTCAGTAAGGCAGCATTAATTTCACAAGATTCAGCATCGGTAAAGGAGCAATCGGAGTGCTAATAAACTCATTGTTGTTGGTATTGGTAAATTCACACAATTTAGTGTTATCTTGAGCCATCGTGACAAGCAAGCAATCCAACACACAAGCAAACGAGGAACGGGCAAGAAAAAGGAAAATAGAGAAAGAGAGGGAGGATAGAGAGAGAGGGGGCGAATAAAACGGCAAGGGTGAAGTGGGGGAGAGGAAAATGAGAGGCAAATGGCAAATAATGTAATGCGGGAGATAAGGGTTTCTGATGGGTACTTGGTATGTTGACTTTTGCGTAGACCTCCCTGGCAACGGCGCCAGAAATCCTTCTTGCTACCTCTTGAGCACTGCGTTGGTTTTCCCTTGAAGAGGAAAGGGTGATGCAGCAAAGTAGCGTAAGTATTTCCCTCAGTTTTTGAGAACCAAGGTATAAATCCAGTAGGAGGCTATGCGCTAGTCCCTCGCACATGCACAAAACAAATAAATCCTCGCAACCAATGCGATAAGGGGTTGTCAATCCCTACACGGTCACTTACGAGAGTGAGATCTGATAGATATGATAAGATAATATTTTTGGTATTTTTATGATAAAAATGCAAAGTAAAATAAAAGCAATGAAAATAACTAAGTTTTGGAAGATTAATATGATGAAGATAGACCTGGGGGCCATAGGTTTCACTAGTGGCTTCTCTCAAGAGCATAAGTATTTTACGGCGGGTGAACAAATTACTGTTGAGCAATTGACAGAATTGAGCATAGTTATGAGACTATCTAGGTATGATCATGTATATAGGCATCACGCCCGAGACAAGTAGACCGACTCCTGCCTGGATCTACTACTATTACTCCACACATCGACTGCTATCCAACATGCATGTAGAGTATTAAGTTCATAAGAACGGAGTAACGCCTTAAGCAAGATGACATGATGTAGAGGGATAAACTCATGCAATATGATGAAAACCCCATCTTGTTATCCTCGATGACAACAATACAATACGTGCCTTGCTGCCCCTACTGTCACTGGGAAAGGACACCGCAAGATTGAACCCAAAGCTAAGCACTTCTCCCATTGCAAGAAAGATCAATCCTGTAGGCCAAACCAAACTGATAATTCGAAGAGAGTTGCAAAGATAATCAATCATACATAAAAAAATTCAGAGAAGATTCAAATATTGTTCATAGATAAACTTGATCATAAACCCACAATTCATCGGTCTCAACAAACACACCGCAAAAGAAGATTACATCGAATAGATCTCCAGAAGAGAGGGGGAGAACTTTGTATTGAGATCCAAAAAGAGAGAAGAAGCCATCTAGCTACTAACTATGGACCCGAAGGTCTGAGGTAAACTACTCACACTTCATCGGAGAGGCCATGATGTTGATGTAGAAGCCCTCCGTGATCGATGCCCCCTCCGGCAGAGCTCCAGAACAGGCCGCGCGATGGGATCTCGTGGATATAGAAAGTTACGGCGGTGGAATTAGGGTTTTGGCTCCGTATTTGATCGTTTGGGGGTACATAGGTATATATAGGAGGAAGAAGTACATCAGTGGAGCAACAGGGGGCCCACGAGGGTGGAGGTTGACATAGGGTCCAAGTCTCCTGGATCTTGTTCGTTCCAAAAATCACGTTCCCGAAGGTTTCATTCCGTTTGGACTCCGTTTGATATTCCTTTTCTTCGAAACCCTAAAATAGGCAAAAAACAACAATTCTGGGCTGGGCCTCCGGTTAGTAGGTTAGTCCCAAAAATAATATAAAAGTGGATAATAAAGCCCAATAATGTCCAAAACAGAAGGTAATATAGCATGGGGCAATCAAAAATAATAGATACGTTGGAGACGTATCACGTGTCGAAGCGAGGCGGAGCGGAGACGGATCGGAGGGGCCCCGTTCCCATCCCCGATAAAGCTAATGGACACCTACGCAACACATTTAATGCACTTTGTCCCGTAATGCCGTGCGATAAGCTCGCACACTGTAGACCTTTCCACCTCCTATGTGCCACTGTGGCAACCCCTTTTTCCTATAAAAGGAGGCCAGAGGCGACGAGGAGAGGGATTCGGCTTTTTGGAACGGGACATCCACCATAGCTAGTTCAAAAAGCTCAAGAACACTCAATACATCCACCAAAGCAGGACTAGGGTTTTACACATCCTCGTGGCCCGAACCTGGGTAAACGATTCGTGTGCTAGCTCCTAAACCTGCTCTTCTCACGACCCCGCGCCCGCCGACCGTAGAAGGGATCCCAGTGATCCCATCGGTGTCGTTCCCACTGACATCTTTGGCGTGCCAGGTAGGGGGGGGGGGCGCAGTTGTGAGAATCTGGTTTAGCGGCCGGCGTAGCAGTTTCTCATGGCCACGGCTTCCAGAGAAGAAGATGACCAAGAGAACGACGCCGCCTGCAAGCGTGAAGGACGCCGGTGCGGCGACAGGAAAGCTAAGTCATACGAAACTTTAAGCAATTTACTTTTTATATATGAGGTTATTGTCCTTGAAGGTCCTGCCCTATGTATGAAAGCCTGCACGCCCTTCCGCAATTGGCAACACCCTTGTTCTGTTTCGAGTCCGCTCAACAGCTCAAGCGGCCGCGTCGAGAGTGGCAGGGTAGCCTTCCGCAATTGGCAACGCTCTCGATTCTGACTCGAGTTAAGCTCGGCAGTTCGAGTGGCCGTGTTGAGAGCGGTAAGGTGGTTCGCTTGGCAGCAAGCACACCCGACATGGCATTGGGGATCCGTCCTCAAGGTGCCGCCCTGGGTTTACGCGCTGGCAAGCCTACCCGTTTAACGTAGGGAAAACATACAAAGGGAAGATCGAATAGGAAGATAACATGCATTGTACCAAAAGTGCTGCAGAGTTATATTACATCAATTGTTGCTGTGATTCTAACTAAAGATAAAAACTGTTTTGGTCATGAACCTGCAGCGGCTGTGGGAGACGGGGTGCCTAATCCCGGCGCTGGCCCTCCACCCTCTTGATTCCGCTGATGTGGCTGATGATGGGCTTGATACGCTCCTTGAGCGCCGCGAGGTCCACACCCGCCGGTAAGCTGTCCAGTGCGGCGTCGAAGTCAAGGTTGGGGTTCCAGTACGCCATCTTGGTGAGAACCTTGGTCATGGAACCCTAGAAAAGCCTCCGGGACTCATCGGCCAGCGAGGCCGCTCGGTTGGCATGAAGCCGCTCCAAGGCACCGACAACCCTCTCAAAGAACAGGGTCAGGCCGTAGTTGGCGCTCAAGTTCGGCTCCGGGGCGTACCTCACATCCGGCACCCCATGGTAGCCAGCTGTGTGGTGGCCTTGTCGGCAACGGCGGCGAAGCGATTGAGCCAGTGGTTCTCACCCTCCACATGCTCCTTGTGGGTGAGGGCGTCGTCCTTCCGCAGCTGCTTCTCGGTCTCCAGATTCTTGGTCAGGGTCTCCTCCCAGGCCTTGCTCTCCGACAACATCTCCTCGAGACCCTTTAGCTTCAGCCTGAGGTCTTTGATGGAGTTGTTGGCCTCGGAGAGCTCCCCAGCCCTGCTGAGGACCGCACCCTGTGCCTCCGTCAGAGCGCTGTTGAGCATTTACTTATCCTTGGAAAGCATCAAGACCTAGTTTTTCAGCCCGTCCCGCTCCACCTCCAGCTCCTTCATCTTGTCGGCGTGAACCTGAGCCTGGGCATTGAGTGTCTCCCTGTGCCTCTGCTCCATCACCTGGGTCCACTCCGTGACGAGCTTCTCCACCTCCTCATCCTTGCCGCAGAGCGTTGCGGCAAGCTTCTCCTCACGCGCGGCAAGGTCCTCCTCCTAGGAGTTCAGCGCGGCCTGGTGCTGGGCTCGAGTAGCCTCGGCTGCGGCGGTCAAGTTCTCCGCCGTCTCTTGGGCCATCTCAATGTCGGCCCGCTTCATGGTGAGCTCCACCTCGCGCTTGGCCAGCTCGCCCTGGGCAGCCTTCAGCTCCTCACAAGCTTGGCGGAACCAAGTCTGCGTCTCGGCGACGCGTACCTTGAGGTCAGCCTCCGCCTTGTCCACCTTTGCCGCCCTAGACTTGGCCTTGTCCATGCGGGCACGGTGGAGCGCCTGGAGCTTCTGGAAGTTGGCACCCATGGCCTTGATAAGTCGCTCCTCCTGAGAATCATCGTCACCGGCGCTCGGCTCGTCAACAACCTTGAGCTCGGCGGCGGCAAGCACCTCTTCGTCGAGCACCTCTCCCTCGATGGGCGCCCTGGAGCTCGACGACCCTAGGAGGTGGACGAAAAGGTCGTCGCTCACCCCCAGGTACGTGCCGGAGCCAGAGGAAGCAGAGGAGGAAGGCTTGTCATCTACCACCTCTTCCTCGGCAGCGGCCTTGTTGGCCTCCTCGGCAGTAGCCTTGCCGGGCTCCCCGGTGGGCCCCTTGGTGGCGTCTTCAGCATCGCCCCTAGCGGCCTCCTCGGCGGTGATCTTGTCGGCCTCCGCCGCGGCGCCCTTGGCAAAATCCTCGATGACGGTATCTATGTCCTCCGGATCCACCGAAGAAGGACCTAGATACTGAGAAGGGGATAAAGCGAAGCCAAGAACAGAAAAGGAAAAGGCAGGAATGGAAGGCAAGTGGCTCACCCGTGCCGGGCTGGGAAGCAGAGGTCCCCTCCTCGCCAATATTTGGCGCCGAGGCGAAGCCACCAGCACCTAAGTTCTCCTCCTCCTCCTCCGTGTGCATGGGCTTGGTGCTTGGCGCCCTTGCCGGAGACGCCCCTTGGGGCGGCGTGGTTGATGGGGGTGGGGTGTTGGGGATAGCCCTTTGCGGTTCCTGCTGCTGCTAGCCTCCTCCTGCAATCATGGCAAGGTCAGCACCAAGGGATCGTGCCCCCAACACACGTCGACGAGGAGTGAGTGGCGAACTTACGCTGGGGGCTGCGCCGGGGGCTGCTATCCGGACTGCTCACCACCACTAGTGGCGCCTTAGAGGTGCCCGCCGGGGGCTGGCCGCCCGCCGAAGACCTGGCCCTCTTCACCCTTTGGGCCAGTGTCTCCGCATCCCTGCCGAGAAGAAAACAAGTGAAGATAAGAAGCACAGTTTGAGGAGCCGGAGATGACGAAAGGAAACGACACTTACTCGTCCTCCACCTCCTCTTATGCTGCCTTCCTCTTCCTCCTCGGGCTGAGAGACCCGAGGTCAAAGAAGGCCTCCGTGTCATCGCCTGTGAGAGGAGGGGAAGCAGATGGAGGAGGGGAAGCAGGCGGAAGTGGGGAACGCTTGGACGAAGAAGAGGCAGATGCTTTCTTCTTCGCCACCGTGACCTTCACCAACTTCTTCGCTGCCGCGGCCCTCGTTTGGCGTGCGGACATCTCCTGGGCATGCCGGGGTTGTGCGGTCCTGCCGGGCCAAACCGGCTCGCCGGAGCTGGCCCGCCGCAGGACTCGCCCTTTTCCCGCGGCTGGGGGCTCGACAGCTTTAGTTTCCTCCTCGAACGACTCGTCGTCGCCATCCTCGATGAGAGGGTCCCCGGTGCGGGTGCTGCTGGCCTTCCCAGTAGACTCTGCCTAGTGGGAGAGTTCCTTCTCCTCTGCGGCTGCCGCGGTCTTGTCCTCCACGCTGCCGGTGATACTGGCCTTCTTGGCGAGCTTCGCCTCCGCCGCCCTGGCGACGATGTAGTCCAACTCCGCCTGGGTGGTGTCCTGGACGAGCCTTGGCTCGTCGCGGACGTACTTCTCCTCCAGACTATCGAAGAACTCCTGCACCTGGTCCTCCGGCAGCTCGGCCCAATTAGGGACGGGGCCATGCGCGTTGCAGTCCGGCATCATGGTGATGATGTCGTTCCAGCGCGAGCTATTGCTCAGCGAGACCACCCCACCGGCAACCCAAAGAAGGGCCCCTTGGCGGCCTCCCCGGACCGCTCGGCCTTGCCGTCGCGGCCCACATCAAGTTGGAAGAGCCATCGGCAGAAGTGAACGTGCGCCAGCACCGTGAAGTTGTGGTCGAGGCCAGGGCGAAGCCTCATGATATCAGTCGCATTCGTGAAGAGCCAGGCCGGCCTCCCCTTGTTATGAAGCAGAGCGATTCGGCGGCGGATGAAATCTGCCTCGATCATCTCAAGGGTGAGCCCGGCCTCGGTGAGGCGAAGAATGCGGGTGATGGCGATCTTGAGCTTGTCGTCCTGGGCGTCGACGTCGCCCCAGTCGGGCTTGCGAACTGGCAGCGCCTGGCGAACCCGGCAGAACTCCTGTGGGTCGTCCTCCTCGATCTAGCCCCACCGGCCCTGCCATTCTTCCCACCTCTCCTTCTGGGCGCCCTCTGGGTACGCTCCTTTGGACCTTGGGATCCAGGCGACACAACTAGAGATGGCGCCTCCCCCTGGATGCGAGGGTAAAAGTAATGGCGGAAGAGCGCCATATTGGGGACGACTCCAGTGAAGCCCTCACAGAGGTGCGCAAAAAGAGACATGCACGACACATCATTTGGAGTAAAGTCTAGGAGGTGGAAGGCAAATGTGTGCATGACATCATTGAAGAAATCGGAGAAAGGGGGGCAGAGGCCGCAAGAGAAGTAGTCAACGAAAAACGGGTACCGATTCGGGGCGGCCTCGGTGCAGTTGGCGGGGACAACGCGCGTGGCTGGATACCCCGTCACCTTCCCCCCATCTTGCACCCCCACAGGGGCCTGAAGCTGTCTCGAAGCTCGAACATATCGACCGTCGAGGGGAAGTAGGCGAGCTGCGCCCGCTGCGCCGCCATCTCATTCTCTGGTGGCTCCGTTGCTCTGGCGTCCTTGGCCATCCCTTTGCCCTTGTTGGTTTTGGGGGCCATGGCGGCTGCAAGAGGCGAGGGGCGGAGGACAGCGAAGACGCAGCGGCGGCAAGAAGGGGCAGAAGCTTGAGAAGGAAGGACAAAGGGACGGCGGTCCCGAGATTGGAAAAGGCGCATGGGGGGGGGTAAAGTGAGCAGCGCGCCCGCGGTTATTCCTCTTTTTATGGGGAAGAGGCGTGGGCCGCCTCCTCTCCCATTAACCATGATGTGACACATCCATGCGGGAACCGCCCCCACGCATGACCCCCACATCACGCATGACCCTACATGTCACGCGTTCAACACGGGTCATGGGGAACCGCAGCGGACGAAAAATTACTGCGGTAAAATCCCGCCCCGACTGCCCGCACACCGTTTTGGGCCTGGCCCAATAACGCATCGCACTTATGTGTGGCCCAGGCCCGGGGGCTCCTGTCGGTGTACGAAAGTAGGGGCTCTCCTTTTGACCCCTTTACTTGTGCACAGGCAGTCAAAGCCACGCGCCGCGGCCACACTTAGCAGGGCAGAGGAGGGAAGCCGGAGATAAGCCGAAGCACAAGACAACCAAGGTGACGCCAAGACTAGAAGCGCAGGAGGGCAAGAGGCCGAGGTGGACTCCCTCGGCAAGATCCTTGCCAAGGCGGGCCCCCGCACCCCGGTAAGAGCGTTGCCAGGGCAACTTGCCCAACACCAGCAGAGCGAGCCACCCTTGATCCCAAAGGTTCCGAACGCTGTCAACAACTGCGTTGGAACCAAGGCTCGGGAGGTGCCTCTCTGGTGGCATGCAAATCTTCGTCAAGATCATAAACATATGAGTTAAGATGAGGACCAGAAGACGACGACCCTCGGCAGGATCCTAGCCGAGGAAATCCACAAGACCCCCAGCAAGACCCTTGCCGGGGATGACAGCAACGCCACGGCAAGACCCTTGCCGAGGGCATCCGCAGGGCCACTGCCAGGCCCGCACCAGCTAATACTCTGCCGCTTTTCACATGCAGCTGCTAGCCCAACCAGCTAGGCAGGCACCTACGTGGCAACATGCAGCTTTTAGGCCAAATCAGCAAGCACCCGCGTGGCGGCATGCAGATCTTCATGAAGGCCCTACCACTGCGCCACCTCAGCTGCTTGCCTTCCTACATGGCGCTGCATGCATCACTAGCTTGGGCGCGTGTCGAAGCGAGGCGGAGCGGCGACGGACGGGAGTGCCTCGTTCCCGTCCCCGATAAAGCTAATGGACACCTACATAGCACATTTAATGCACTTTGTCCCGTAATTCCGTGCGATAAGCTCGCGCAGTGTAGGCCTTTCCACCTCCTGTGTGCCACTGTGGCAACTCCTTTTTCCTATAGAAGGAGGCCCGAGGAAACGAGGAGAGGGATTCGGCTTTTTGGAACAAGACAGCCACCATAGCTAGTTCAAAAAGCTCAAGAACACTCAATACATCCACCAAAGCAGGACTAGGGTTTTATGCATCCTCATGGACCGAACCTGGGTAAACGATCCGTGTGCTAGCTCCTAAACCTGCTCTTCTCACGACCCCGCGCCCGCTGACCATAGAAGGGATCCCAGTGATCCCATAGGTGTCGTTCCCATGGACAACGTAGGGCTTGTTTAAGGATATAGAGTGCCTTATCGAGTTGGTACACATGATTGGGGAACTTGGGATCCTCAAACCCTGGTGGTTGTTTGACATACACCAACTCATTAATAGGACCATTAAGAAAAGCACTCTTCACATCCATTTGTTGCAACTTGAAGTTATGATGAGAAGCATAAGCAATCAACAAACAAATAGATTCAAGGCGAGCAACGAGAGCAAAGGTTTCACCGTAGTCGATACCCTCAACTTGGCAGTAGCCTTGTGCTACCAAACGAGCCTTGTTGTGAACGATAATCCCATGAGCATCTTGCTTGTTCTTGAATATCCACTTTGTTCCAATAACATTATGGTTCTCGTTTAGCCTTGGAACCAATTTCCACACCTTGTTGTGCTCGAAGTGGTTGAGTTCTTCATGCATGGCATTAAGCCAATCCGGATCCTCGAGCGCCTCATAAACCTTTTGGGGTTCGACACAAGAAACGAATGGGTGATGTTCACAATAGTATGCTAATTGTCTACGAGTGCTTATTCCCTTTCTTAAGCTTCCAAGCATATTCTCCATGAGATGATCTTTGGTAGTGAGCTTGGACGCAATCTTGGCGGCACGACGCTCCAATTCCTCCTCAAGAGAGAGTTGAGGAGCGGTAACTTGATCATCTTGAGCGTCGTCTTGAGCTTGCTGTTGATCTTGAGCTTGCTCTTGATCTTGAACAAGCTCGGTGGTAACAACTTGACCTTGGGCATCACTTGGTGGATCACCACCATGTTGAGGTTGATCTTGCCCTTGATCTTGTTCATTTGGTTGAGGGCGTTCACTTTGTTCTTAGGAAGCGTGTGGGTCTTGGGTTGGTGATGGTTCCACTTGAGTGGAACATTGTCCTTCTCCTTCGGCCACAAGGGGTTCCTCAATGGGTAGGATATGACCAACACCCATTCTTCTTATGGCTTGGGGGGGAATTTCATCACCTACATCACAAGTACCACTTTGCTCCACTTGGGAGCCGTTATTCTCATCAAAATCCATGTTACACGTCTCCTCAATGAGTCCCACGGACTTGTTGAGGACACGATAAATATTAGAGTTTGTAGCATAACCAACAAATATGCCCTCATGAGGTCTAGCCTCAAATTTAGACAAACACACACCTTTCTTGAGAATGAAACACTTACAACCGAACACTCGGAAGTACTTGAGGTTGGGCTTGTTGCCGGTGAGTATCTCATATGGAGTCTTGTTCAAGCCTTTGCGGGGATAGAGCTGACTGGATGAATGACAAGCGGTGTTGATGGCTTCGGCCCAAAAGTTGTAAGGAGAGTTGAACTCCGCCATCATGGTTCTTGCCACATCCATCAAAGTCCGGTTCTTCCTCTCTACTACATCATTTTGTTGAGGGGTGTATGCTGCAGAATATTGATGCTTGATCCCCTCATCACTAAGAAACTCATCCAAGGTGTAGTTATTGGACTCGGTGCCGTTGTCACTTCTTATTGTCAAGATCTTTGCATTGTGTTCACGTTGAGCTTCATTTGCAAATTCGATGGCGGTTTGTTGGGTCTCACTCTTCCTCTTGAAGAAATATACCCAAGTGTATCTTGAATAATCATCCACAATCACCAAGCAATACTTTATATCCCCAAGATTATCAAAGGATGGAGGCCCAAAGAGATCCATGTGAAGGAGCTCCAAGGGCCTCTTCGAGTAGATGATAGTCGTGGGAGGATGAGCCTTCTCATGTAGCTTTCCGTCAATACAAGCACTGCAAGCACGATCTTTGCCAAAACTAACATTTGTTAGTCCACGGACATGGTCCCCCTTGAGAAGACTTTGTAAAGATCTCATATTGTCGTGGGCTAAATGGTGATGCCTAAGCCATCCCACGTCAACTTTAGCCATTAGGCATGTCACGGTCTTAGTGGGTTGCTCCGAAAAGTTAATCACATAAAGACCATTCTCTACATGCCCAACAAAGGCAACTTTAAGAGTCTTGCTCAACAAGAGGGCCACAATATTAATATCAAAGAAAGTGACAAAGCCCATGAGTGCAAGTTGACGAACGGAAAGTAAGTTGTATGCAAGGGACTCAACAACCATGACTTCCTCAATCATGAGATCATAAGAAGTGACAACCTTGCCAAGACCCAATACCTTAGAAGATGAGGCATCACCCCACTTGACATTGGTGGGCATAGATGAAACCTTGTGCACATCCACCACCAAGTCCTTGCTTCCGGTCATATGATTTGTGGCTCCACTATCGAGCAACCATGATCCCCCACCGGAAGCAAACACCTACAAGAGATCAATGCTTGGTTTTAGGTACCCATTTTGTAATGGGTCCTTTGATGCTAGTAATAAGGGTCTTAGGAACCCAAGCAGACCATTCAATGTACTCATAAGAAGAACCAACAAATTTGGCATAAACATGCCCATCACTAGCGCGACATAACACATAAGAAGGGTTAAAGTTGCTGGCTTTGTTGGAAGGAGTGGCATTGCCGTTCTTGACACCACCACCCTTCACATTGTTATTCTTCTCCTTAGAAGCACCCTCTCCCTCCTTCACAAAAGTTTGCTTGAGAGGAGGAGGTCATTTGGCCTTGTCATTCTTCTTCTTATTCTTGGACTTGGGTGCAAACCCAATTCCCTCCTTGCCCACAACTTCCTTTTGATTGCTCAAAAGTTCGTTAAGGTTCTTCTCACCTTGTATGCAAGACACAAGGCCTTTCTCATGTTGCTCCTTCAACTTTGAATTCTCCTCCACAAGATGCACATGCTCACAACCACTAGTACGCGTTGGTCCTATACAAACGGGTTTTAACCCCTTTTCGCGACAGCATTTGGAACCGTCGCCAAGTGAGTGTGGGCGATAGGGGGGGGGTCCTTCCCACACGACCCAAAAACCTTTGGGGATATGCCCTCCTGGCATACACGCTCAGCAAAATGAGGTCATGTGCGACCGACGAGCGCTCAAATATGGAAATATGTACAGTAGAGCTAAAAAATACAATTATACGACGAAATTGTTTCCGTTTGCAAGTACATCCCACACAGTCAGTCCCCACTAAACGTTTCTGTTCGTATGTACATCCCACACAGTTGCTCCAAGAAAAACATTTCCGTTCACAGGTACATCACACACAATTTTTCCCATTAAATCATTTGCGTTATTGAATGCATCACACATGATCCATAGAAGAAACTGTGTGGCAAAGGCTGTCCATCACACACAGTTTTTATGTGGTAAACATTTGCGCAAGGTGGCATAACACAATTTTTTTCAAGAGAAATTCATGTGTGATTGTTCACTGATCCAACACGGTTTATTCCTAGAAACTATGTGCGTTGCCTGAGGTCATCGCCCATGGTATTTTTTCAACAATCGTTTGCAATAGCAAAACCCAATTAGAAGGCTAATTATCTGATTATTCATAATCCATTTATTAATCTAATTAACATTTCATATTAAGCACACAATATATTTTATTTTCATAATTGAAATACATCAGAGTACACCATCATATAGCTTCAGCACTCAGCTACCCCATTACACAACTTCACCAGGACCAAGTTTCACATGCAACATCTATAACCTTTTGAAATTAGCATCATAGACGGTACATAGACAGATGTATCTTATCTGGAAAACTGCTGAAGCAGAAGGTGAATATTGAGTCTTCATTGATGTTGAAGGTCTTTGTAACTTTAGGCCAGTGCCTGTGGATGATTGACCGTCCATCCTTCGTCCTCTTCAAGAGCACTTCAATATTGAACCGTGGGTGTTGTATGAATACCTTCCTCGCCTCCTGACCATACAGGTGGTTTGAGAGGTAATCATCAGTGAGCTGCTTTGGAAAGGCCTGAAAACAAGGATGTGCATAAATATCTTCTCTATATTGGAAATTGGGCAAACGAATAAAAAAGGAAAGGTATAATAGTTAGTACCATCCTGTAGTGAACTGATGTCTTCTTCATTGTGCACACAAAAATCTTTTTGTTTTTCTGTCGCTAATTTCTTTATCCTAACAATATTTCTGAGTTTCTTGACTTGACAAATAGTCATGTACAACTCATTTCCCCATATGCAAAAGGGTCAAACAGTGGGTCAAAACCTCTAATAGTAGGACCTACACGTGCAAGAACAAATTGTTAAAAACCTAAATATTAGAATGGTTCCCGCAATTGCCCAATAATGTGCTATTAGACAACGGTCCATGCACGTGCTAACCTCGATTGTAAACCTCAGTGCTTCCCATTGTTTCCCTGCAACACATATAAACTAGTTAGTCATCAGGTTAAGTAAGAGTTCTCATGCTATCAGTAAAATATGTTGATGAAAAATAAGCACATTGCAGATTCATCAGATTAATTCAAGCCACATGGAAAACCCATTTATCCAAACCAAGCATGATTAAGAACTAGGAAATATATCACTTGTATATGTTTCTCATGTATTAAGTGCAACCAAATTCGATTTATTCCTCACATGCACAACAATACAAAATTCTACCCACGATAATTGGACATCACAGTGTAGAGTTGAACCAAGCAGTTAGCTAAACACCACAACAAATGAACCAAACATTAACTGAGCACCACATTGCACAATATAACATACTCTTAATAGAAGATCAGACAGTTAACCAAACCAAGCATGCTTAACAACTTGGAAATATAGCAATTGTATTTGTTTCTCATGTATTTAGTACAACATAATTATATTTATTTCTCACATGGTATACAATAAAAGAATACACCCACAACTATTGAACATCGCATTGCAGAATTGAGCCAAACAGCTGCTACCTCTTGAGCATGCGTTGGTTTTCCCTTGAAGAGGAAAGGGTGATGCAACAAAGTAGCGTAAGTATATCCCTCAGTTTTTGAGAACCAAGGTATCAATCTAGTAGGATACAACACACAAGTCACCTAGTACCTGCACAAACAATCAAGAACCTTGCAACCAACGTGATAAAGGGGTTGTCAATCCCTTCATGGCCACTTGCAAAAGTGAGATCTGATAAAGATAGTAAAGTAAATAGAGGGAGTCCTGTATTAAGGGGTCTCCGGACAGCCGGGCTATATGCTTTGGCCGGACTGTTGGACTATGAAGATACAAGATTGAAGACTTCGTCTCGTGTCCGGATGGGACTTTCCTTGGCGTGGAAGGCAAGATTGGCAATACGGATATGTAGATCTCCTCCCTTATAACCAACTCTGTGTAACCCTAGCCGCCTCCGGTGTCTATATAAACCGGAGGGTTTAGTCCGTAGGACAACATACAATCATACCATAGGCTAGCTTCTAGGGTTTAGCCTCTCTGATCTCATGGTGGATCTACTCTTGTAATACTCATATCATCAAGAACAATCAAGTAGGATGTAGGGTTTTACCTCTATCAAGAGGGCCCGAACCTGGGTAAAACATCGTGTCCCCTGCCTCCTGTTACCATCCGCCTTAGACGCACAGTTCGGGACCCCCTACCCGAGATCTGCCGGTTTTGACACCAACATTGGTGCTTTCATTGAGAGTTCCACTGTGTCGTCACCATAAGGCTCGATGGTTCCTTCGATCATCGCTGGCGATGCGGTCTAGGGTGAGGCTTTCCTCCCCGGACAGATCTTCATATTCGGCGGCTTTGCACCGCGGGCCAATTCGCTTGGCCATCTGGAGCAGATTGAGAGCTACACCCCTGGCCATCAGGTCAGATTTGGAAACTTGAACTACACGACCGACATCCGCGGAGACTTGATCTTCGACGGATTTGAGCCCATGTCGGACGCGCAGTACAATCTTGACGAGCATGATGTAACTCTGCCGTCGGACAGTATTCGGGAGATCGCATCCATAGCTACTCCGTCCATCAATCCGGAGAAAGTCGCGCCATCCGAGAGCGGAGGGATGGACCCCGCCATGGAGGCCGCACTCTCAGTGGCGATAGAGCCGGATACTGACTTTACCCCTTACGAGAGCTGTGTCACCAAACCACTAGATTCATCCATGGCCACGGACTCCGAGCCGCTCATATCCGTGCCTGTCGAGTCCGACTGGGCGCCAATCATGGAGTTCACCTCCGCGGACATATTTCAGCACTCACCCTTCGGGGATATGCTCAATTCATTAAGGTCTCTCTCCCTGTCAGGAGAACCTTGGCTGAACTATGTCCGTCTAGAATGGGATGCGGGCGACGAGGAAATCCGCTGCCCACCCACCACCCACTTAGTAGCCACTGTCGACGACTTAACCGACATGCTCGACTTCGGCTCCGAAGACTTCGACAGTATGGACGACGAAGCCGGAGTCGAACATGATCCACCACCCTCAGGGCACTGGACCGCCACCTCCTCATATGATATATACATGGTGGACACCCCCAAAGAAGCCAATGGGGACGAGAAAGCGGAGGATGACACCTCCAAAAAGCAAGCCAAGCACCGACGTTAGCGGAGCTGCTCTAAGTCCCACCACAGCAAGAGCAGTGATACCGGCACAGGAGATAATAATACTCCGGATAGCGCCGAAGACAACAACAATCCCCTCCAGCACGGTGTAGAGCTAGAGGACGGACAAGCTAGCCCCCCAGAGCGGGTAGCAGATGGAGAACCGGAGGAGGACAATTACATGCCTCTCTCCGAAGACGAGGCGAGCCTCGGTGACGACGAGTTTATCGTGCCTGAGGACCCCGTCGAGAAAGACCGCTTCAAGCGCCGGCTTATGGCCACGACAAGTAGCCTGAAAAAGAAACAACAGCAGCTTCAAGCTGATCAAGACTTGCTAGCAGACAGATGGACCGAAGTCCTTGCAGCCCAGGAGCACGAATTCGAGCGCCCGTCCAAGAGTTACCCCAACGCAGGTTCCTACCCCACCTCGAGGAGGAAGCATTGAAGCCTCATTCACCCGTGTACGATGCGGCTGACCAGCCACTACGCGGCCGAGCCAGAGAGGCGTTTCAGCCTAAAGTTCAGTCCACACCTCGTCGCCACTCAATCAGAGATACTAAGGCCTGGGGCAACATAGAGGATCTGCGAGACATCTTGGACAACAAGGCAAAAATCACAAGGTCAATATACGGGACACGAACACGTGCGCCAACACGGGACGATGATCGTCGCGTCGGATACACCAAGTGTAAATCCGGCTGGGCCGAATACAGCAGACAAGACTCATATGAACTACGTCAGGATATAGCCCGGCACAGAGGCGCCACACACCCCCTATGCTTCACTGATGAAGTTATGAATCATGAATTCCTGGAGGGTTTCAAACTCGTAAACATCGAATCATACGACGGCACAACAGATCCCGCTGTATGGATTGAGGACTTCCTCCTTCACATCCACATGGGTCGCGGTGATGATCTACATGCCATCAAGTACCTCCCACTAAAACTCAAAGGACCAGCTCAGCATTGGCTGAATAGCTTGACAGCAGATTCCGTTGGCAGTTGGGAGGATTTGGAAGATGCATTTCTTAACAACTTCCAGGGCACTTATGTGCGGCCACCGGATGCTGATGACTTGAGCCACATAACCCAGCAGCCAGGGGAATCGGCCAGACAATTCTGGACACGGTTCCTGACTAAGAAAAATCAAATTGTAGACTGTCCCGATGCAGAAGCCCTAGCGGCATTTAAGCATAACATCCGCGACGAGTGGGTCGCCTGCCACCTCGGCCAGGAGAAGCCGAAATCTATGGCAGCCCTCACAACACTCATGACCCACTTTTGCGCGGGCGAAGACAGCTGGCTGGCCCGCAGCAACAACACATCAAGGAATCCGGATACCTCGGATACCAAAGACGTTAACGGTAGGCAGCATCGCAATAGACCAAAGCTCCACAATAACGGCAACAACTCTGAAGATACGGCAGTCAACGCCGAATTCAAAGGCTCTAGATCCGGTCAGCGGAAAAATCCATTCAAAAGAAATACTCCGGCTCCCTCCAGTCTGGATCGCATACTGGATCGCTCGTGTTAACTCCACGGCACCCCGACAAGCCAGCCAATCATACCAACAGAGAGTGCTGGGTGTTCAAGCAGGCCGACAAGTTATATGCCAAAAATAAGGACAAGGGGCTGCATAGCGATAACGAGGAGGAGCCACAGCCGCCGAAGCCAGGAGGGCAGCAACTCACATTCCCAAGAGGGAGCGGAAGTGTGCACTACGGGATGTGTACGCGATGGAGCCCATCGCCCCGAAGTTCAACCCATGGTCTGCTTGTCCGATCACCTTCGATCGCAAGGACCACCGCACTAGCATCCGTCATGGCGGATCCGCCGCACTGGTCCTAGACCCCATCATTGACGGATTTCACCTCACTCGAGTCCTTATGGACGGCGGCAGCAGCCTGAACCTGCTTTATTAGGATAAAGTGCGAAAAATGGGTATCGATCCCTCAAGGATCAAACCCAGCAAAACCACCTTTAAAGGCGTCATCCTAGGTGTAGAGGCCCATTGCACAGGCTCAATCACACTGGAAGCGGTCTTCGGATCACCGGATAACTTCCGAAGTGAAGAGTTAATCTTTGACATTGTCCCGTTTCGCAGTGGCTATCATGCACTGCTCAGACGGACAACATTTGCAAAATTTAATGCAGTGCCGCATTACGCATACCTCAAGCTCAAGATGCCAGGACCTCGCAGGGTCATAACAGTAAATGGAAACACAAAACACTCGCTCTGTACGGAAGGGCACACTGCGGCCCTTGCAGCAAGGCACAAAGCAGCCTGTTCAGACAGACCACTCATTCGGTGTTACAGCCCCCGGACACCTTCAAGCGCGTCCGGAATAATCTGCAACAGGATCGCCTGGCGCGATCTACGCTCTCCTAGCAATTCGGCCCTCGTCCCAGTCCCAGTGCAGCAACGAAATTCGTGCCGCACGTACATAACTACGCATTGAAAATACCATGGACATAGGCGGGGGCACAATCAGGACACGCCCCGCATTGTGGCTTAACCACACCAGGGGCTGTATACCTTTGACATTCCCTCTCTCTTTCAAGGCCTAATTCTTCGGAAGGCCTTTCCGGCAGTTCGACGGCCGGACACATTCCGGAAGCAACAACCAAGGCGGCAAGAAGCTAAGATGAACATGGGAACCGCCAGGTGGTCTCTAGTAATACTTGTTATACCCACTTTTCACTATTATTGCGTAGCTTGCCTTGGATAGGACATTTCGAATTGTCCTACTTTACGCTTATTGCACTACTTTTACCAGTGCGCTTCGACGTACTATACAAATAACAATGCATATTATTAATTTGTTATTGCATTATTTAAGTTTTTCTCTTTCTCCTATATGTCCATTTACGACATTCCGCACCTGCACGCTCGGGTATGGTCGGTACACCAGGGGCTCTCGTTCACCCCGTAATACGGCGCAAGAAGTCCGAACACTTTCGATAGTGCGGCACCCCGAACTTATAGCATTATATGCATCAGCTCCGAATCATGTCTTGGGTCAAATGTTGGGTTGCCCGGCTCCCATGCTTTGGTACCTTACGTTCCGCTATATCGGCTAAGGTAGCAGTGGGAGAACTACTGCGATTGTGTCTCGGCTAAGGTACTGTGTTTTGCCCCTAAATTCAAAAAACCCTCGTTTCTGCCCAAGCTCGTTTGCTCTTCTTATGTTTTTGCCCTTTGACCGTTTGACCGTAACTTTGAAAACTTCATAACGAATTCATACTAACTCAGAAAAATGCATATAAGATATCAAAATGTCCGGAAAAACATCACCTATATGTGCATGTAATTTGCATTCATGACAAAAAGGGCATTCATGACAAAAGACATCATATGATCTCAAACTGAGATAGGGACTTTTCAGTACTTTTGTCATGAATGCAAATGGCATGCACATATAGGTGATGTTTTTCCAATCATTTTGATATCTTATTTGCATTTTTCCGAGTTAGTATTAATTCGTTATGAAGTTTTCAAAGTTGCAGTCAAACGGTCAAAGGGCAAAAACATAAGAGGAGTAAACGAGGTTGGATAGAAATGAGGGTTTTTTGAATTTAGGGGCAAAACACACGGGTGTGACACAACTAGGGGCTCAAATGTAATTGTCCCTATTTTAAATTAAGAAAGCGTCGCATGGCGCAAAAAGAACTCGTTTAATATTACAGGATCACATGGGCATGTTCATTCAAAAATTACATCCTTGGCACACTCATCCGCCACTAAGAGGGAACCCTTCAGGACACTCTCATAGTAATTCTCGGGGCAGCGATGCTCCTTGCCCTCCGGCGGCCCCTCCTTGACAAGCTTCACAGCGTCCAACTTCCCCCAATGCACCTTCGCCCGGGCAAAAGCTCTGCGTGCACCTTCGATGCAGACGGATCGCTTGATGACTTCAAGACGTGGGCAGGCTTCCACCAGCCGCCTCACCAGACCAAAGTAGCAGCCGGACAAGGGCTCGCCAGGCCACATCCGGACTATAAGGCCCTTCATGGCCTGTTCGGCCGCCTTGTGAAGTTCGACCAACTGCTTTAGCTGGTCGCTCAAGGACACGGGGTGTTCGGTCCCAGTATACTGAGACCAGAACAACTTCTCCGTTGAGCTCCCCTCCTCAGCCCGGTGAAACTCCGCGGCATCCAGCACACTGCGGGGAAGATCTGCAAACGCTCCTGGAGAGCTCCGAACTCGGGTAAGAAAAATGGAAGTCTCCTTCACATGCTTGCTTTGCATATTAAATGCCTTACCCACTGCTATCTTCTTTCCCGCATCAATCTCCTGGAGGGCCTTGTGGGCTTCGGCCTTGGTGCTCCGGACGCTTTCGAGCGCCTACGCGAGCTCGGATTCCCGCGTCTTGGAGTCAAGCTCCAAGGACTCGTGCTTCTTGGCGAGAGCCTCGAGATCTTGCTGCACCTCGCCCACTCGGGCTTCTTGTTTCTCCCATTCAATACGTTCTTTGGCCGCTTTGTCTTCGGTCACGAACAACGCCTTCCGCAGGGTCTCCACCTCGGTCGTGGCCCCTGACAAATTCATGATGATCCTATTACTTTGCACAGAACTTCTTATTAACTATATAAAATGGGGTATATCTTACCTGTGCTCTCTTCGAGCTGCCCCATGGTAAGGCCGAGCTCGTCCTCGGACCGCTTCAGGGCTTGCTTGAGCGTAGAGACCTCCGCAGTACGTGCGGCAGCGGCCAGCAGGGAAGCCTGCACATACACATAGACATACTCCGATTAGACTCCTGAGTTATCATTTGATACTCTATTCGAGTTTTCTTCGTGAACGCCGACAGAGCATCAGGGGCTACTATCTATGCGGTAATATTTTTATATTTTGAATGCTTACCTCAAAGCCTGTTAGGAGGCTGGCGCAAGCTTCAGTCAGCCTGTTCTTGGCGGACTGAACCTCCTTAACCACCGCACTCATGATAGTGCGGTGTTCTTCATCGATGGAAGCGCTATGAAGCGCTTCCAGCAAGTTGTCAGGTGCCTCTGGTTGGACAGAGGACACCAGCACGGATGGTTGGCCCCCTTAATGGGGGACCGCATGCCGAAGTACGGAGCCATTGAAGGCTCCTGCGTGGTGTCCGGCTGGGGCCCGAACTCGAAGCCCGTAGGAGCCTCGCTCCCTTGGTACCCAGGGTCCGGGAGGTCGCCGTGAGGCCCCCCCAGGACCGTCTCCCCTTGGGACGGTGCCTCTTGAGACACCACCTCGACGTTGTCCGTAGGGCGAGGGGTGGAAGCCGTCGGAGGAGAACCGCTGTTCATATCCGACGAGCCCAAAGAGCAGCTCGATGAGGGTACGTCGAGATGAGCTCGGGCCGGACTGCATAATCGGGTTCGGCATGAGCAAATGCAGTACAATAAAACATACCATGAAATACTATGGTGTCCGGACACTTACAACTTCGCCAGGGGCTTGTCCCTGGGTAGCCACTCGTCGCCGCTGTCGGCGGCCGTCGTGTTACAGTCCGGAGGGAGGGTCTTTCCCTTCTTGGACCCTTCGGCCTCCCCGGATGGGTCGGCCTTCCTTTTCTTGTCTCCCCCGGTGGGGGGGGACCTTTTCTCCTCCTCCTCGTTTCCGTGGGAGGAGGGCGCGTCGGACTCATCAGATGATGAGTCCGATAGAACCATCTTTGCACCGGAAACCCTTTCGGGTCCCCTCGGCCTTCTTCTTGGCCGTCTTTTCCGGCACCTCGTAAGGTGCCGGAGTCAGCATCTTCGTTAGAAGAGCGTTTGCAGGATCTTCGAGCAGAGGGGCTGGGCAATCAAGCTGCTCCGCTGTCTTTATCCAGTCCTGTTAATGACATGAAAGCTTAGATCCAGCACATAACTAAACCAGGGCGCATAAATACCCTGAGAGATATAAAAGCCTACCGAATGGGCGCGATGCTTTGAGCTAAGTCCACGGTCCTCGGTGAGGGAGGGAGGTATCTCGAAGCCATTGAACAATACCCTCCAGACGTCCTCGTGTGTCGTGTCGTAGAGCTCTCGCAGCGTCTGGTGCTGGGCCGAGTCGAACTCCCACAAAACAAATGCCCGTTGTTGGCATGGAAGGATCCGGTGGAGGAGCATGACCTGGACCACATTGACGAGCTTGATTTTCTTGCTCGTCATGTTCTGGATGCAGGTCTGGAGTCCGTTCAGCTCTATCGGAGAACCCCAGGACAGGCCCTTCTTTTTCCAGGAGGTGAGCCACGTGGGGATTCCGGATCGAAATTTGGGGGCCACCACCCAGTTGGAGTCGTGCGGCTCGGTGATGTAGAACCACCTCGATTGCCACCCCTTTACGGTATCCACGTAGGTACCCTCGAGCCAGATGACATTGGGCATCTTGCCCACCATGGCTCCTCCACATTCTGCTTGCTGGCCTCCCACCACCTTCGGTTTGACATTGAAGGTTTTCAGCCGTAGGCCGAAGTGGGGCCTGATGCGGAGGAAGGCCTCACACACGACAATAAACGTCGAGATGTTGAGGATAAAGTTGGGGGCCAGATCATGGAAATCCAGCCTGTAGTAGAACATGAGCCCGTGGACAAATGGGTGGATTGGAAATCCCAGTCCGTAGACGAAATGGGAAAGAAAAACTACCTTCTCATGGGGTTCGGGCATTGGGACGATCTGCCCCGCATTCGGCAGCCGGTGCGCGATATTCGCAGGTAGGTATCCGGCCTCCCGTAACTTTTTGATGTTTTCCTCCGTGATGGAGGAAGCCATCCACTTGCCTCCTGCTCCAGACATCCTTGGAGTGGTTTGATAAGAAGGACGCGAGCTTGGGCGCTAGAGCTTGAGTGTGCAGGAATGGGAAAGCGAGAAGGAAGAAGGCATGGGTGAAAAAAGTAGATCTTTGTCCCTTTTATAAGGGCAGAGGAGGCGATGAGTCTCCCCACTTGCCTGGCAAAACTTCTTATTCCCCAGGCGCCGTAATTGATGGCGCGGTTGGGTTACCCACATCCGTATTGATGAGAATCCCGTGATAAGGGGAACACGATCTTTGCTTTGACAAGACGTATCGAGAAAACCGCCTCGCGATGTGCGCGGAGCTGGTTGAGAAAAGCGGTTCGAATAATAACCAGGCCATGAAGTGATGTCATACTATCAAAACCTGTCAGCAGATTGGATTTATGGAAGTATTATTCTCTCTACGGTGGTATGTGGAACTTATTTTACAGGGTCGGACACTATCCTTTCATTCAAACCCTTCCATGGTGTATTCGGAGGAGGAACCCGCCTTGCAATGCCGAAGACAACACTGCGCGCCGACTCATCGTCATTGAAGCCTGGTTCAGGGGCTACCGAGGGAGTCCTAGATTAGGGGGTGTCGGTGTCAAAACCGGCAGATCTCGGGTAGGGGGTCCCGAACTGTGCGTCTAGGCCGGATGGTAACAGGAGGCAGGGGACACAATGTTTTACCCAGGTTCGGGCCCTCTTGATGGAGGTAAAACCCTACGTTCTGCTTGATTGATATTGATGATATGGGTAGTACAAGAGTAGATCTACCACGAGATCAGAGAGGCTAAACCCTAGAAGCTAGCCTATGGTATGATTGTATGTCATGGTTGTGTTGTCCTACGGACTAAAACCCTTCGGTTTATATAGACACCGGAGAGGGTTAGGGTTACACAAGGTCGGTTACAAAGGAGGAGATATCCATATCCGTATTGCCTAGCTTGCCTTCCACGCTAAGTAGAGTCCCATCCAGACACGAGACGAAATCTTCAATCTTGTATCTTCATAGTCTAACAGTCCGGCCAATGGAGATAGTCCGGCTGTCCAGAGACCCCCTAATCTAGGACTCCCTCAGTAGCCCCTGAACCAGGCTTCAATGACGATGAGTCCGGCGCGCAGTATTCTCTTCGGCATTGCAAGGCGGGTTCCTTCTCCGAATACATCACAGAAGAATTTGAATATGAGGATAGTGTCCGACCCTCCAAAATAAGTTCCACATATCGCTGTAGAGAGAATAATATTTTCGCAAATCCAATTTGCTGACTTGTTTTGGCAGCATGGTGTTATGTCATGGCCCGGTGATTATTCAAACCATTTTTCTTCAACCAGCTCCACACATAACGCGAGGCGGTTTCTTGACACGTCTTGTCAAAGCAGAGATCGTGTTCCCCCAATTACGGGATTCTCATTAATGCGGTCATGGGTAACCCAACTGTGTCTAGGACTCCTAGATTATAGGCAAGTCCTAAACGGCTACGGAGAAGACACTTGATATTCACCCTCTTTATAAAGGGACAAGGTTTTCGCTTTTTCCCTCTCGTGCTCAATCCAACCCTTCCCCCGCCTCGAGTTCCAACACCCAAAGCCCAGGTTAGGTGCTCCGGATCTTCAATCATGTCCGGATCCAGCCTTCAAGGCTGATGGATGCCCTCCTCCGTGAAGGAAGAGGACATCAAGAAGTTGAGGGAGGCCAGATACCTGACCGCCGAGGTTTCGCATCAGCTACCTGCTCGAGGGCAGTTCGTCCCTACTCTCGAACCCAACGAGAACGTCATGTTCGTCTCCCACTTCCTCCGAGGCCTAGGCCTCACTCTGGATCCCTTCGTCAGGGGTTTGATGTTCTATTACGGTCTAGATTTCCACGATCTATCTCCGGACTCCTTTCTCCACATCTCGACATTTATTGTCGTGTGTGAGGCCTTCCTCCGCATTACCCCTCACTTCGGCCTGTGGCTCAAGACCTTGAAGTGAAGCCGAAGATGATCGAGGGGCAACATGTAGCGTGCGGAGGTGCATCAATAGGCAAGATGGCAGGAGCTCCATGGCCGAAAGGTTCCTTTCCAGAGGTGTCCGAATTATGGCAACGGGAGTGGTTTTACGTCACGGCTCCCAGAAGTGCCAAGTGGGCGGCTGCCCCCGCTTTCCGCTCGGGCCCCCCACCACAACTAATGTCATGGATTAGCAGAGGTCTGAGCTGGGGTCCAGCCAAGGACGTGCCTATACTGCAAAGCCGCATTCGAGATCTCTTCGAGGGAGATTTTAATTTGGTCGTGGTAATACAGGTTATGCTGGTTCATCAAGTCCAGCCTTGCAAACGCCGCCCCCTTCGCTTGTGGGAGTTCAACCCAGAAGGAACGCGTGCCATTCAAAGTTTCCTCGGCCTGACGCACGAGGATATGTACAAGTCATTCTTCGGACCTCAAATAGAGTGTCTGGATACTACCGAGGACGTGGGCCTGAGCAGTAACTGTGCCGCCGAACAAGTAAGAAATCCTCTAGCCGAACACACTGTCTTTTATTCATCATGAAGTTATTTCTGAGAGTTCGCTCTTTGACCAGGATTGGATAACAAAGGCGAAGATGATTCGGTGTTTGGCCCCCCTCCCTGAGGGTTTGGCAAATCCGGTATTGGAAAAGATGCTCGAGCTCGCACCTTGCCCGGAGCCCTCGAAGTAAGATACAAGGGGGGGGGATAATATGGGCGGACGCGGGCCCCCATCGCTGCCAGTTCCAACCGAGGGAATGAGCGTCTCCATGAAGGAGGATAACCGGGGGAGGAAAAGGACTGCTTCTGAGGATCCGGAAGCCGAGGCCTCCAAACGGGAGAAGAAGTCTCCCATAGAGGGTCCTGCCTCGGGGGGTGCTTTCGCCGCACAAAGTCCGCGGGGGGATCAGCCCTCCAACGAGTCGTAAGTGATCCAAAATACTTTAATAGTGAAGGTATACTATCTTTTTTCTGATAAAATAACCACCACATATATCTTGCAGTTCGGGCCTTAGCCCCTCTCAGCTGAGCTCATCTTCGGGGGATCTTCTTCCAGAGATGATGGAGAGCGAAACGCCTCCCCCGGACTCCTCCGCTCAAGAAGCGGGCGACCCAAAAGTGTCGTCACGGAGGGCCTCTTCGGATTCGGTGAGGCCAGAAGATAATCCCATAGACCCCCGAAGTCCCTAGCGTCCAGCTCCCGAAGAGAGCAAACAAAAGAGTCCAACACCGTCTGGTATGCGGCCGGACGTTCTGAGGGAGCTGGTGGGGCGGGCGGCCATCTTAGAAGAACACCGTACTCTGATGGGTATTGTGATGGAGAGAATTTCGTCCGCCGAAAGCGGATTACATGAAGCCTTTATGAGTCTACTGACAGGCTTTGAGGTACGTGAGATAATATGTGATAGTACCGCACATGTTAGGTGTGCCCTGTGTAGATAGTAGCCCCTGAGACTCTGGTTGTCATTGAGAACGGCGACGAACAGAGGGTCATAGTCCCAGGCAATAACCAGACTGCCCTTATGTGTAGGTGGTGGAAGCTCCGGTGGCTAGCCGGACTAGTGAGTTTGCCGAATTAAAACGGCAACTGGATGTGGCAGACGCCGACATCGGGCTTGTTAACAAGAGGCTTGACGAGGCACAGGGTAAGTGTTATTATCTGGTGAATGCCACATAGTAAGAGCAGCATGATGCTAGTATCTTTAATATGTTGTGACTGCAGATGGAGCTGCCACCGTGGAAACCTTGCGGGCAGAACTTGCCCGAGCCAAGGAACAAGCGAGGATTAGTAATGCGGCTGCTTTGAAGGCGGCCGAAGAGTTGAAAGCCGAGAAGGCCGCATATTGAGAGAGCCAAGAGAAGATGGCCAAGATGGCCATAGAATTAAAAGACACTGCCGACCGTTGCCGGCTCCTTGAAAAAGAAAACCGAGCGAAGGCAACGGACCTTGAGAAGGCCACAATGGCGGACAAAGACACCCGCTCTGCTATGAGAGCGAAGAAGGAGGAGCTGCGGGAAGCCGGGGATATTGCGGCTGGGAAGCCCTTCATGCTACGGAGGAAGTTCAGAGATCCACGGTATGCCCCTATGGATCGGCTGTGCAGTTGGGCAGATGCATATATGGACTTGGTGGCGAGTGCTGCCGATGCGGCCAAATACTTCCAAGGTCAAACATATCGTGAAGTGGACAAGCTGTTCTGGTCACAATTCAACGTTCCAGAGCGTCCGCTTCCATTGACTGATCAGCTAGCTGAATGGGCCGAACTAAATAGGTTGTCCGGACTCGCCATGAGGTCTGTCGTGGATCAGCTATGGCCGGAAAAGCCAAAGCCGAACATCTATTTCAGTTTAGTGCAGCGGTTCCTTGGTGCGGTGCCGCGCATTAATGCAATGAAGAGGTCGGCGTGCATAGAAGGCTCACGGATGGCCCTTGCCCGTGTTAAAGCATACTGGGCGGAGATGGACGCTACCACTGTTGCGGCGCAGGGTTCGGCCATAGGCCGAGTGGCTGCCGAGCACTATTTCGAGGAGGTTCTCGAGGGTGCTTGTTTGATAGAGGCCCAGTGCTCGAAGAATATTATGTTTGAGTGACATGTATTCCCATTGTAAACATAATATTTTTATGAAATTTTATAAGGCTGTGTTTATACTTTTGCCCGAAAGTAATATGATGCCTCCTGTGCGGCCGTTTATGTATACATGTGTATAACCTGAAATATTGCAGTCGTCGGCTTCAGCCCCACGCATATAATGCGGAGGTGTTCGCAAAAAACGCGTGTTCACACTTAACCCAACATCTTGATCCTATTAAGGAGGTGATAGCGTAGCGAACGAGGCAACCGGACTATAATGCTTTAACACTTTCACTTAGCCATAGGAGTTTGACAGTGGGGCTACTAGATAGCCCCTGGTGGCTCCACACTCTCCCGATCTCGGGGTGCGTACATGCCTGGCCGGAAAACGGCCCTTCGTTAAGGCGGGGGAATTCTAACATTCCGATAGGTCATCGAGTGGTTGACTAGTCTCATGCTATATCATGACAGTCAGTTTTCGGCTTTCTCTACTGAGGTGCTCGTCCGGATGAACCAGGGCACAATCGCAGTAGTTCTCCTGGTGCTGCCTTAGCTGATAAAGCGGAACGTAAGGCACCAAAACACACGAGCCGAGCAAACCCAACATTTGACCAAAGACAATGATTCAAAGCTGATGCATATAAGGCCAAACTCACGACGCCGAACACTCCCTAAGGTGTTCGGTCTTTATGGTGTAAACCGGGCCTAAATAGTGCCCTTTGTAAGAATCCCCTTGTGTCCAGGTGCGTGCATTATTCTGACGTGGCCACACGCCAAGACGTCAGCATCCTTCTCAACTGTGCTGAGAATTCGGTGGATGTGTATCAATAAGAGACAGTAAAAAAGGTTTACGCATGGTCTTAATCTAAAAAGAATCCTTGGAACGGGTCCCTGCTACACGTCTGCGCCTGTGTCTCCGTTGTGCCGTATCCTAGACGGGTGTAGCACGATGATCATCTGTAAAAGAGAGGAACTTAGGTGAAAAAGTTGTCGTGCAAAAAGATAGTTTTTAAAGAAACCATGTATAACTAGAAATGAGTAGAAATTGCCACTTGTCTGCACGCGTTGAGCCCCTTGTATTTGTAATAGGGGTGTGTCCATCAATCCGGTATAAATTACATATAGCAGCGCCGGACTCGTCTAACCGCGTCCGTGGTCTTGACGACCTATCAAATACTTTAGTTGGCGAGGCCGTTTTTAGTGTGCGGCTGCCAAGGCAGTCGCATTCTCTTCGGTGCGCAAGAATCGCTTAATACTTCTGCTCACTGTAATGATGCCGCGTGGACCGGGCATCTTGAGCGTCAGGGAAGCGTAATGTGGTATTGCATTAAAGTGAGCAAAAGCTTCGCGTCCAAGTAGTGCTTGATAACCGGATTGGAACGGAGCAATGTGGAAGGTTAAATGTTCGCTACGGGAGTTATGGGGAAGCCGAATATAACCTTTAGTAGCAGGGAGCCCGTGCAGTGAGCCCCTGGGCCTGGCATTACTCCTTTAAAGGTAGTGTTACTATGGCAAATTTTTGTTGGGTCTATCCCCATTTCGCGGATTGTATCTTGGTATATCAGTTTTAGACTGCTGCCACCATCCATCAAGACTCGTGTGAAGTGGTATCTGTCAATTATTGGGTCTAATACTAGGGCAGCCCATCCTGCACGCCGGATACTTGCTGAGTAATCACGATGGTCGAAAGTGATCGGTTGAGACGACCAGTGGCAGGACTCCGCGGTGATAGGCCCTTGGGCATATTTTTCTGGGAGTGCCGTTTTGTTTCTCCCTTGATCACGTGTAACACGCTTACTATTTTGACTTCTGGTGGAAATTTCTTTTGTTCCCCAGTGTCTTGCTTGAGAGGCTCATCATCATCTTCACTTGATGTATCCTCACCCTTGTGTACGGCGTTGAGCTTGCCGGACTGCTTGAAGGACCAACATTCTCTATGGGTATGATTAGCGGGTTTACCAGGGTGCTATGGATCTGACATATTTGGTCCAGAATTTTGTTTAGGCTGGACAGTTCGTCTCTGGCGCCTTTAGAGGGCGGCTTTTGCTGACCTGGCCGAGAGCTTTTGAATCTGGCATTTACTGCCGTGCTCTTCATGCTGTCTTCTTTATTCCGGCATTTGTTATTGCTGTTGCGCCATGATTTCCCATTTCCATCTCCAACTTTGGATGTACTGGGGTCACTGGTGCTGCATCTGGCTAGCCTGCTATCCTCACCCGCGCAAAAGTGGGTCATGAGGCTTGTTAATGCTGCCATTGTTCTCGGCTTTTCTTGGCCGAGGTGTCTGGCAAGCCATTCGTCACGGACGCTATGCTTAAAAGCTGCCAAGGCTTCGGCGTCCGGACAGTCGACAATTTGGTTCTTTTTAGTAAGAAACCTGTTCCAAAGCTTTCGGGCTGACTCTCCGGGCTGTTGGGTTATATGACTCAAATCATCCGCATCCGGAGGTCGGACATAAGTCCCTTGAAAATTTGCCCGAAAGGCGTTTTCGAGCTCTTCCCAGCTTCCAATGGAGTTTTCGGGGAGGCTTTTAAGCCAGTGCCAAGCTGGCCCTTTGAGCTTGAGGGGTAAGTACTTGATGGCGTGGAGATCGTCTCCTCGAGCCATATGGATATGAAGGATATAGTCCTCGATCCAGACCCCAGGGTCTGTTGTTCCGTCGTATGACTCTATGTTTATGGGTTTGAATCCCTTTGGGAATTCATGGTCTAACACCTTATCAGTGAAACATAGGGGGTGTGTGGCACCCCTGTAGCTGGGTGTACCGCGTTGTTCTGATGCTTGTTGTGTTGCATCATATGCTGGGGCGCGCTTGCATGGTCCATAGATGGATCTGGTTACGCCGTCCTTTTGGTGCGAGCCCTTGTGTGGATCGCTTATTGGCTTGTGAGTGGAGTTGTTTGCCGCTCCATGTTGGCCGTGAGGTCGTCTATCTGGCCAGGTGGCCGTTTTGATTTTTTGTTTTGGGGGATCTAGGGCCTCCTCATCGAATTCGGGTAGCTCTTGGTGGGGCGATTGCCACCATACTTCGCTGCTGTGTTGAGTACTTTACTCCATCTGATTTGGAGTGTGTCCTACGCAGCCTTGAGCATTTTCTTCTGCCTTTTCAGACTCCTCGCAGTGGTAACAAGCCTTTGACGGGCATTCTGCTGCTCCAGGTGCCTGTCCGGCGTTATGTCATCCGGACTTTTATCTTTGACAGAATTGGTTTGTTCGGTTTGATTTTCCATATTGCCGTGGTCCAGCAGTAGTTCGCCCTGCTCCAACGCTGGGTCTGTATGATCGTTATTTATGCCGAGGCGGGATTTGGGGCGGCGCTTACGTTCCTCGTCGTCGTCTTCTTTTGGTGTGTCCACCATGTATACATCATATGATGAGGTGGACGTCCAGCGCCCTGTGGGCGGTGGTTCCTCTTCGCCTCCCTTATCGTCATCCATACCGTCGATGTCTTCGGAGTCGAAGTCGAGCATGTCAGTTAAATCATCGACAGTGGCTACGAAGTGGGTGGTGGGTGGGCGTCGAATTTCTCCGTCGTCCGCATCCCAATCCTGTTGGCCATAGTCCGGCCAGGGCTCTCCTAACAAAGAGAGAGACCTTAGTGAATTCAGAATGTCGCCGAAGGGCGAGTGCTGAAAGATATCCGCGGCGGTGAATTCCATGATCGGCGCCCAATCGGATTCGATTGGCAGGGGCGCGGACGGTTCAGATTCCAGAAAAGAGTCCGGCACCTTGGAGTCACGGGCATCGCAGAGGATTAGGCTGGTGTTCGGCTTGATCGCCGTTGAGACTGCAGCCCCTGAGGCGGTGTCTAGCCGCTCGTCCTCGATTGGCGCAGTTGGCTCCGAGCTAAGGGTCGGAGCTGATGCGGGCGCGACCTCTGGGGTACTGTTTGGTGGCAGAGCTAGGTCATACCTGTTGTGACAGTGCGGCACGCCCGGTTGTGGCTCGAATCCGTCGAAGATCAAGTCTCCACGGATATCGGCCGTATAGTTCAAACTTCCAAATCTGACCTGACGGCCAGGGGCGTAGCTTTCAATCTGCTCCAGATGGCCAAGCGAATTAGCCCGCAGTGCAAAGCCGCTGAATACGAAGATATGTCCGGGGAGAAAAGTCTCGCCCTGGACCACATCGCTATCGATGATGGTAGGAGCCATCAAGCCTAACGGCGACGACACAGAGGAACTCTCAATGAAAGCACCAATGTCGGTGTCAAAACCGGCGGATCTCGGGTAGGGGGTCCCGAACTGTGCGTCTAGGCCGGATGGTAACATGAGGTAGGGGACACAATGTTTTACCCAGGTTCGGACCCTCTTGATGGAGGTAAAACCCTACGTCCTGCTTGATTGATATTGATGATATGGGTAGTACAAGAGTAGATCTTCCACGAGATCAGAGAGGCTAAACCCTAGAAGCTAGCCTATGGTATGATTGTATGTTATGGTTGTTGTCCTACGGACTAAAACCCTTTGGTTTATATAGACACTGGAGAGGGTTAGGGTTACACAAGGTCGGTTACAAAGGAGGAGATATCCATATCCATATTCCCTAGCTTGCCTTCCACGCTAAGTAGAGTCCCATCCGGACACGAGACGAAGTCTTCAATCTTGTATCTTCATAGTCTAACAGTCCGGCCAATGGAGATAGTCCGGCTGTCCGGAGACCCCCTAATCAAGGACTCCCTCAGGGGGTCTCCGGACAGCCGGGCTATATCCTTTGGCCGCACTGTTTGACTATGAAGATACAAGATTGAAGACTTCGTCTCGTGTCCGGATGTGACTTTCCTTGGCATGGGAGGCAAGCTTGGCAATACGGATATGTAGATCTCCTCCCTTGTAACCGACTTTGTGTAACCCTAGCCCCCTCCGGTGTCTATATAAACCGGAGGGTTTAGTCCATAGGAAAACATACAATCATACTATAGGCTAGCTTCTAGGTTTAGCCTCTCTAATCTCATGGTAGACCTACTCTTGTAATACTCATATCATCAAGAACAATCAAGCAGGACGTAGGGTTTTACCTCTATCAAGAGGGCCCGAACCTGGGTAAAACATCGTGTCCCTTGCCTCCTGTTACCATCCGCCTTAGACGCACAGTTCGGGACCCCCTACCCGAGATCCACCGGTTTTGACACCGACATAAATATTTTTGGTATTTTTGTTGTATAGATTGGAAAGTAAAGATTGCAAAATAGTAAACGAGATGCGATGTAAATAAAAGATATGCAATATAATAAGAAAGTGACACGGGGGCCATATGTGTCACTAGTGGCTTCTCTCAAGATAGCATGTATTACGGTGGGTGAACAAATTACTGCCAAGCAATTGATAGAAAAGTGCATAGTTATGAGAATATCTAGGCAATGATCATGAATATAGGCATCACGTTCGTGTCAAGTAGATCGAAACGATTCTGCATCTACTACTATTACTCCACACATCGACCGCTATCCAGCATGCATCTAGAGTATTAAGTTCATAAGAACAGAGTAACGTTTTAAGCAAGATGACATGATGTAGAGGGATAAACTCAAACAATATGATATAAACCCCATCTTTTTATCCTCGATGGCAACAATACAACACGTGCCTTGCTGCCCCTACTGTCACTGGGAAAGGACACCACAAGATTGAACTCAAAGCTAAGCACTTCTCCATTGCAAGAAATATCAATCTACTAGGCCAAACTAAACCAATAATTTGAAGAGACTTGCAACGATATCAAATCATGCATATAAGAATTTAGAGAAGAACCAACTAATATTCATTGATAATCTTGTCCATAAACCCACAATTCATCGGATCTTGGCAAACACACCGCAAAAGAGTATTACATCCAATAGATCTCCAAGAACTTCGAGGAGAACTTTGTATTGAGAATCAAAGAGAGAAGAAGCCATCTAGCTCATAACTATGGACCCGAAGGTCTGTGGTAAACTACTCACGCTTCATCGGAGAGGCTATGGTGTTGATGTAGAAGCCCTCCGTGGTCGATTCCCCCTCCGGCTGATCGTCGGAAGAGGCCCCAAGATGGGATCTCACGGGTATAGAAGGTTGCAGCGGTGGAAAAGTGGTTTCGTGGCTCTCTATGATCGATCTAGGGTATAAGAGAGTATATATAGGTGGAAGAATACGCCGGTGGAGCTACGACGGGCCCACGAGGGTGTGGGCGCGCCTACCCCCCTGGGCACGCCCTCCTTCCTCGTGGCCTCCTCATGGCATTCCAGACTTCAACTCCAAGTCTTCTAGTTTGCTTTCGGTCCAAGAAAGACCATCGTGAAGGTTTCATTCCATTTGGTATTCCTTTTCTGCAAAACTCTAAAGTAGGAAAAAAATAGAAACTGGCACTGGGCCTTCGGTTAATAGGTTAGTCCCAAAAATAATATAGAAGAGCATATTAAAGCCCATTAAACATCCAAAACAGATAATATAATAGCATGGAACAATCAAAAATTATAGATACGTTGGAGACGTATCAACAGCCAATCGCGTCGCGTCGTCAGCGCTCGAGGCCTCGACGGTGGCCTCTACGGTGAGGTGCTCCTGCAAGATCTAGGGGTCGACACGAATGGAAACCATCGCGACCTCATCCGCGCGTGCGGCCGAGATTTGCTTCTCCACTGCCAAATGGTCCTTGGGTTCCTAGCTATACTGCGCGCACCATGGCTCAGGGTGGCGCCTATTTGGTGGAGGGGTCAGTGATTTTGGTGGAAGGTGTCGCTCCGACGGTAGGGGCATGTGGGATGTGGAAGGAGAAGGAGGATGGGGGTCGAGTGTGGATTACCTGCCTGGATAGGCGAGGCCGAGCAGCGTGGAGGAGGGTCGCCAACGAGGAGGCGGCGCTGCAAACAAGGAGTGAAGGTTTCAACTTGGAAAGGATGGCGGAAACAGGGGAAATGTGGCTTTTGGTAAGGAGGAGGGGGCGGGGAGGTAGATATTTCCGCGGAAGCCGAAAATTTGGAATCGCTTCAGCGAAAAAATATGCACGCAAAGTGTCATCAGACACGGTCCCTTATTCAGAACTGTGTACGATATGTGAACATCAAAAACAATTCAGATAGCTTAACCCGCGTGTGTTGAGTTTGAACGTCAATAATATTGCTTCGAATTTCCCTGGTTACAGTTGTCATCCACGTCATTGCATAAATTGGGTACACAAAGGAGACTAACTTCTTAATCGAGCAAGTTCAACAATTAAACAGAGATAGCTGACCTAAACATTACTCTAACAAATTAAAGACCGGCGATCTTAATTAAACAAAACGAAGAGTACTACTACGGTTGGTGCTCGTCGATCTCCGCCGCTGCCTCCATGTCCAGCTCACGCCTGGCATTCTCCTTGGGAAGGGGCTCCATGGCATCAATTGCACCATACTCGGCAAGCATCTCGCCATCCGCATACGCCATATCTTTGGAATAGGCCTCCACGAGCTCGGAGTGGGTGATACGTCTCCGTCGTATCTACTTTTCCAAACACTTTTTCCCTTGTTTTGGACTCTAACTTGCATGATTTGGATGGAACTAACCCGGACTGACGCTGTTTTCAGCAGAATTGCCATGGTGTTATTTATGTGCAGAAACAGAAGTTCTCGGAATGACCTGAAACTCCACGGAGCGTCTTTTGGAAATAATGAAAAATACTGGCAAAAGATCAAGGCCAGGGGGCCCACACCCTAGCCACGTGTGTGGGGGCGCGCCTGCCCCCTGGGCGCGCCCCCTACCTCGTGGGCCCACTGGAGCTCCTCCGACCTCAACTCCAACTCTATATATTCTCTTTCGGGGAGAAAAAAAAAGAGAGAAGGATTCATCACGTTTTATGATACGGAGCCACCGCCAAGCCCTAAAACCTCTCGGGAGGGCTGATCTGGAGTCCATTCGGGGCTCCGGAGAGGGGAATCCATCGCCATCGTCAACATCAACCATCCTCCATCACCAATTTCATGATGCTCACCGCCGTGCGTGAGTAATTCCATCGTAGGCTTGCTAGACGGTGATGGGTTGGATGAGATTTATCATGTAATCGAGTTAGTTTTGTTAGGGTTTGATCCCTAGTAACAACTATGTTCTGAGATTGATGTTGCTATGACTTTGCTATGCTTAATGCTTGTCACTAGGGCCCGAGTGCCATGATTTCAGATCTGAACCTATTATGTTTTCATCAATATATGAATGTTCTTGATCCTATCTTGCAAGTCTATAGTCACCTACTATGTGTTATGATCCGGCAACCCCGAAGTGACAATAATCGGGACCACTACCGGTGATGACCGTAGTTTGAGGAGTTCATGTATTCACTATGTGTTAATGCTTTGGTCCGGTACTCTATTAAAAGGAGGCCTTAATATCCCTTAGTTTCCGCTAGGACCCCGCTGCCATGGGAGGGTAGGACAAAAGATGTCATGCAAGTTCTTTTCCATAAGCACGTATGACTATATTCGGAATACATGCCTACATTACATTGATGAATTGGAGCTCGTTCTGTGTCACCCTAGGTTATGACTGTTACATGATGAACCACATCCGGCATAATTCTCTATCACCAATCCCTTGCCTACGAGCTTTCCATATATTGTTCTCCGCTTATTTACTTTTCTGTTGCTATTGTTATCATCACTACAAAATACCAAAAACATTACTTTTGCTACCGTTACTTTTGCTATCGTTACCACTACTATCATATTACTTTGCTACTAAACACTTTGCTGTAGATATTAAGTTTCCAGGTGTGGTTGAATTGACAACTCAGCTGCTAATACTTGAGAATATTCTTTGGCTCCCCTTGTGTCGAATCAATAAATTTGGGTTGAATACTCTACCCTCGAAAACTGTTGCGATCCCCTATACTTGTGGGTTATAAAGACTATTTTCTGGCGCCGTTGTCGGGGAGCATAGCTCTATTCTTTGAGTCACTTGGTATTTATATCTGCTTATCATTATGAAGAACTTGAGAGATCCAAAAACCAAGATTTATCCCTCAACTAACAGGGGAGGTAAGGAACTGCCATCTAGCTCTGCACTTGATTCACCTTCTGTTTTGAGTAAGCTTGCGACACCTAAACCTGCTTCTGCTATTCATTCTAACATGTCACATGTTATTGATGATGCCACTTCTGCTATGCATGATACTTATGATGAAACTACTTCTATGCTTGATACTACTATGCCACTTGGTGAATTTCTTGATGAACAACTTGCTAGGGTTAGAGAGAATGAAATTATTGAAACTGATAATATTGATGATGAAGACTCTCCCCCTAATAAATATGAATTGTGTGTTGTTCCTAAGGGTTATGTTCTGGATGAAGAATCTGCTAGAGCTATTCTTGCTTGCAATGATAGATATGATTTAAAGAGGTTATTAGATAAATGGAAGCAGCAATCCCTTAATGCTAGAATGAAACCTGACCCTGCTTTTGCTACTTCACCTATCTGTGTTGCTGATAAGGATTATGAATTTTCTATTGATCCAGATATAATTACTTTGGTTGAATATGATCCTTTTTATGGCTATGAATCTGAAACTGTTGTGGCACATCTTACTAAATTAAATGATATAGCCACCCTATTCACTAATCATGAGAGAACTCGCTACTTTTATATCCTTAAAATATTTCCGTTCTCATCAAAGGGTGATGCTAAGATATGGTTTAATTCTCTTGATCCTGGTTGTGTGCGTAGTCCTCAGGATATGACTTATTACTTCTTTGCTAAATATTTCCCCGCTCATAAGAAACAAGCTGCCTTACGGGACATATATAATTTTGTGCAAATTGAAGAAGAGAGTCTCCCACAAGCTTGGGGGAGGCTTCTCCAATTTCTTAATGCTTTGCCTGATCATCCTCTTAAGAAAAATAAAATACTTGATATCTTTTATAATGGACTAACCGATGCTTCCAGAGATTACCTGGATAGTTATGCTGGTTCTGTTTTCAGGGAAAGAACACCGGATGAAGCTAAAATTCTATTGAATAATATGTTGACAAATGAAAATAATTGGACACTTCCTGAGCCTATGCCTAAACCAACTCCGAAGAAAAGGGGTATTCTATTTCTCAGTCCTAAAGATATGCAAGAGGCAAAGAAATCCATGAAAGAAAAGGGTATTAAAACTGAAGATGTTAAGAATTTACCTCCTATTGAAGAAATACATGGTCTTAATTTACCGCCTCTCGAAGAAAAGCATAATTTTAGTCCATCTCCTATTGAAGAAATACATGGTCTTGATAACCCGACACAGGTAGTAAAGGTAAATTCTCTCTCTATAGATATGATAAAGCTGAAATCCCATTTACTAAGTTTGCTAGCCCATGCTTAGATGAGTTTGATAAATTTATGGTTAAGCAATAAGACTTCAATGCTTATTTTGGTAGAGAATTGAAATGCAGTGCTGATATGCTTGAATACTTGGGTGATTATATGTCTAATGTCAAAGGTGAACTTAAACTTATTAGTAAACATGCTTCTATGGTTACCACTCAAGTAGAACAAGTACTTAAAGCTCAAAATGATTTGCTCAATGAATTGAATAGTAAGAGTAATGATTTTGCTGTTAGAGTGGCTACTAGAACTGGTAAAATGACTCAGGAACCTTTGTATCCTGAAGGCCATCCAAAGAGAATTGAGCAAGATTCTTAGAGAAATAATATAGATGCACCTAGTCCTTCTAAAAGGAAGAAAAAGAAAAATGATAGGACTTTGAATGCTTCTAGTGAACCTATTATTGAAACACCGGAGAATCCAAATGATATTTCTATTTCTGATGCCGAAACTCAATCTGGTAATGAACCTGAAACTAGTGATAATGTTAATGATAATGTTCATGATGATGCTCAACCTAGCAATGATAATGATATAGAAATTGAACCTGCTGTTGATCTTGATAACCCACAATCAAAGAATCAACGTTATGATAAGAGAGACTTTGTTGCTAGGAAACATGGTAAAGAAAGAGAACCATGGGTTCAGAAACCCATGCCTTTTCCTCCCAAACCATCCAAGAAAAAGGATGATGAGGATTTTGAGCGCTTTGCTGAAATGATTAGACCTATCTTTTTGCGTATGCGATTAACTGATATGCTTAAAATGAATCCTTATGCTAAGTATATGAAAGAAATTCCCACTAATAAAAGAAAGATACCGGAAGCTGAAATTTCCACCATGCTTTCTAATTATACTTTTAAAGGTGGAATACCTAAGAAGTTAGGAGATCCAGGAGTACCCACTATACCATGCTCCATTAAAAGAAACTATGTTAAAACTGCTTTATGTGATCTTGGAGCCGGTGTTAGTGTCATGCCTCTCTCTTTATATCGTAGACTTGATTTGAATAAGTTGACACCTACTGAAATATCTTTGCAAATGGCTGATAAATCAACTGCTATACCTGTCGGTATTTGTGAGGATGTGCCTGTTGTGGTTGCAAACGTTACTATTTTAACAGACTTTGTTATTCTTGATATTCCCGAGGACGATAGTTTGTCTATTATTCTTGGAAGACCCTTTTTGAATACTGCAGGAGCTGTTATTATTTGCAACAAAGGCAATATCACTTTTCATGTTAATGGTAATGAGCATATGGTACACTTTCCGAGGAAACAACCTCAAGTTCATAGTATCAATTCTATTGGAAAAATTCCATCAATTATTTTTGGAGGTTTTGAATTTCCTCTACCTAATGTCAAGAAGAAATATAATATTCTTATTGTTCGGGATGTGCATATCCCCGTTGAGGTAACCTAGTGTTATTCGAAGATTCTCCGGTTCCATGTTACTCGGAATGAGTTTGTTAACAAGACTTGATCAACCTTGTTGGTGGATTCCTTTTGATGAGCATGAGATGGATGAAGTTAGAAAACACAACTCTCTGTACCCTCCTTTTATTTTCTATTATTTATATTAAATAAAATAAAAATAGTATCTTCTGTCTGTTATCTGAATTATCCATGCAATATAAAAATACCCTGAAAATAAAAGTTCTCCAAATGCCCAGAAATTTAAATATGATTTTTTCTGAAATATTAGAGAATATTTGGCACTGAGAACACAGCAGGGGGGCATCCACCTGGCCACGAGGGTGGAGGGCGCGCCCCCTACCTCGTGGACCCACGGTGGCCCTCCTCCACTTATTCCTGCACCCACACAGTTCTTCTTCCTCCCACAAACACCAATATCCAGCTCAAGCACGAGTTCTAGCTCATTTTGCTGCGATTTTCGATCTCCTTGCTCAAAGCACCTCTCACAAAACTGCTTGGGGGGATTGTTCCTTGGTATGTGACTCGTCCATCAGTCCAATTAGTTTTTTTCTAGTGCTTTATTCATTGCATATTTTTGCTCCTTAGGTGAGCCCTGTTCTTGAGCTTGCATGTCAAATTTATATGGTCAAAAGTAGTTTTGGTGCATGATATAGGCTCTAGGCACTTGTAGGAGTAGTTGCTATCAATTTTGTTGAGTTTGGTTTACTTTTATTTGAAGTTACTAAAAATTTCAGAATTTTTCAGAAAATAATGAAGAGATTTTTGAGGGGCTCATCAAGCCGAAGCTCGAAGGACAAGCAAAATGAAGAAGCAAAGAAGCCCAAATATAATCTGCCTCGCACCACGGAAGTTCGGCCGTGTGAATGGACCTCCGATGATTTCTTGAGAGCAACCGGGATTTATGAGGATTTTTATGAATTGGTTAAGAATGCAGGCCTCACCGACTTCCTCCGCGACCAACGCGAACAGTATCTCTTACTCACCAATACTTTCGTGCAAAACTTCTACTATTATCCTAGGGAATCACCTCCTTCTGTAGAGTTTCATTTATATGATGTGGTCAAGAAGATGTCACTATATGAATTTTGCAGGGTTTGCAAAATACCTTTCGAGGGTAGCTTAGAGGAACCACATCGTAAAGATGTTGATGGGTTTATTGACACTATCACTGTAGGGGAAACTAGGAAGGTTTCCGATGCAAGAATCACTAGCATACGTTTTCCCGTTTTACGCTACTTTGCAATATTTGCTAGTCATTGCTTAATTGGTCGCGAAAACTGTGGAAACCTTAGTGTTCCTGATATTTTTATTTTGTTCCATGGTTTATTCCATGATGACTCTGTTAGTATGGGCGGTATTATTGCTAAACGGTTAAGTCTGAACCGTACAAAAGGACACATCTTTGGTGGTATCTATGCTTCACGCCTTGCTGCACACTATAACATACCTATTAGGCACTATGAAAAAGAAGAAAAATTGCTGCCAACTGTTTATTTAGATTATAAGAGTATGGTAGCGCATGATTTTATTATAAAGAATAGGGAAAGGGAGCTGAAATACAAATTGTTCTTGGATAAATGTCATCCTGAGACTATCACCTTGCCTGCTCCTTCCTTGTTTGATTTATCTACAGGCCAGTACCTCATCTCGCCGGAGGACATTCGCGCTTACCGGAACCCTACATCAGCCACAGAGCCAGAGTCGAAACCACAAGTTGATCCTCCACGACAGTCTAATTACCAGTGGGATCCAGAGATGATTGCCAAGTAGTGGCAATCGGAGTCTTCTTCTTCGCAGTACGACCCCAACTATTACTATGGATATCCGCCAGGTCAACCGTGGCCATAGACCAACTTAGGCCAAAAGCCTAAGCTTGGGGGAGTAAGTATTTCTCAGTGACATTATATTCATGTTTACACACCCATTGCAAGATGTCGGTGCTCATACTTTTTCATTCTAATATCCATGCTAGTTTATTTTCCTTTTTATGTTTTCTTCTTGTGTGTTTAATAAACCTTAAGAAAAACCAAAAAAACTTAGTTGTAGCTTTTAGCTAGTTTTAATTTCCATGCTTGTAGTAGTAATTAAAAAGAAAACCCAAAAAGATTTCCTGTTCTTCTTTTGCTTGTTGTGAGCTTTCCCGTGTAAATAGTTTTATTTCTTTTCTTTTCTTTGGGGGTCTATAGGAGAAGACCATGATTAAATTGTTGAAGTGTCTCTTATATGCATTATTGTTGATCTGACAAAAGAGCCCATATTGCCTTGTCTTCTCCTATTTATTGAATGCTTGCAGATTCCAACTTAGTCAAATGCACGCGCACTATTATTATTATCCACATCGTTCGGTCGTGCAAGTGAAAGGCAATTATGACGATATATGATGGACTGACTGAGATGCGAAAAGCTAGTATGAACTCGACCTCTCTTGTTTTTGTAAATATGATTAGTTCATCATTCCTGATTCAGCCTATTATGAATAAACATGTTTGCAATGACAATTAGAGATTAGAGTGGCTTATGCCATGCTTAATTAGCTAGGAGCTTATAATGGTTTACCTTGCGTGCCAACATGCTATTAAAATGGTTGTGATGTGGTATGATAGGGTGGTATCCTCTTTTGAACGATTCGAGTGGCTTGACTTGGCACATGTTCACGCATGTAGTTGAAACAAAATCAACATAGCCTCTACGATATTTATGTTCATGGTGCATTATATCCTACTCATGCTTGCATTCGGTGTTGATTAATTTTAATGCATGTTCATGACTGTTGTCGCTCTCTAGCTGGTCGCTTCCCTGTCTTTTTCTAGCCTTCACCTGTACTAAGCGGGAATACTGCTTGTGCATCCAACTCCATAAACCCCAAAGTTATTCCATATGAGTCCACCATACCTACCTATATACGGTATCTACCTGCCGTTCCAAGTAAATTTGTATGTGCCAAACTCTAAACCTTCAAATAAATATCCTGTTTTGTACACTCGAATAGCTCATGTATCAACTAGGGCTGTCCGTATCTTCCATGTTAGGCGGGTTATTCTCAAGAGGAGTGGACTCCGCTCCTCACTCACGAGAAAATGGCTGGTCACCGGGATGCCCAGTCCCATGCTTTATGCAAACTAAATCAAAATAATTGCAAACAAAACTCCCCCTGGGACTCTTGTTAGTTGGAGGCACTCGTTGTTTCGAGCAAGCCATGGATTGATGCTTGTTGGTGGAGGGGAGTATAAACTTTACCATTCTATTTGGGAACCACCTATAATGTGTGTAGCATGGAAGATATCGCCATCTCTTGGTTGTTATGTTGACAATGAAAGTATACCGCTCAAAATATTATTCATCTCTATTTCAAAACCGAGCTCTGGCACCTCTACAAATCCCTGCTTCCCTCTGCGAAGGGCCTATCTATTTACTTTTATGTTGAGTCATCATCCTCTTATTAAAAAGCACCAGTTGGAGAGCACCGCTGTCATTTGCATTCATTACTGTTAGTTTACATTGAGTATGACTTGACTGGATCTCTTTTACCATGAATTACAATGTCTAGTCAGTCCTTGATCTGTAAAGGTGCTCTGCTTTTATGTTTTGCGATCTCAGAAAGGGCTAGCGAGATACCATCTTGTTATATCATGTTATGATTGTTTTGAGAAAGTGTTGTCATCCGAGGTTTATTATTATTGCTCGCTAGTTGATTATGCCATTGATATGAGTGAACATGAGACCTAAGCATTATTGTGAATATGGTTAGTTTATAATCTTTCCTGAAAACTTGAATGTTGGCTTTACATATTTACAACAACAAGAGCAAATAGAGTTTGTAAAAGTTTTTCTTTATCACTCTCAGTTTATCAACTGAATTGCTTGAGGACAAGCAAAGGTTTAAGCTTGGGGGAGTTGATACGTCTCCGTCGTATCTACTTTTCTGAACACTTTTGCCCTTGTTTTGGACTCTAACTTGCATGATTTGGATGCAACTAACCCGGACTGACGCTGTTTTCAGCAGAATAGCTTGAGGACAAGCAAAGGTTTATTATTATTGCTCGCTAGTTGATTATGCCATTGATATGAGTGAACATGAGACCTAAGCATTATTGTGAATATGGTTAGTTTATAATCTTTCCTGAAAACTTGAATGTTGGCTTTACATATTTACAACAACAAGAGCAAATAGAGTTTGTAAAAGTTTTTCTTTATCACTCTCAGTTTATCAACTGAATTGCTTGAGGACAAGCAAAGGTTTAAGCTTGGGGGAGTTGATACGTCTCCGTCGTATCTACTTTTCTGAACACTTTTGCCCTTGTTTTGGACTCTAACTTGCATGATTTGGATGCAACTAACCCGGACTGACGCTGTTTTCAGCAGAATAGCCATGGTGTTATTTATGTGCAGAAACAAAAGTTCTCGGAATGATCTGAAACTCCACGGAGCGTCTTTCTGGAAATAATGAAAAATACTGGCAAAAGATCAAGGCCAGGGGGCCCACACCCTAGCCATGAGGGTGGGGGGCGCGCCCCCTACCTCGTGGGCCCCCTGGAGCTCCTCCGACCTCAACTCCAACTCTATATATTCTCTTTCGGGGATAAAAAATAAGAGAAAATGATTCATTGCATTTTACGATACGGAGGTGCCGCCAAGCCCTAAAACCTCTCGGGAGGGCTGATCTGGAGTCCGTTCGGGGCTCCGGAGAGGGGAATCCATCGCCATCGTCATCATCAACCATCCTCCATCACTAATTTCATGACGCTCATCGCCGTGCATGAGTTATTCCATCGTAGGCTTGCTAGACGGTGATGGGTTGGATGAGATTTATCATGTAATCGAGTTAGTTTTGTTAGGGTTTGATCCCTAGTATCCACTATGTTCTGAGATTGATGTTGCTATGACTTTGCTATGCTTAATGCTTGTCACTAGGGCCCGAGTGCCATGATTTCAGATCTGAACCTATTATGTTTTCATCAATATATGAGTGTTCTTGATCCTATCTTGCAAGTCTATAGTCACCTACTATGTGTTATGACCCGGCAACCCCGAAGTGACAATAATCGAGACCACTCCCGATGATGAACGTAGTTTGAGGAGTTCATGTATTCACTATGTGTTAATGCTTTGGTCCGGTACTCTATTAAAAGGAGGCCTTAATATCCCTTAGTTTCCGCTAGGACCCCGCTGCCACGGGAGGGTAGGACAAAAGATGTCATGCAAGTTCTTTTCCATAAGCACGTATGACTATATTCGAAAATACATGCCGTTCCTACATTACATTGATGAATTGGAGCTAGTTCTATGTCACCCTAGGTTATGACTGTTACATGATGAACCGCATCCGGCATAATTCTCTATCACCGATCCATTGCCTACGAGCTTTCCATATATTGTTCTCTGCTTATTTACTTTTCCGTTGCTATTGTTATCATCACTAAAAAATACCAAAAACATTACTTTTGCTACCGTTACTTTTGCTATGATTACCGCTACTATCATATTACTTTGCTACTAAACACTTTGCTGCAGATATTAAGTTTCCAGGTGTGGTTGAATTGACAACTCAGCTACTAATACTTGAGAATATTCTTTGGCTCCCCTTGTGTCGAATCAATAAATTTGGGTTGAATACTCTACCCTCGAAAACTGTTGCGATCCCCTATACTTGTGGGTTATTACTGGGTGGCCGCGATCTGGGATCTGGCGGGCTCCATCGTGGCAAGGTATGCCGTGCAGGAACAAATGTCTACTCAAATTCTCTCGGCGATTGCCAACTATTCGGCCGTGGGTTGCTGACCGTTGTCGGAGAAGTTTCGTTCGATTTGTGCGGTGACCGCCACGAGCTGGGCGTGGATGGCCTCGATGTGGTAGTGGGCAGCCTCCATCAGGGCTAAGGCCATCGCTGCAGAATGGAAAGCTGCTGTGCCACTCTCACTAGTTGCTATCCCCGAGGCAGATGCTGCTGCTGCCATTTGAGAAGCAACATCGGCCGTTTGGGCTGCCTTGGCCGCCTGGACGTAGACTACGGTCGCCCTCACGAAGCTTGTTAGCACGCGCCTGGTGGCTGCGGTCGCGCTCTCGCCGGAGTGGGCCGCCGAAGTTGCCCTCACAACATGGGTCCACGTCCCCATCTTTCACCGTCGATGAATGAATAGTGAAATGATATTTAGGGAGTGAGTTAGTGTGCTTGACACACCGACTGTGGACTGTAGTCGACACACCTTCTTGCGTAAGCCATATGCGTACTATACACCAACGGTGCTCCAAGATATTTTGTGCTGCATCTCACACGGTTGGTGATAATAAACTGTGTGCGATCTACTTGATTTATCATCTTGATTTGAATTACGTAATGGGGTCACAACTACAAAGGATGGTGTTTGAATTTTTTACAGAAAGACAGTAAGGAAACCCCTTACAGTATAATTGGTGCAACAAACCCAAATTGCAAGTACCATGCCTTGAACCTGGGTGGGTGGGAAGGCATCAGCCCCTTCCCACCACTAGGCTATGCCTTAGTCTGCAAGGATGGTATTTGAATTGCTAGAACTTTTATCTGCAGTGAACATGAAACTATAGGTGTGTCGTCAAAAAATGGAATAATTCAGGGTTCATTTGTACGTTTTTATACATTAACTTGGTTTTGTAGGCATTTTAGGTGCATAATTCTAATTTGAACTACATACACATGCATTAGTGCATATAAACGGGTTGAAAAATCAAATATGTTTCCTTGGTTGCATGCTTAGATCCCATGCAAGAAATGGGAATGAATGTCACACACCCTGCCACCGTCACTCGGCCGCAAACATTGAGATACCTGGTTTTTAAATTCTAGTAAATCCAAAACTAGTTTGAAATACATGAAACTTGGCATGCTGTGATGGAGCTGCATCAACATGTCGTGGTAAAAAAATTGTCCGATTTGGGGCAGGTTTGGGTATAAGCTTCTCACAAACCAGAGCTTCTCACAACAAGCATGATGGTTTCGGTAGGGAACGTGCCACCTTTGGGGACGAAACAATATCCATTGCCTCTTATTGCTTTAATTTTTTTTCGAGTGTCAACATAGAACAACAGGAGTGTTGTGTTTAATTTTGGAATTTTTCGGGGTTCGTTTGGACATTTCTATACATTAACTGGGTTTCCCAGGCATTTTATGCGCATAATTCAAATTTGAACTACATGCACATTCTCTAGTGCATATAAACTGGTTGAAAAATCAAATCTGTGTCCTTGGTTGCATGTTTAGGTCCCATGCAAGAAATGGGAATGAATTTCAAACATCCTACCACCGTCACTCACCCGCAAGCATTGAGATACCTGGTTTTTAAATTCTAGTAAATCCAAAACTCGTCTGAAATTCACGAAACTTGGCATGCTGTCATGGAGTGGCATCAATATGCCGTGGTAAAATTTTTGTCCCTTTTGGGGCAGGTTTGGGTATAAGCTTCTCACAAACCTTTGCTTCTCACAACAAGTGTGACGGTTTCGGTAGGGAACGTGCCACCTTTGGGGATGAAACGATATCCCTTGCCTCTTATTGCTTTCAAAAATATTCGAGGGTCAACATAGAACAACAGGAGTGTTGTGTTCAGTTTTGGAATTTTTGGTGTTCGTTTGGACATTTTTATACATTAACTGGGTTTTCGAGACATTTTCTGTGCATAATTCAAATTTGAACTACATGCACATTCTCTAGCGCATATAAACTGGTTGAAAAATCAAATATGTGTCCTTGGTTGCATGCTTAGGTCCCATGCAAGAAATGGGAATGAATTTCAAACACCCTGCCACCGTCACTCGGCCGCAAACATTGAGATGCCTGGTTTTTAAATTCTAGTAAATCCAAAACTCGTCTGAAATTCATGAAACTTGGCATGCTATCATGGAGCGGCATCAACATGCAGTGGTACAAAATTTGTCCCATTTGGGGCAGGTTTGGGTATAAGCTTCTCATAAACCTTAGCTTCTCACAACAAGTGTGATGGTTTCGGTAGGGAACGTGTCACCTTTGGGGACGAAACGATATCCGTTGCCTCTTATTGCTTTCAATTTTTTTCTAGTGTCAACATAGAACTACAGGGATGTTGTGTTTACTTTTGGAATTTTTCAGTGTTCGTTTGGACATTTTTATACATTAACTGAGTTTTCCAGGCATTTCATGTGCATAATTCAAATTTGAACTACATGCACAAGCTCCAGTGCATATAAATTGGTTGAAAAATCAAATATGTGTCCTTTGGGGCATGCTTAGGTCCCATGCAAGAAATGGGAATTAATTTCAAACACCAGGGCACTGTTGATTGCTGGCAAAACATTAAGATACTTGGTTTTTAAATTCCAGTAAATCCAAAACCCGTCTGAAATTCATGAAACTTGGCATGCTATCATGGAGCGGCATCAACATGTCATGGTTAAAAATTTGTCCCATTTGGCGCAGGTTTGGATATAAGCTTCTCACAACAAGCGTGATGGTTTCGGTAGGGAACGTGCCACCTTTAGGGACAAAACGATATCCGTTGCCTGTTATTGCTTTCAAAAATTTTCTAGTGTCAAACATAGAGCAACAGGAGTGTTGTGTTTACTTTTGAAATTTTTCGGGGTTTGTTTGGACATTTTTATACATTAACTGGGTTTTCTAGGCATTTCATGTGCATAATTCAAATTTGAACCACATGCACAAGCTCGAGTGCATATAAATTGGTTGAAAAATCAAATATGTGTCCTTCGGGGTATGCTTTGGTCACATGGAAGAAATGGGAATGAATTTCAAACACAAGGGCACTATTGATTGCCGGCAAAATGTTGAGATACTTTGTTTTTAAATTTTAGTAAATCCAAAACTTGTCTGAAATTCATGAAACTTGGCATGCTATAATGGAATGGCACCTGACATCCTGTGGTATTTTTGTGTCCATTTTGAGAGAAGGCGCACTCGAATAACAACCAATAAACGCATTTTGAAACAAATAGCTGCCATTGTAACATCTCAAATGTTTTGTATAATTTAAATTGTGTGCGTTCTTTTAACCATTCATGTGATGCCACGCCTCACTCTTTTAATGGCTAGGAGGTGCCGTGCGGACAGGTGATTGAGTGCTTGACTAAATGGAAGGCATGCCGACAGCTTCCCTAGGAAGCCAAGAGAAAATGTGTGGAGCTGGATTTCTGCAGCTCTTGATCACAAACGTTTTAGATAGAACACCCTATGCAAAGTGAGAGCTATGGTCTTCCCCCTTGAGTTGAGGGAAAATCCGCGCGCAGGGTTTGTGCATCCCTTCAATGCAAACTGTTGTTTTGGATGACCCGTGTGCAACCATGTACAAACAATTTGGTAAGATTTGCATCTATCATATTGGCTATGTTGCCATTTGTCAAACTGGAAAGATTGGAATTTGTTGATCTAGTAACGTTGCCATTTGTCAATCCTTGTAACACTACAATTTGTCAAAATATGCAGCTAGAAATCACTAGCACTATCTAATTTTTGCATCTAAAATTCAGTAATTAAGCATGGATTTCGTTCATAGATTAAGCAGTCATTAATAATTTATACAAATAGTTCAATTTGACAGCTAAATCGACCAAACTTTTCCCCAATTGTTGCCAACCACGTACTGAAATAGCTAGTTCAACTATATATACTAGCTAATTTTAAGTACGTTGTACAGTTCGACCACACATCTATAGTCAGATGAACTGAACAAAATAGCCCCTAAATACTACTACTACTACCACGGAGGGGCTTTGTGCTACTTCCGGCAGCCTCTCCTCTCCCGAGCGCGCTCATTTAGAGGTAGGGAGGAGGAGGAGCCTACCGATGAGCTGGAGAAATGCAATATGGTGCCAACCGCTGCTGCACATTCAGCGACGCTCGCCAGCTCGAACGCCCACTACCGCTCCAGATAATCCCTCTCGAAGCGGCCAGACTTCTCATAGATCTCCTGATTCCTCGCCTCTGGGTCAGCATGTGCTGCGGCCATGACTGCGATCTCTTTGCGTGCTCGACGAGGTGCTCCTTCTCCTCCCGCAGGAACTCGATGTTGCGCGCAAGGTCGCTGACGCACGTGCTAGCCTCCACCTCCGCCTCCCTCCTTCAGGCGGTGGTGGCGGAGCGGGTGATGATCCCGGCGGTCGACGGTGTTTGGCAGCCATGGCGTCCGACGATGGGGTGGCGGCCATGACCACCACCTCCCACTTTCGGGTCACGGTGGCGGAGCGGGTGATGGCCACGGTGGCCAGCAGTGTGGTGGCGGCCACCTACTGCCTTCGAGTCGTGGCGGCTGAGCGGGAGATGGCCCTGGCTTTCGACGGTGGTGTGGAGGCAACGGCGGCCGGCAACAGCTGCCGACGGGCACCGGTGGCGGAGCGTGTGGTGGGTGTTCCGCGCACACCCAACATCCATGACACACACACTACACTACACCGGGGACTGCATCGCTGCCATGGTGTAGCCTCCTAGCTGGAGCTGTCCGCTGGTGACGACGGAGTGGCTGAGCGACGATGACGGACCGGTGCCATTGGCGATTGTGGGATAAGGTACAGGGAGGGAGGGGAAAATGCGATGCAGGACTCGCCGGCCGTGAGGGTTTTTATAGCAGGCCGGTAAGCATTGGGATTTTGGGGGATTTCACCGAGTCGGGCGGGAAGCTTGCGCGGTAACATATGAGGATGCTCGGGAACGGGCTCACCGACGATTCATTGGCGCCACCGTTTGGCTAAAAGAACGCCCCCGCACGGTGCGCAAGCTTGCGCTATAAGCCGTCTGCGACAGCGGGGTGACAAGACGTGCGAGAGGAGGATGAAAGAACACGTACACATACGGTTAATACAAAAATAATTTTTGCGATTTAATTACCTACTATACCCCCGTCTTGGTTTATAAGTACGATTTAACTAATAAAATACGAACGCATGTCGCCAAAGATTATATCGTTGGAGTCGTATTTGAACATAGTTTCCAGCCATACAATTTTTGTAACATGCATTAACACTTTTTTGGTTAAATTTAAGGTTATATACCAGCAAGCGTTTGCCTGCAACACACATGTCTTATTCCACCGTTCGCACAGTTCGTCTTATTTGCCACGTATCACCGTGCCAGCCTCTGCTCGCCGTTAGGCGCCACAGCGCGCTCTGCTCGCGTCCGTTGACGCGCTTTTCTTGCATCCGTCGGGGTGCTCAGCTTGTGGACAGTTTTTCCTTGCGCGTTCAGCTGCTATATGGTTTCTCGCCGTTGAGGCGACAGCGGAGCGCTCTGCTCGCGTCCCTACACGCGCGCTCTACCAGCGGTTTGGCGTGCACACGATCATGTTGGGGGCCCCATATGCATGCGGTTGCACCACACGCGTTTCCACGCGATGCAGTTACGTGTGGCACGATGGAGTTACGCGCTGCAAATTAGAACTGCCATCAGGGCCTACCGATATTCCTGGCCGTCCAGCTTCCCCTTTAATTGCCGTGGCCATTATAACCTTAATCTCTTCAACCTTTCGATCGCGCCCCACAACAGAACAAGCACACCCACGACGACCCATAGAGACGGGATGTCTAGCGGCGCTCTAATGGAGTTCGGCGAGCGTAGAGTGAAGACCCACGCGAGGGAGACGGATATCTCGGTGGTGTACACCATCGACCCACCCATGGTGGACGACTACATCAACAGCGTTGAGCAGTTGCTTGCTCGAGACAAGTACAAGGTGGTCGGCATCGACCTCCAGTACACCACCAGTCGTCCCGACATAGATTAGAAGGCTGCCGTCGCCCAGTTGTGCATGGGCCATCATGTCCTCATCTACCACTACTGCATGGCCACAGAGCCTTGCGATCATTTCAATAGGTTTGTCAACTGCACCGACTACATGTTTGCCATCCACCGACGATGTAAACACGCTCCGTGTTACGGGCTTGGCCTGCCAGAACTTTGTCGAAATCAGTGACCACTATAGGGTCTGGTTCAGCACGAAGAAGGACTCCCTGGTTGAACTCGCCTCGGCCATCATCGACCCCTACTACAAAAAGATGAAGCATGATGCCTAGAGAACAAGTCCCCTATCCTGGCACAGGGCCTGGATGCGGCAACTGGATGAACCTCACCTCAGGTTCGCGGCCAAGAGCGTGTACACATGCTATGCGATGCACAGGGGGATCGTTGACATGAGGAAGTGCCTCATTACCAAAATCGACGAGCCCGAATCGAGCCACGAACAGAGCAAGCGTCACAAGAAGTAGATGATGATTAGATGATCGTTTATGCTAGTCAATCATGCATGTAATATATAGTTTACTTTATTGGTGTGTGGAAATGTCATGTGTGTAGTAGCCACTTATGTAATTATGCATGTAATAGTTTACTTTGGTGTGTGCAAATGCCATGGTTGTAGTAGCCACCTATGTAAGTGGATGTTTAATTTGGTTATGCAAGCATGTCCTTAAGTGTGTGTGTGTGTGTGTGTCTATACACACACACACACACACACACACACATATATATATGTTGTTCTGTATGCAATCCCATCGCACAACACACACGTCTTATTAGCAACAACTGTTTGTGTTATTATCGGTCTTCACACACATTTCTGATTACATACTTGTTTGCCGCGTACCACACACATCTTGTTAAGTTGAACCATTTCTGTTCTCATGTCTCAACGCAAACAATTCATCTGAGTGAACCGCATGCCGTATATCGCACACACCTTGATCTGGCCGACCATTTCTTTTGTGTTGCCTAATCACAAACAGTTCATCCGAGTGAACCGTATGATGTATATTGCACACACCTCCATCTGGCTGCCCGTTTCTTTTGTTCCTCCACATCGCAAAAAGTTAATTGAACTGAACCGTATGCCCTACATCGCACACGCAACTAAAATCTGAACCGTGTTTGATGCATCCTCCATCGCAAACGTTTTGTACCTTTTTGACGGTTTTTTACACCACTGTCGGTGTCAAAACCGGCGGATCTCGGGTAGGGGGTCGCGAACAGTGCATCTAAGGGGGATGGTAACAGGAGGCAGGGGACATGATGTTTACCCAGGTTCGGGCCCTCTTGATGGAGGTAATACCCTACGTCCTGCGTGATTGTTCTTGATAATATGAGTAGTACAAGAGTTGATCTACCACGAGATCAGAGAGGCTAAACCCTAGAAGCTAGCCTATGGTATGATTGTTGTTGTTGTCCTACGGACTAAACCCTCCGGATTATATAGACACCGGAGGGGGCTAGGGTTACACAGAGTCGGTTACAAGGAAGGAGATCTACATATTCGTACTGCCAAGCTTGCCTTCCACGCCAAGGAGAGTCCCATCCTGACACGGGACGAAGTCTTCAATCTTGTATCTTCATAGTCCAACAGTCCGGCCAAAGGATATAGTCCGGCTGCCCAGAGACCCCCTAATCCAGGACTCCCTCAATAGCCCCTGAACCAGGCTTCAATGACGATGAGTCCGGCGCGTAGATTGTCTTTGGCATTGCAAGGCGGGTTCCTCCTCCGAATACTTCATAGAAGATTTTGAACACGAGGATCGTGTCCGGCTCTACAAAACAAGTTCCACATACAACCGTAGAGAGAATCATATTTTCACAAATCTAATCTGCCGATGCATTCCGCAGTGTGACATCACACCACAGCCAGGTCACCATTCGAATCGTTTTTCACAACCAACCTCAGCATGCTTCGCGAGGCGGTTTCCTTGGCACGTCTTGTCGAAGCAGAGATCGTGTCCCCTTATTACGGGATTCCCATCAATACAGACATGGGTAACCCAACCGTGACATCAATTACGGCGCTTGGGGGATAAGCGAGTTTTACCAGGCTGGTGGGGGCGCATAGTTCCGTCCACCCATATAAAGGGATAAGAGTTCACCTTTTTTCTACCCATGCCTTCTTCCTCCTTGCTCATCCATTCGCGCGCACTCGAGCTCCAGCGCCCAAGTCCACATCCTTCTCCTCAACCCTCTCCAAACATGTCCGGAGCGGGAGGCAAGTGGATGGTCTCCTCCGTCACGGAGGGAGATATCAAAAAGCTACGCGGGGCCAGATACTTAGTCGCGGATATCGCGCACCAGCTGCCAGCCACGAGGCAGATGGTCCCTAGCCGGAACCTTACGAAAGGGTGGTTTTCCTCACCCACTTCGTCCGCGGACTAGGGTTTCCCCTCCATCCATTCGTCCGCGGCCTTATGTTCTATTATGGGCTGGACTTCCATGATCTGGCCCTGAACTTCATCCTCAACATCTCGGCGTTCATCTTCGTGTGTGAGGCTTTCCTCCCCGTCCGGCCCCACTTCGGCCTGTGGATGAAGACCTTCAATGTAAAACCGAAGGTAGTGGGCGGCCAACAAGCGGAATGCGGTGGAGCCATGGTGGGAAAAATGCCCAATGTTACATGGCCCGAGGGCTCCTACATGGATACCATAAAGGGATGGTAATCGGGGTGGTTCTACATCACCGAGCCGCGCAACACCAACTGGGTGGCGGCCCCCGAGTTTTGATCCGGAATCCCCACGCGGCTCACTTCCTGGAAGGAGAAGGGCCTGTCCTGGGGCTCATCGATGGAGCTGGACGGACTCCAGAAGTGTATCCGGAACATGATAGGCAAGAAACTCAAGCTTGTCAACATAGTCCAGGTCATGCTTTTCCGCCGGATCCTCCTGTGTCAACAACGGGCTTTCAACTTATGGGCGTTCACCCGGCCCAGCACCAGACTCTACGCGATCTCTTCGACACGACACATAAGGACGTCTGGAAGGTGCTGTTCAAGGGCGTCGAGGTCCCCCATCCCCTTAGCGAGGACCGCGGGCTAAGCGCGACGCGCCCTGCGAATCCGGTAAGTTCTATACCTCTCGTAGGGTATTTATTTTCCATAGTTTAACCATGTGCGGGGTCTGAGCTCCCATGCCTTTGACAGGACTGGGTAGAGACATCGGAGCAGATTAACTGTCCGGCCCCTCTGCCCGAAGACCCTGCAGATGCTCTCCTGACGGAGATGCGGACTCTGGCTCCTTATGGGGTGCCAGAGAAGAAGATCAAGAAGAATGCCACGGGAACCCGAAAGAGTTCCCGGCGCCAGGTGGTATTGGACTCATCGTCCGATAACTCCGAGACGCCCTCCTCCCATGAAAACAGGGAGGAGGAAGATGACGGTTCTCCCCCTCCAGCCGGGGGAGACAGGAAAAGGAAGGCCGCCCCAACTGGGGAGGCCGGAGAGTCCAAAAAGGGAAGGACTCTCCTTCCGGACTGTTCCACCACCGCCGCCGACAGCGAAAACGAGTGGTTACTCAGGGCCAAGCCCCTGGCGAAGTCGTAAGTATTCGAATACCAGAGTAACTCATAGCATACTTTTATTGCACTACTTCTCCTAACGTCGAATATGATCATGCAGTCTGCCCTGAGCCCGTATCGACATATCCTCGTCGGACGGTTCATTGGACTCGTCGGATATGAATAGCGAGTCACTTCCAACCACCTCCTCTCCTCGCCCTATGGACCATGTCGAGGTATTGTCTCAAGGGGCGCCGAGCCGGGGGGAGATAGTCCTGGAGGCGCCTCAAGGTGACCTTCCGGACTTAAGGCGCCAAGGGAGCAAGACTCCCAAGGGCTCCAAGTTCGGCCCTCAGCCGAACACCGCACCGGAACCTCCAGTGGTTCCGGACTCCGACAGGCGGCCCCCTTCCAAGAGGGGCAAGCCGCCCGTGCCGGTGACCTCTGTCTATCCAGAGGCACCGGACAACCTGCTGGGAGTGCTTCGCGGCACTTCCATCGACGAAGAGCACCGCACTATTATGAGTGTGGTGATCAAGAAGGTTCAGTCCGCCAAGAGCGGACTGACTGAAGCCTGTGCCGGCCTTTTAACAGGCTTTGAGGCAAGTATTTAAAATATAGGAAAATATTACCACATAGACAGTAGCCCCTAATGCTCTGTTTGGTGTTCACAAAGAAAAGCCGAATAGAGGATCAAATAATATCTGCAGGAGTCTAATACAAGTATGTCTATATGCGTACGCAGGCTTCGCTGCTGACCTCTGCCGCACTAACTGCGGAGGTCGCCGCACTGAAGCAGAACCTCGAGCGGTCCGAGAAAGAGCTCGGCCTTGCCAAGATGCAGCTCGAGGAGAACAAATGTAAGTAATACCTTGTCTATATATATATAAGATGTGGTTGCAAAATGATAGGATCATCATGGATGTGCCAGGGGCCACGACCGAAGTGGCGACCCTGAAGCAAATGCTGTCTGAGGCCGAAAACCAAGCGGCCGAGGAGCGCACCGAGCGGGAAAAACAAGAGGCTTGGATGGGCGAGGTGCAACAAGAGCTCTAGGCTCTTGTGAAGAAGCACGAGACTTTGGAGCTTGACTCGAAGACGCGAGAGTCCGAGCTTGCCGCGGCTCTCGAGAGCACAAAACATGCCAAGGCTGAAGCCCAAAAGTCCCTCCAGGAAATTGAGGCGGTGAGGAAGATAGCGGCGGGTAAGGCTTCATTATGCAAAGCAAGCATATGAAAGTAAATTACTTGTTACTTACCCGAGTCTGGAGCTCTCTAGGAGCATTCGTAGATTTGCCCCGCAGCGTGTCGGATGCCGCAAAGTACTACCAGGCCGAGGAGGGAAGCTCAATGAAGAAGTTGTTCTGGTCTCAATATACTGGGACCGAACACTCGATGCCTGTGAGTGACCAGCTGAAGCAACTGGTCGAGCTACACAAGGCGGCTGAACAGGCCATGAGGGCCTTATAGTCCGGATGTGTCCTGGCGACTCCCTTCCCAATAGCTACTATGGCCTAGTGAGGAGGCTTGTGGATGCCTGCCCACGGCTGGAAGTCATAAAGCGGTCCATCTACATCGAAGTTGCACGCCGGGCTTTTGCCCGCGCGAAGGTGCACTGGGCCAAGATGGACGCCGAGAAGCTGGTGAAGGAGGGGCCGCCGCAGGGCAAGGAGCATCGCCACCCTGAAATGTATTATGAGGGTGTCCTGAAGGGTGCCCGTCTTGTGGCGGACGAGTGTGTGAAGGATGTAATTTTTGAATGAACTTGATCGGGTGATCCTATACTATGAAAACTTGTTCATGTGCGCTATGCAACACTTGTTTGAATTTAAAATATTACCTTCCGTGCGGTTGTTTATCAAATCTGAGAGATGGCCAGTCGTCGGATTCTGCCCCCATGCCACGAGTGCTGGGGTGTTCGGGATAAATCTGAGCACTCTTTTTCCCATTGTTGGGTCATTCGAGGGAGGTGCTCAGCACAACGAACAAGGCAATCGGACTATAATGCTTTATCACTCTCACTTAGCCATAGAAGTCTACAATTTTAAATTTTGGTGAAGCCCCTAGTATTCGGAAGGCCGAATTTGGGGCGCTATACACGCCTAAGCCGGACAAAGCCGACTCCTCGCTCTAAGCGGCATAAGTCTTTGGGGACTCGAGACGTCTCGAACAGCGACCAGCTCTCACCTTATCATGACAGTCAGTTTTAGCTTTCTCTACTGAGGTGCTTGCCCAGATGAACCGGGGAACAATCGCAGTAGTTCTCCCAGTGCTACCTTAGCCGATATAGCGGAACGTAAGGTACCAAAACATGGGAGCCGGGCAAACCCAACTATTGACCCAAGACATGATTCGGAGCTGATGCATATAATGCTATAAGTTCGGGGTGCCGCACTGTCGAAAGTGTTCGGACTTCTCACGCCGTATTATGGGGTATGCATAAGCCCCTAGCGTATTGGTCGTACCAGAGTGTACGGGTGCTGAATGTCATGAATGAACATATATATAAAAAGGAATAGAGAATGCTATAATAGACTAGTGCTATGCATTGTTTATTCAAAAAAGTGCATCGAAGCATAATGATACAAGTAGTGCGATAAGAAAAAATAAGGACTATTTAACATGTCCCCTCCAAGGGAAAGCTGAGGAATGTTATTTAAAGCAGGTATTTCATTCGTTATCAGAGACCACCTGGGATTTCCATGGTGCGACGTAGCTTGCTGCCTCCTTGGTTGTTGTATCATGTGTCCGGCAATCGTACTGCCAGAGGGGGTTTCCAGAGAGTAAAGTCCTGAAAAGAGAGAAAAAATAACAAAGCGGGAAGCCCCTATTGCGGTTGAGCCACGTTTTGGGGCGTGCCATAGTCGTGCCCCCCACCTATGCCCATGGTATTTTCAATGCGTAATTATGTACGCGTGGCAAGGATTTCGCCGTTTGGCTAGGACTGGGGTGGGGGCCGCATTGCTATGCGAGCTCGGAACATGCCAGGCGGCCTTGTTGCAGATTACTCCAGGCGCGCTTGACGGTGTCTGGGTGTTTAATCACCAAACTGGTGGATTGCCTGAAGAGGCTGCTTTGTGCTTCCGTTGCGAGGGCTGCAGTGTGCTCCTCCGTGCGGAGAGAGCGCTCTATGTTTCCATTGACAGTGATGACCCCCCGAGGTCCTGGCATCTTGAGGTTGAGGTATGCGTAATGCGGTACCGCATTGAATCTCGGAAATGTGGTTCGCCCGAGCCGTGCATGATAGCCACTGCGGAACGGGACTATATCGAAGATTAACTCCTCGCTTCGGAAGTTATTTGGGGATCCGAAGACCACTTCCAGTGTGACTGAGCCTGTGCAATGGCCCTCTACACCTGGTATGACGCCTTTGAAGGTCGTTTTTGTGGGTTTGATCCTTGAGGGGTCTATACCCATTTTGCGCACTGTGTCATGATAAAGCAGGTTCAAGGTGCTGCCGCCGTCCATAAGGACTCAAGTGAGGTGAAATCCATCGATGATTGGTTCTAGGACCAGTGCGGCGAATCCGCCATGACGGATACTAGTGGGGTGGTCCCTGCGATCGAAGGTGATCAGACAGGAGGACCATGGGTTGAACTTTGGGGCGACTGGCTCCAATGCATATACGTCCCTTAGCGCACGCTTCCACTCCCTCTTGGGATGTGGGTTGCGTATATCATGTTCACCGTCTGCACTTGTGGGGGGAACCTCTTCTGTCCTCCGGTGTTCAGCGGCCGGGGCTCCTCCTCGTCATTGCTATGAAACCCCTTATCTTTATTTTCGGCATTTAACTTGCCGGCCTGCTTGAACACCCAACATTCCCTGTTGGTGTGGTTGGCTGGCTTGTCGGGGGTGCCGTGTATTTGACACGAGCGATTGAATATACGGTCCAAACTGGACGGGCCCAGAGTGATTCTTTTGAATGGCTTGTTCCGCTAACCTGGGTTTAGAGCCTCTAAATCTAGCATTGGCTGCCGTATCCTCGGTATTGTCGCTGTTGATGCGGCGCTTGTGTTTGTTGCGACGTGACCTGCCATTGCTATCCTTGGTATCCGAAGTACCATGGTTCTTTGAAATGTTATTGCTTCGAGCCAGCCAGCTGTCCTCTCCCACGCAAAAGTGGGTCATGAGTGTCGTGAGGGCTGCCATAGATTTTGGCTTTTCCTGGCCAAGGTGCCGGGCGAGCCACTCGTCGCGGATGTTGTGCTTAAAAGCTGCTAGGGCCTCTGCATCCGGACAGTCGACGATTTGATTTTTCTTTGTCAGGAACCGTGTCCAGAATTGCCTGGCCGATTCCTCTGGCTGCTGAATTATGTGGCTCAAGTCATCGGTGTTTGGTGGTCGCACATAAGTGCCCTAGAAGTTGTCGAGGAATGCGGCTTCCAGATCTTCCCAACAGCCAATAGATTCTGCTGGCAGGCTATTGAGCCAATGCCGAGCTGGTCCTTTGAGTTTGAGTGGGAGGTATTTGATGGCGTGTAGATCGTCACCGCGGGCCATGTGGATGTGCAGGAGGAAGTCCTCGAACCATACCGCATGATCTGTTGTACCGTCGTATGATTCGATATTTACGGGTTTGAAACCCTCTGGGATTTGGTGATCCATTACTTCGTCTAAGAAGCATAGGGGGTGTGCGATGCCTCTGTACTGGGCTATATCGCGACGCAGCTCAAATGAGTCTTGTCCGCTGTGTTTGGCCCTGCCGGATTTACTTTTATTGTATCCGGCGTGATGGTTATCGTCTCGCGTAGTGGCGCGCCCTGATGATCCGTAGATCAATCTTGCATTTTTTGCTTTGTCCTCCAATACGTCTCGCGGGTCTAGCGTGTTTCCCCGTGCCTTGACACTTTTATTTGAGTGGCGTCGGGATGCGGGCTGAGCTTTTGGCTGAAATGCCTCTCTGTTACGGCCACGAGGTGGCCGATCAGCCGCGTCATACGCTGGAGATGTAGGTTTTAATGCTTTCTCCTCCACTCGGGGTAGCAACCTGCGCTTTGCGTAACTCTTAGAGGGGCGTTCGAGTTCATATTCCTCGGCCGCAAGGACTTCAGTCCATCTGTCAGCTAGCAAATCTTGATCAGCTTGAAGCCGCTATTGCTTTTTCTTAAGGCTATTTGCCGTGGCTATAAGCCGGCGCTTGAAGCGCTCTTGCTCGACGGGATCCTCAGGCACGACAAATTCGTCATCGTTGAGGCTTGCCTCGTCTTCGGAGGGAGGCATGTAATTATCATCCTCCGCCTCTCCATCTACCGCTCTCTCGGGAGGGCTGGCTTCTCCATCCTCCTGCTCTAAATCTTGCTGGAGGGGATTGTTGTCATCTTCTGCACTGTCCGGAGTGCTATTATCTCATGTGCTGGTATCACCGCTTTTGTCTTGGCGAGACTTAGAGCGGCGCCGCTGACGTTAGCGCTTGGGTTGCTTCTTGGAGGGGTCATCCTCCGCTGTCCCGTCGCCATTGTCTTCTTTGAGTGTGTCCACCATATATATCTCTCTCCCTAATAATAAAGCACGGATTGAGTCTCCGGGTTCACCGTCACAATACGCTTTCTTCCTGTGAATTTACGCTTTCAGTTTGCACAAGCCGCTAACGAGGTGGTACTAAAATAATGTACATGTCCAACTTTTCTTTCCGGCACGTTCATGGGCCAGGTGGGTCGAGCTGGGCCTGCCTTTCTTTTCCCTTGTTCGTTGGAAGAATTGATCTGTGAAACAAAATTTATCTCAATTGGAGTTCGATCCCAAGAAGCTCCGATCCGGTGAAGAAGGCATGAACCTACTGAGACACGCACAGCTTTGCAACTCAACTGGGTTCACCGTGGAATAGTCCCACCTTGATTCTTTACTCCAAGTTTCATTGGTTTATATACGTTTTGAAGTTGACTATCAACAAGCCTTGAGGACCCCAAAAGCAAAGGGAAGGAAGGAATGAATCGAGAAAAGGGAGGGGCATGCAACGGGTGCACAGTTGTGATTGCGGGGTAGCAATGGCGGAACGAGGTAGGCGGCTAGGCTCGATCTGAGCGATTGATTGGTTGGAGCAGAGGAAGGCGGGCGGCAGCATGGCGCTGATGAACAGAGGCCGTGGTTCATGGCCTGAACGACATGGCAGGGAGCTCGAGGAGACCGCTGTCCATGACGAAGTGGCGGCGCGGCGCTGAGCAGGGGCGCTGCAAGGCCTCCAAAGGAGAGAAGAAGATGGGCGGCACGGAGCGGGGTGAGGTTGGTTGGGGAGGAGTGGGGAGAGAGAGCTAAGCCACTATGGCTGCTCGCCGAGGCCGGTGGCGACCCCACACCAGCAAGCCCCGGCACCGGCCCTTCCTGTCGACCCTGGTGCTGCCCGGCGGGTCAGCGGCGAGCGAGGTACTAGCAAAGGGTGTTGTTTCTCCCGTTTACGCACACATCCGGTCAGCGTCAGCAGCAGAGACGGCAAAGAAGCGCTCTCCATGTGACCGCCGGCACGTCCTCAGCCGTCAGGGATGAACGCAGCATCATCCGCATAAGAACGGCGATTGGTTTCCTTGGCCTAGGTGGAATTTTGACCGTGTCTTTTGCAGCATCGTCTTCTTCCAGTATGCATGGCAATAATGTAACATAGACCTCCCAAATCACGACAACTAGCTGATACTTTTTTTATAAAGTCATGGAGCTATTACTGTACAATGCAAATGTTAATTTATTTTTAATATATATTGGTTAACCTCTTTTGATGCAAAGCATGCCCTGCTTAATAAATTATGTAGCTGCATGCACAAGTTTGCCGCATTGTCATTCATCGCAGAGACCATTATGTTTCTTATCATGGGACGGACGAGGTGAGCAACAATGCATGCATGCTTCCTCTAAAAAAACATTATGTTTCCCCTACAAAAAGAAAGCATGCACGTTGCCACATTTTCTGTTCTTTTTTCTTTACAAGAAAATGGTCACAATAATTTAATATGCTATTTAGTACAATATCTGTAATTTAAAGAAAACACAGTTTTACATTATTGTGCAGAGTTTTGGTATCTAAGTTAAGAATGAATAATGAGAATAGCTTCACTGTAATAGTTCTCCCTAGATTTTTTGGTAATTCAACTCATCCAGTAGCATGATAGTTTTGCCATTTTAATCTTTTACCCGTGTAATTTGATTATTAGGAGATTTATATTCATGATACTAGCAATGGGGTAGACATTAGGCAGAAGAAGATAGAACGTACTATGTAAAGGATGAAGAACTAATATCTTAATTTTTTAAGAGGACCTAACGAGTTAGTATCTGACTAAATGACTTTACATTAGCTACTATTTTCAAAAAAGGATGCCATGTTGAAATAGAGGTTGTAGACCCGTGAGAAGGTGTGTGATATTTTTTTTCTCTGGGTTGCAACGCATGGGCATGTTTTCTAGGCGGAAGAAGATATAAGGTACTATTCAAAGGATGAAGAGTTAATATCTTTAATTTTTTAAGAGGAACTAATGAGTTAGTATCTGACTAAATGAATTTAGATTAACTACTATTTTTTAAAAAGATGTCATTTTGAAATTGTGGCTGTAGACCCATGGAAAGGTGTGTGATATTTTTTCTCCCGTTGCAACGCACGGGCATGTTTCCTAGTATCATATGATGAGGTGGTTGTCCAGTGCCCTGTGGGCAGTGGTTCTTGTTCGTCTCCTGCATCATCGTCCATACCGTCGATGTCTTCGGAGTCGAAGTCGAGCATGTCGGTCAAATTGTCGACAGTGGCTACCAAGTGGGTGGTGGGTGGGCGGCAAATTTCTTCGTCATCCGCATCCCAATCCTGCCGGACATAGTTCGGCCAGGACTCTCCTGACAAGGAGAGTGAGGGAGTCCTAGATTAGGGGGTCTCCGGACAGCCGGACTTTAGCCTTTGGCCGAACTGTTGGACTATGAAGATACAAGATTGAAGACTTCGTCCTGTGTCCGGATGGGACTCTCCTTGGCGTGGAAGGCAAGCTTGGCAATACGGATACGAAGATCTCCTTCCTTGTAACTGACTCCGTGTAACCCTAGCCCCCTCCGGTGTCTATATAAACCGGAGGGTTTAGTCCGTAGGACACAATCATACCATAGGCTAGCTTCTAGGGTTTAGCCTCTCCGATCTCATAGTAGATCAACTCTTGTAATACTCATATCATCAAGAATAAATCAAGAAGGACGTAGGGTTTTACCTCCATCAAGAGGGCCCGAACCTGGGTAAAACATCGTGTCCCCTGCTTCCTGTTACCATCCGCCTTAGACGCACAGTTCGGGACCCCCTACCCGAGATCCGTCGGTTTTGACACCGACATTGGTGCTTTCATTGAGAGTTCCTCTGTTTCATCATCATCAGGCTTGATGGCTCCTTCGATCATCGTTAGCGATGTAGTCCAGGGTGAGACTTTTCCCCCCAGACAGAATTTTGTACTCGGCGGCTTTGCACTGCGGTCCAATTCGCTTGGCCATCTGGAGCAGAGTGAAAGCTATGCCCCTGGCCATCAGGTCAGGTTTGGAAGCCTAAACTACACGGCCGATATCCGCGGAGACTTGATCTTCAACGAATTCGAGCCCCTGCCGAGTGCGCCGCGCTGTCATGATGGGCATGATTTAGCTCTGCCACCGAACAGTGTCCTGGAGACCGCACCTGCAGCCGCTCCGACCTTTAATTCGGAGCAAATTGTGCCATCCGAGGGCGGGTGGTCAGACCCTGCCACGGACGCAGCAGCTTCAACGGAGATTGAACCGGACTTCCCTTATCCTTATCCTTCGCGAGGCCCGTGACTCCCCATAGCCGGACTCTCCTCCGGACTCTGGACTATCCGCGCCCCTACCAATCGAATCCGATTTGGCGCCGATCATGGAGTTCACTGCCGCGGATATCTTTCACCACCCGCCCTTCGGCGACATACTGAATTCACTAAGGTCTCTCTCTTTGTCAGGAGAGTCCTGGCCGGATTATGACCGGCAGGATTGGGATGCGGACGATGAAGAAATTCGACGCCCACCCACCACCCACTTCATAGACACTGTTGATGACTTGACCGACATGCTCGACTTCGACTCCGAAGACATCGACGGTATGGACGATGATGCAGGAGATGAACAGGAACCAGCGCCTATAGGGCACTGGAAAGCCACCTCGTCGTATGACATATATATGGTGGACACACCCAAAGAAGGCAATGGCGACGAAATAGCGGAGGATGACCCCTCTAAGAAGCAACCAAAGCGCCGGCGTCAGCGGCGCCGCTCTATGTCCCGCCAAAGCAAAAAACGGTGATTCCGGCACAGGAGATAATAACACCCCGGACAGTGCCGAAGACAACTCCCTCCAGCAAGATTCAGCACAGGAGGATGGAGAAGCCAGCCCTCAAGAGAGAGCGGCAGATAGAGAGGAAGAGGATGATAATTATATACCTCCCTCCGAAGACGAGGAAAGCCTCGGCGACGACGAATTTGTCGTGCCTAAGGATCCCATTGAACAAGAGCGCTTCAAGCGCCTGCTTATAGCCACGACAAATAGCCTTAAGAAAAAGCAGCAGCAGCTTAGAGCTAATCAAGACTTGCTAGCCAATAGATGGACCGAAGTCCTTGCATCCGAGGAATGTGAACTCGAACGCCCCTCCAAAAACTACCCAAAATGCAGGTTGCTACCCCGATTAGAGGAGGAAGCATCTAAACCTACATCCCCAGCGTATGACGCGGCTGACCGACCACCTCGTGGCCGCGACAGAGAGGCCTCTCGGCCCACAACTCAAGCCGCACCCCGGCGCCACTCAAAAAATACCAAGGCTGGGGAAACGCGCTAGACCTGCGAGATATATTGGAGGACAAAGCAAGGCAAACAAGATCGATCTACGGATCGCGTGGGCGCCCCACGATACAAGACGATAACTATCATGCCGGATACAGCAAAAGTAAATCTGGCCGGGCCGAACACAACAGACAAAACTCATTCGAGCTGCATCGTGATATAGCCCAGTACAGAGGCGCCGCACACCCGTTATCCTTCATAGATGAAGTAATGGATCATCAAATCCTAGAGGGTTTCAAACCCGTGAATATCGAATCATATGATGGTACGACAGATCCCGCGGTATGGACCAAGGACTATCTCCTTCATATCCACATGGCCTGTGGTGACGATCTACACGCCATCAAATACCTCCCACTCAAGCTTAAAGGACCAGCCCGGCATTGGCTCAACAGCTTGCCAGCAGAATCCATAGGTTGTTGGGAGGACCTGGAAGCCGCATTCCTCGACAACTTCCAGGGCACCTATGTGCGACCACCAGATGCTGATGACTTGAGCCACATAATTCAACAGCCAGAGGAATCGGCCAGGCAATTCTGGACACGGTTCCTAACTAAGAAAAATCAAATCGTCAACTGTCCGGATGCAGAGGCCCTAGCATCTTTCAAGCATAACATCCGCGACGAGTGGCTTGCCCGGCACCTTGGACAGGAAAAGCCGAAATCTATGGCAGCCCTCATGACACTCATGACCCGCTTTCGCGCGGGAGAAGACAGCTGGCTAGCTCATAGCAATAACATGTCAAAGAGCCCTGGTAATTCGGATACCAAGGACAGCAATGGCAGGTCACGTCGCAACAAGCACAAGCGCCACATTAACAACGACAATACCGAGGATACGACAGTTAATGCCGGATTCAGAGGCTCTAAGCCCGGTCAACGGAAAAAGCCATTCAAAAGAAGCACTCTGGGCCCGTCCAGTTTGGACCGTATACTCGATCGCTCGTGTCAGATACATGGCACCCCTGACAAGCCAGCCAACCACACCAACAGGGATTGTTGGGTGTTCAAGCAGGCCGGCAAGTTAAATGCCGAAAACAAAGACAAGGGGCTACATAGCGACGACGAGGAGGAGCCCCGACCGCCGAACACTGGAGGACAGAAGGGGTTTCCCCCACAAGTGCAACCCACATCCCCAAGAGGGAGCGGAAGCGTGCGTTAAGGGACGTATACGTGTTGGAGCCAGTCGCCCCAAAGTTCAATCCATGGTCCTCCTACCCGATCACTTTCGATCGCAGGGACCACCCCACTAGTATCCGCCATGGCGGCTTTGCCGCATTGGTTCTAGACCCAATCATTGATGGATTTCACCTCACTCAAGTACTTATGGACGGAGGTAGCATCTTGAACCTGCTTTATCAGGACACAGTGCGCAAAATGGGCATAGATCCCTCAAGGATTAAACCCACAAAAACGACCTTTAAGGGCGTCATACCAGGTGTAGAGGCCCATTGCACAGGCTCAGTCACACTTGAAGTGGTCTTCGGATCCCCGGATAATTTCCGGAGCGAGGAGTTAATCTTCGATATAGTCCCGTTCCGCAGTGGCTACCATGCACTGCTCGAGCGAACCGCGTTTGCAAAGTTCAATGCGGTGCCGCACTACGCATACCTCAAGCTCAAGATGCCAGGAACTCGGGGAATCATTACAGTCAATGGAAACACCGAGCGCTCTCTTCGAACGGAGGAGCACACGGCGGCCCTCGCAGCGGAAGTGCAAAGCAGCCTCTCAAGGCAATTCTCCAGTTCGGCGATAAAACGTCTGGACACCGTTAAACGCGCCCGGAGTAACCTTCAACAAGACCGCGTGGCACGTTCCGAGAGAGCGTAGCAATACGGCCCCAACCCGAGCCCTCGCGAAATGGCGAAATCCGTGCTACGCTTACATAATTACGCTCTGAAAATACCATGGGCACAGGGGGAGGGGCACGACCATGGCACGCCCCAAAAACGCGGCTCAACCGCACTAGGGGCTGCCAATTTTACCATTTTTTTCTTACTTTCAGGACTTTACTCTCCGGAAGACCTGTACGGCAGTACAATTGCCGCACACACGATACAACAACCATGGAGGCAGAAAGCTACATCACACTGTGGAAATCCCAGGCGGTCTCCATAACGAGCAAAATACCTGTCTTAAATACTATCCCGTAGCTCACCCCTGGAGGGGACATGTCAAATAGTCCCACCTTCTGCTTATCGCACTACTTGTATCGTTTTGCTTCAATGCATCTTTTTGAATAAACAATGCATAGCTTCAGTCTGTTTTTGCATTTTTCTTCTATATATGTGTTCATTAATGACACCTTGCAACCATACACTTTGGTACGGCCAATACACCAGGGGCTTAAGTACCCCAAAATATGGTGTGAGAAGTCCGAATACTTTCACAAGTGCGGCACCCTGAACTTATAGTATTATATGCATCAGCTCCGAATCATGTCTTGGGTCAATAGTTGGGTTTGCCCGGCTCCCATGTTTTGGTACCTTACGTTCCGCTATATCGGCTAAGGTAGCACTGGGAGAACTACTGCGATTGTGCCCCGGTTCTGCTGGGCTAAGCACCTCAGTAGAGAAAGCTAAAACTGACTATCAAGATAAGGCGAGAGACTGGTCGCCGTTTGAGAGATTTCGAGTCCCTAAAGGCTTATGCCGCTTAGAGAGAGGAGCCGGCCCTGTCTGGCTTAAGGCATGTATCCGCCCCGAATTCGGCCTTCCGAATGCTAGGGGCTTCGCCAAAATTTAAAGTTATAGAATTCTATGGCTAAGTGAGAGTGATAACGCATTATAGTCCGATTGCCTTGTTCGTTGTGCTGAGCACCTCCCTCGAGGGACCCAACAATGGGAACAAGAGTGCTTAGGTTTATCGCGAACACCCCAGCACTCGTGGCATGGGGGCAGAAGCAAACGACTAGCCATCTCTCAGATTTGATAAACAGCCGAACAGGAGGTAATATTTTAAATTCAAACAAGCGTTGCATAGCGCATATGAACAAGTTTTCTTAACTATAGGATTACATGAGCGAGTTTACTCGAATATTATATCTTTCGTACACTCGTCCTCTATGAGACGAGCACCCTTTAGGACACCCTCTTAGTACATCTCGGGGTGGCGATGCTCCTTGCCCTCCGGCGGCCCTTCCTTAATCAGCTTCACGGCGTCCAGCTTGGCCCATTGCACCTTCACACGGGCGAAAGCCCGGCGTGCACCTTCTATGTAGACGGACCGCTTGATGACTTCCAGCCGTGGGCAGGCATCCACAAGCCGCCTCACTAGGCCGAAGTAGCTGTTGGGAAGGGCGTCGCCAGGCCACATTCGGACTATAAAGCCCTTCATGGCCTGTTCGGCCGCCTTGTGCAGCTCGACCAGTTGCTTCAGCTGGTCGCTCAGAGGCATCGGGTGTTCGGTCCTAGTATACTGAGACCAGAATAGCTTCTTCGTTGAGCTTCCCTCCTCGGCCTGGTAAAACTGTGCGACATCCGACACACTTTGGGGCAAATCTGCGAATGTTCCTGGAGAGCTCCGGATTCGGGTAAGTAATAGGTAATTTACTTTCACATGCTTGCTTTGCATATAGAATACCTTACCCGCCGCTATCTTCTTCATCGCATCAATCTCCTGGAGGGCCTTTTGGGCTTCGGCCTTGGCACTCTTTGCGCTCTCGAGGGCCGCGGCAAGCTCAGACTCTCGCGTCTTCAAGTCAAGCTCCAATGCCTCGTGCTTCGTCACGAGAGCGTGGAGCTCTTGCTGCACCTCGCCCACCCGTGCCTTATGCCTTTCCCGCTCGGTGCGCTCCTTGGCCACTTTGTTTTCGGCCTCGGATAGCGCTTGCTTCAGGGTCGCCACCTCGGTCGTGGCCCCTGCAAAATTTACGATGATGCTGTCATTTTGCAATCGCATTCTTTTTATACATATCCATAGACTAGGTACTACTTACCTTTGTTCTCCTCGAGCTGCCTCTTGGCAAGGCTGAGCTCGTCCTTGAACCCTTTAAGGCCCTGCTTCAGTGCGGCGACCTCCGCAGTCAGTGCGGCAGATGCCAGCAGCGAAGCCTCCATACGCATATTGACTTACTTATATTAGACTCCTGCGATATTGTTTGATCTTCTGTTCGGCTTTTCTTTGTGAACACCGAACAGAGCATCAGGGGCTACTGTCTATGCAGTAATATTTTTCCCCATATTTCAAAAACTTACCTCAAAGCCTGTTAGAAGGCTGGCACAGGCTTCAGTCAGTCCGCTCTTGGCGGACTAAACCTTCTGGACCACCGCACTTATAATAGTGCGGTGCTCTTCATCGATGGAAGCACTGCGAAGCGCTCCCAGCAGATTGTCCAGTGCCTCTGGATGGACAGAGGTCACCGACACAGGCGTCTTGGCCCTTTTGGAAGGAAGCCGCCTGCCCGTGTTCGGAACCACTGGGGGTTCCGGCGCGGTGTTCGGCTGAGGGCCGAACTCGGAGCCCTCGGGAGCCTTGCTCCCTCTGCTCCCGGAGTCCGGAAGGTCTCCTTGAGGCGCCTCCAGGACTGTCTCCCCTCGACCCGGTGCCTCTTGAGACAATACCTCGGTGTTCTCCGTAGGGCAAGGGGAGGTGGCGGTCGGAAGTGGATCGCTATCCATATCCAACAAGCCCAGGGAGCCGTCCGGCGATACGTCGATACAGGCTCGTGGCGGTATGCATAGTCATAATTCGGCGTTAGGAGAGGCAGTGCGACAAATGTATGCTATGAGTTACTCTGGCATCCGAATACTTACGACTTTGCCAGGGGCTTGGCCCTGAGCAGCCACTTGTCTTCGCCTTCGGCGGCAGTGGTGGAGAAGTCCGGAAGGAGAGTCCTTCCCTTCTTGGACCCTTCGGCCCCCCGGTTGGGTCGGCCTTCCTTTTCTTGTCTCCCCCGACTGGAGGGGGAGCATCTTCATCTTCCTCCTCATCTTCGGGGGAGGAGTGTGTCGCGGAGTTATCGGACGATAAGTCCGATAACGCCTGGCGTCGGGAACTCTTTCGGGTTCCCTTGGTCTTCTTGGTCTTCTCCGGCACCTTGTAAGGAGCCGGAGTTAGCATCTCCGTTAGGAGAGCGTCCGCAGTGTCTTCAGGCAGAGGGGCCGGACAGTTAATCTGCGCCGACGTCTCCACCCAGTCCTGTCAAAGGCATGGAGCTTAGACCCCGCACATGGTTATGCTAGGGGAAATAAATATCCTACTGGATGTATAGAACTCACCGAATGTGCTTGGCGCTTCGCGCTTAGCCCGCGGTCCTCGGTGAGGGAGGGAGGGACCTCGACGCCCTTGAACAACACCTTCCAAATGTCCTTGTGCGTCGTGTCGAAGAGCTCGCTCAGAGTCTGGTGCTGGGCTGGGTCGAACTCCCACAAGTTGAAGTCCCATTGTTGGCACGGGAGGATCCGGCGGATGAGCATGACCTGGACTATATTGACAAGCTTGAGCTTCTTGCCGGCCATATTCCAGATACATTTCTAGAGTTCGTCTAGCTCTACCGATGAACCCCAGGACAGGCCCTTCTCTTTCCAGGAGGTGAGCCGCGTGGGGATTCCGGATCGAAACTTGGGGGCAGCCACCCATTTGGCGTCGCGCAGCTCGGTGATGTAGAACCATGCCGATTGCCACCCCTTTATGGTCTCCACGAAGGAGCCTTCAAGCCATATAACGTTGGGCATCTTGCCCACCATGGCTCCGCTGCATTCTGCTTGTTGGCCGCCCACCACCTTCGGCTTGATATTGAAGGTCTTTAACCACAGGCCAAAGTGGGGCCGGATGCGGAGGAAAGCCTCACACACGACGATGAACCCCAAATGTTGAGGACGAAGTTCGGGGCCAGATCATGGATGTCCAGCCCGTAGTAGAACATGAGACCACGAACGAATGGATGGAGGGGAAACCCCAGTCCACGGAGGAAGTGGTGAGGAAGACTACCCTCTCGTGAGGTTCAGGGGTAGGAACGATCTGCCCCACAGCGGGCAGCCGATGCGCGATATTCGCGGCCAAGTATCCGGCTCCGCGCAGCTTCTTGATGTATCCCTCCGTAACGGAGGAAGCCATCCATTTGCCTCGCGCTCCGGACATGATTGGAGAAGGTTGAGGGGAAGGATGTGGGCTTGGGAGTTGGAGCTCGAGTGCGCAAGAGTGGATGAGCAAGGAGGAAGAAGGCATGGGTAGAAAAAGGTTAAACCTTGTCCCTTTATAAGGGCGGCCGAAACTATGCGCCCCCACTAGCCTGGTAAAACTCGCTTATCCCCCAAGCACCGTAATCGATGGCGCGGTTGGGTTACCCATGCCCGTATTGATGAGAATACCGTAATAAGGGGGACACGATCTCTTATTTGACAAGACGTGTCCAAAAACTGCCTCGCGTTATGTGCGGGGCTAGTTAAAGGAAACAGTTCGGATAATCACCGGGCCATGGCTTAATGTCATGTTGCCAAAACAAGTCAGCAAATTAGATTTTTGGAAATATTATTCTCTCTACGGTGGTATGTGGAACTTATTTTGCAGGGTCGGACACTATCCTTGTATTCAAATTCTTCCGTGGTGTATTCGGAGGAAGAACCTGCCTTGCAATGCCGAAGACAATACTACGTGCCGGACTCATCGTCATTGAAGCCTGGTTCAGGTGCTACTGAGGGAGTCCTGGATTAGGGGGTCTCCGGACAGCCGGACTATAACCTTTGGCCGGACTGTTGGACTATGAAGATACAATATTGAAGACTTCGTCCTGTGTCCGGATGGGACTCTCCTTGGCGTGGAAAGCAAGCTTGGCAATACGGATATGAAGATCTCCTTCCTTGTAACCGACTCTGTGTAACCCTAGCCCCCTCCGGTGTTTATATAAACTGGAGGGTTTAGTCCGTAGGACACAATCACAACAATCACACCATAGGCTAGCTTCTAGGGTTTAGCCTCTCCGATCTCGTGGTAGATCAACTCTTGTAATACTCATATCATCCAGAATAATTCAAGAAGGACATAGGGTTTTACCTCCATCAAGAGGGCCCGAACCTAGGTAAAACATCGTGTCCCCTGCTTCCTGTTACCATCCGCCTTAGATGCACAGTTCGGGACCCCCTACCCGAGATCCGCCGGTTTTGACACCGACGACAGAGACCTTAATGAGTTCAGTATGTTGCCGAAGGGCGAGTGCTGAAAGATATCCATGGAGGCGAACTCCATGATCGGCGCCCAGTCGGATTCGATAGGCACGGGCGCAGGCGGTTCAGAGTCCGTGGCCAGGGAAGAATCCTGCAGTTTGGCGTCACGGCTCTCGTGAAGGGTAAGGTCGATACTTGGCTCGATCGCCGCTGAGAATGCGGCCTCCGTGGCGGGGTCTATCCACCCGTCCATGGATGGCGCAATTGTCTCTGAATTGATGGTCGGAGCGGTTGCCGGTGCGATCTACTGAACACTGTCCGATTGTATAGCTAAATCATGCTCATCGTGACCGTGCGGCGCACTCGGCAGGGGCTCGAATCCGTCGAAGATCAAGTCTTCGCGGATGTCGGCCGTGTAGTTTAGGCTTCCAAATCTGACCTAGTGGCCGGGGGCGTAGCTCTCGATCTGCTCCAGATGGCCAAGCGAGTTGGCCCGCAGTGCGAAGCCGCCGAATACAAAGAACTGTCCGGGAAGAAAAGTCTCACCCTGGACTGCATCGCTATCGATGATCGAAGGAGCCATCAAGCCTAACAATGACGACACAGAGGAACTCTCAATGAAAGCACCAATGTCGGTGTCAAAACCGGCGGATCTTGTGTAGGGGGTCCCGAACTGTGCGTCTAAGGCGGATGGTAACAGGAGGCAGGGGACACGATGTTTACCCAGGTTTAGGCCCTCTTGATGGAGGTAATACCCTACGTCCTGCTTGATTGTTCTTGATAATATGAGTAGTACAAGAGTTGATCTACCACGAGATCAGAGAGGCTAAACCCCTAGAAGCTAGCCTATGGTATGATTGTTGTTGTTGTCCTACGGACTAAACCCTCCGGTTTATATAGACACTGGAGGGGGCTAGGGTTACACAGAGTCGGTTACAAGGAAGGAGATCTACATATCCATAATGCCAAGCTCGCCTTCCACACCAAGGAGAGTCCCATCCGGACACGGGACTAAGTCTTCAGTCTTGTATCTTCATAGTCCAACAGTCCGGCCAAATGATATAGTCCGGCTGTCCGGATACGCCCTAATCCAGGACTCCCTCAAACACCGTTTGCGATTATGGCATCGCACATAGTTTCGTCGAAGGGTCTCTGATAGTAGTGTCGCGTTAGCAGCATCCTGCAGTAGTGAACACGGGTTAGTAGCATTTGCATTATCAATTAAAACCATATGAGGAAATGTGGCTTTCTCCTTGGTTAGCTTCACTTGGAGTTGATCATGATACTCGTTGAGGCTAGCATGAGCACTCTTCAAGGCCTTGTGAGCCTTGTCAAGTATATCAAACTCCTCCTTGAGTCTAGCATGGTCAACTCCAAGTTTAGCCTTCTCGAAATTGAGCACAGGAGACACAACAAGAGCATGAACAAGATCTTTCTTTAATTTAGCATGATCACCGTTGTGTGACTCCTCAAGAGCCAAACGATGACCACACACTTCCACAGGCGCATTAGAGAGATCCGATATCTCACTGACATAGTCAAGACTATGCCGTTCCATCTTAGAGATGGTTTCTTCGTGATCCTCGATCATGTCATTGGCTTCACCAAGTTGTTCCAAGAGAGCAACGAAGTGCTTCTTGGGTTTACCCTTGAGCTTACTCATAAAAGACTCAAATTCCTTTTCTTCCTCCTTCTACCCCTTGCAATCATTAATGCAATCCGTCAAGGAAGGATTAGTAGTGATGGTGGTTTTGATGTTGGGGGTTACCTTGTTGGTGGCTTTGGCCATGAGGCACTTGACGCTGATGTTCTCGTTGGGTGAGTCGAAGAGGGACAACCGTGGAGTTGTTGCAATGGCAACGGAGGCCATGGCAACCGTCTCACCGTTTTCATAATCATCATCCTTATTGTACTCTTCTTGTTCCACCATCCCCTTGGGAGGAGTCTTCTTGGTGAAGTTGTTCTTGTTTGGGAAGGACTTGGCCTTGTGTTTTCTGATATGCTTGCCACCATTGTCTTCCCTCTTCTTGTACGGGCATTCCGCAACAAAGTGGCTCACATTGCCACAATTATAGCATGTCCTCACACATTGCTTGCACTTGGCGCCACTTGAGTTGTTCTTGTTGAAGTTGGGCCTTGACTTCTTCTTGCTCCAAAATTGTCGTGAAGCGAGAGCCATGTGCTCATGATAAGCATATTTGGTATCTTCAGGACAACACTCCTCTTCTTCCTCTTCACCCTCTTCTTCCACACTAGCCTTGGCCTTCAAAGCAAGGTTGGGCTTCTTTGATCATTGAGAACGCAACACCGCATTGTTGGCAGTCTTGTCCAAGATCCTCATAGCAACAAACTCATCTAACACTGCACTTCAGGACAAGGCGTGAAATTCTGTCCTTTGACGGATGACGGAGGACATGGCCTTGTGGTAGGGCATCATGGCCTTGAGAAACTTGTTCTTGATCCAATTGTCATCCATACCCTTGCTCCCATGATCTCGGAGTGAGACCATGAGAGTGGTTAATCTCCGGTAAAGCTGACGAGGTTCTTCATCTTCATTCATCGCAAACTCATCAGCTTCATCTTGCACCACTTCAAAGTTGGAGCGTTGAATTCTTGCGCTTCCCTTGGAAATGCAAACAACATGTTGCCATGCTTCCATGGCCACGATGAAAGGTTGGAGGTGTGCAATATCTTTGGGAGGAATAGCTTCCTGAGAGAATGAAGAGAGCGGACTCGTTGAATTGATGGTCCGCGGCTTCTCTAGGAGTGAAGTTGATTGGGTCGTACGGGTAGAAACCTTGCTCAATAATTCTCCAAAGATTAGTAGAACTATGATTTAAATGACATTTAAAGCGACACACCCAAGAGGCAAAATCCTCATTTTCACAAGCTTAGTAGGAGGATCAACATGATTCATATGCATGGAGGGAACCGGTCCTCCATAAGTAAGTGGAGTTTCAACATGGGCAAAGATGCCATTCCCACTTCTACCACTAGTCAAAGGAACTTGATCACTAGTAGCTTTCCCCTTGTTGGAGTTACCATCCGTCACCTTGTTAGTGGGATCGACCACTTCCAACGGTGCGGTGGATAATTTAAGACCATCAAGAAAATTATTAAGCATGCCTTTGACCTCGGTCGTCATGGAGGTTCTCAATGTGTCCAAGGCCACATTTAGCTCCTCACGAGAGACCGAGGATCCCCCATCAGCCGCAGACAAAGTGGGACTCACACCGGAGTGCTCCTCCACCTCGTCTGTGGTGTCAACCATACTCTTCAGACATCAAAGTCCTTAATAAAGAGACGAGGCTCCGATACCAATTGAAATGATCTATATGGTTGACTAGAGGGGGGGGGGTTGAATGGGTAACTAACAATTTTTAGTTTTTCTTTACAAAATCAATCTTAGCATCAAAATAGGTTGTCTAGATATGCAAATAGGTGAGCAACCTATATGATGCAACAACAACAAGCACACAAGCAAGCAAGGGATAGAATCACAATATAAGCTTGCACAAGTAAAGGTAATAGATAACCAAGATTGGAGACGAGGATGTGTTACAGAAGTTCCTTCCCTTTAAGAGGAAGTATGTCTCCGTTGGAGCGGTGTGGAGGCACAATGCTCCCCAAGAAGCCTAGGGCCACCGCATTCTCCTCATGCCCTCACACCATGCGAGATGCTGTGATTCCATTATTGGTGCCATTGGAGGCGATGACCGAACCTTTACAAACAAGGTTGGGGCAATCTCGACAACTTAATCGGAGGCTCCCAATGACACCACAAAGCTTCACTGCAATAGAATATGGCTCTGCGGTGACCTCAACCATCTAGGGTGCTCAAACACCCTAGAGTAACAAGATCCACAAGGGATTAGTGGGGGGAATCAAATTTCTCTTGGTGGAAGTGTAGGTCGGGGACTTCTAAACCAATCCCTCGAAAATCAACAAGTTTGATTGGCTAGGGAGAGAGATCGGGCGAAAATGGAGCTTTGAGCAACAATGGAGCTCGGGGAGGAAGAGGTGATCTTGGGGAAGAAGACCCCCTTTATATAGTGGGGAAAAGATCCAACCATTACCCCCCACCCAGTCCGTGACACGCGGTACTACCGCACATGCTTGCGGTACACCGCAAGGGGTTGCGGTACTACCGCTGGACGGTGCGATACTACCGCTTGCGCGGTAGTGACCAGATGAGGCCCTATTGCGCATGGCAACGAGCGGTAGAACCGCCGGAGTGGTACTACCGCGCGCCCCTGCGGTACTACCGCAAGGCGGGGCTCTACTGGGCTGGAAAAAGCACAGACTAAGTAAATAACGTCTGTGACTACTTCCACTGAGTTTTTTACTGTGAGAAAATCCGGCACGGTACTACCGCTCACAGGGAGCGGTACTACCGCGCTGGAGCAGAAGTATAAAATTACTTCCACGTCTACTTCCGCATGAGCCACGGTCTGGGCTGGAGGCAGCGGTACTACCGCCCGTGAGGAGCGGTACTACCGCTCGCCTGAGTGGTACTACCGCGGACCCCTGTGGCACTACTGCTCCCTTGAGCAGTACCACTGCACCCCACAGAAACTATAGCATATGTCAGCCTTCATATTGCAGAGACAAGAATAACCGGATGGTGCACCGTTGAACTGAAGGAAAGGTGGTGTAAAGGAACATATGTGTACGTGTTGATTCCACCCTAACCTTTCCGAAGCGGACCCCCTCTTAATAGTATGGCTTTCCTACGACTCAAATCCACTGAAAAGAAACATAGAGAACCGCCGTCTTCGCTAGGTTCCGAGGGGCACCGAATCGTCTTGTGCCTAGGAATGAGATATCTGAAATGCTCAATGCACACGATTAGTCCGCAAATGCACTTTCATCAATCACCAAAACCACATAGGAAGAAATATGCGCTTATCTCAATTCCTATAGGGAAAGAGATGTCATTTTATGCATAGGATATGAGTTTTCCATTGAGTCTAGGCTACTGTTTTTTTTCATTTGAGACGTGAAGGATTGTTCCTGTCCTACATAGGAATAGCAATCCGTTCCTACAAACCAAAGGGTTCCAAAGGATTTTTCCTTTGAAAATTATGTCCTATGGAATACCTACAAAATCCCTACAAACAAAAGGAGGCCCTATCCTATGCATCAAATGGTATATCTTTTACTATAGGAATTGAGATACATGTCATCTCACTTCCTATGCTATTCCTATTCCAATATACCTATCGTATGAACCAAACAAGATCTAATGGGGTATATGCCCTCACTAACTCAACTGCAGACCATAGTACATGATGTATGTCATTGTGGTCCACCGCATTCTTGTTTGTGTTCCATCCATGGCAAAAAAATTGCCACAATGGATAGTGCATTTTGGACTCATCATTTTATAAGTTTAATCTTCATATTCTTGAGATTTATCTCATATTATGTTTTTAGATGCCCACTAATGACTAGTTAATTGTTGGATGTGTGAATTCTTGGTTTGGTGGTGTTAGTGCACATCTAACAAAGAGAGGAAAATGTTTCAATAATCCACTTGTGGAACAAATCATTTTTTATATTTGGCATGTTATCAGGGGCCAATCTAGAGTTCAAGCCAACCTCTAGTGCCGTTCTAGGTCATTCCACACGCATTCAGGTCCCTTATTTCAAAAATATTTTTTGTGAAGGGGTTAGGAGAAAAGCTAGCTACACGTAACCATAAATCTGAAGGAGTTCATGATTCCTCAACCGCCACCCACAAAGGAGTTTCTGTGCCATAATGTCTTGAGAACCTATGCGACCGCTCCCAACATTTTCACCACCGTAAACATAATTCCATTAGATCAAGTCCTTGTACTCTACAAATGTGATTCTTGTAGACTCTATGGTCATGTTCAACAATTCATTTTTAAAGACTATTTCACAATGTATGTTGGGTTTATGGTGATTGCGAGATACACAGGTAGTTTCCATGGGCTAAGGGCAGGTCATAGCTTCACAATTCATGTAAACATTAAAGAAGGGATCAATGGTATGATTGATTTATATTATCTGTTTTGTTTTTTTTGCAACGCCTCTACATAGGATTAGGTTGTATGTAATGCTTTGATGTTTGGTACAAGAATGAGGCAATTGAAAAGAAGGCATGGAAGAATAAACTCTGAAACTAGAGGTAGGCAAGCGAATTAGGATGATCGATGCAATTCCTGGAAAGTCACTTGATAGTCACGAAATTCTAAGACACATATCAGGCATGCGCCTTAATTGGTAACCTATGTAACCTAGTATGTTTGTATGCACCAGGTTGGCCAATTAATCATTTTCCAGTTTTCAACCATGGTGTCATTTGGACTTGGTGAAGAATTATTCACATTTGTGCAATTTCATCTCTCATTGCTACAAATATTTACTTTTCTATTCTGTTATTTTTATCTATTATTAATAGCAAGGTTGCAGGTGAAACTACATCTTAGGTCCATTTTTATTATTTGATTACAACCATTTTAGTCCATGATTTATCTGTGTTGTTTGCTCTTTTGTAGTAAATTAAGTTTTGCCACAACGAAGATTCAACAAGAAGCTTGATGATTTATAACATCACCGACTATGTTGCCTTTGCCTCACGAGTCGATAAGCCTAGATAAAACTACGGAACACGATTTACTACACAATTCAGTGCGCTTTCTATGTAGGAAGCACATGTATGAAATATTAGATAATAAACATACACAAAGGAATAATGTGACAATGATTTTGATTAATTGCACATCTGGGTTTCCTTGTGCCCTTCTAGAAAAAAAATACATCATTTATCCCTCTCCCTTGTGTACCACGTCTTCATACGTGTGGGATAGGCGTGAAATACATTATTTTATCATTTGTGTTTTCTCTAGTATATGCGCAGTATTTATTTTCTTGTTCTATGTGATAATCTCAGTCATGAGTTAAATTGTCATTTTTTTAAACAAAAAATATTCTATTCAATCAAGAAATATATGAGATTCCCGCAAAGAACGAGATATGTGATACACCATTTTATTTTATTGCTACTGAAGCTTTGCTTGTAATACAAAAAATATAATGAACCTTCAACAAGGCATCTCTTTATTATTATTCACCTTTAGTTTTCTTAGCACATGGTACATGTTTCTATGCCTAATTAAGGTCATACGAACATATATTCCGCAACTTTTTTCAGGTGAGTAAAACAAATACTCATTAGTAGTGCAAAAATTATCACGTGGGAAGAAATCATCATGTATAACAAATAGATTCATAAATTGAATATCAATATATCCAATATTTATATTGGTGCAGAAATTGCAACGATGATGCGTTGTTTCAGATGGATCTGGAATCACAATCAGCTTTGAAGTTTTAGACTTACAATTATCTTCTACGGTTAAATCAATAAGTGCATCTACATAGGTGTTACATAAGCTAGCCATTAATACATCCAGGAGGAGGGAGAGTGACAAACCCTTTGTTAAGATTGGGCTCACATTTAAAAGTCATATTAATAGTGGACCATTGACGCGAAAGTGTTCTTCTAATGCCAACCTCAAATGCTCCTACTATGAGCAGTGAAATTCATTTTTTTTCTTCAAAATTTCTGTTTTTTTCCTTACAACAAACATTGCTTAGTTTTCTTCACGCGTTAAAAATTTCATGATGAAATTACATTCATGGAGGTGTGGGCAAAAATAATAAAATTAGCACTCCAAAATGCATTAAATAACAGTATTTTGGAACATCAGATTTGTCTTTTTTGTCTAGAGCACTAGAAATGTTATTTATTCATGAAAATTTGCAGGTATGCACAAAATTCAACAATAATCATTGCCAAATAATATCTTATTTTTACCATGTTTTTTTATTTTACTGTTCATGATGGTGCATTTGAGCCATAGTGTAGAACTCCATGTCCATCATTGACACTTTATGCCATCATATCTAGTGCTCTGTGTGTAGAGTCATCTTAAACACAACTTATTGTATTAAAATACTAGGTCATTGATGGTGTGCATTGCTATGCCTTTCCATTTTACAATATAGTGATAGGAATCATTTAAATATGTGAATACATAAAACATGGAAATATAAATTCACATGAACATTTACCGTTGAGGGGTATTTTGTGTTGGCTTGAAAAAACACAAGTCGTGAAACCTTATTTGAGCCTCACATATTTTGCATGAATAATTTCCCAATGTTTGATGGAAAGGCACTGATGCAACAAGCGATGAACCTTAACATCAATATCTATGGCAAAACCAAGACTACATATGCCCACAACATTGAGGGATTTGGAGAAAATATGGTAGAACATCGTGAGAGGTCGTACATGAAACCCACTTCATCATCCTCAAATATTTTTGATAGAGTCAAAATTCATCATATCATCTGCATCCCTAAGGAAGCCAAGCAGTAGGAATTTTGAGCCCAACCAGTGGTTGAATGGAATGGTAGGACATCTGCCAAATATAATGGAGTTTCAGTTATCCTAAATCACATGAGAACAACATAAACATGATGGTACTTATTTTTTGATATGATGGTACTTTTGAAGCAAATATGCCCAAGATGCAATAATAAAGTTGTTATTTCTATTTCCTCATATCATGATAAATGTTTATTATTCATGCTAGAATTATATTAACCGGAAACTTAGTACATGTGTGAATACATAGACAAACAAAGTGTCCCTAGTATGTTTCTACTTGACTAGCTCGTTAATCAAAGATGGTTATGTTTCCTGACCATAGACATGTGTTGTCATTTGATGAACGGGATCACATCAATAGAGAATAATGTGATGGACAAGACCCATCCGTTAGCTTAGCAATATGATCGTTTAGTTTATTGCTATTGCTTTCATCATGACTTATACATGTTCCTATAACTATGAGATTATGCAACTCCCGAATACCATAGGAACACTTAGTGTGCCTTCAAACGTCACAATGTAACGAGTGATTATAAACATGCTCCACAGGTGTCTCCAATGGTGTTTGTTGAGTTGGCATAGATAAAGATTAGGATTTGTCACTCCGAATGTCGGAGAGGTATCTCTAGGCCCTCTCGGTAATGCTCATCATTATAAGCCTTGCAAGCAATGCAACTACTGAGTTAGTTGCGGGATGATGCATTACAGAACGAGTAAAGAGACTTGTCGGTGACGAGATTGAACTAGGTATGATGATACCGACAATCGAATCTCGGGCAAGTAACATACCGATGACAAAGGGAACAACGTATGTTGTTGTCCGGTATGACCGATAAAGATCTTCGTAGAATATGTAGGAACCAATATGACCATCCAGGTTCGGCTATTGGTTATTGACCGGAGACGTGCCTCGGTCATGTCTACATAGTTCTCGAACCCATAGGGTCCGCACGTTTAACGTTCAATGATGATTTGTATTATGAGTTATGTGATTTGATGACCGAAGTTTGTTCGGAGTCCCGGATGAGATCACAGACATGACAAGGAGTATCGAAATGGTCGAGAGGTAAAGATTCATATATTGGAAGGCTATATTCGGACATTGGAAAGGTTCCGAGTGATTCGGGTATTTTTTGGAGAACAGGGGAGTTACCGGAATTCATAGGGGGAAGTATTGGGCCTTATTGGGCTTTAGTGGAAAGGAGAGAAGGGCCACAAGGGGAGGCAGCGTGCCCCCCATGGGCTTGTCCGAATTGGACTAGGAGGGGGCAGCGCCCCCCTCTTTCCTTCTCCGTCTCCGTCTCCTTCCTTCTTCTCCTACTTGGACTAGGAAAGGGGAAACCTACTCCTAGTAGGAGTAGGAATCTCCCGTTTAGGCGCGCCCCTTGAGGCAGGCCCTCCTCCTCCTCCTCCCCTCCTTTATATACGGGGGAAGGGGGCACCCCATAGACACACAAGTTGATCTTTTGCCATGTACGGTGCCCCCCTCCACAGTTTTCCACCTCGGTCATATTGTCTTATTTCTTAGGTGAAGCCCTGCGTCGGTAACTTCATCATCACCGTCAACACAGCGTCATGCTGACACAACTCACCCTCGGCCTCAACTGGATCAAGAGTACGAGGGACATCATCAAGCTGAACATGTGCAGATCACGGAGGTGCCGTGCGTTCGGTAGTTGATCGGTTGGATCGCGAAGACATTCGACTACATCAACCACGTTACTAAACGCTTCCGCTTTCGGTCTACAAGGGTACATATACACACTCTCCCCTCTCGTTGCTATGCATCTCCTAGATAGATCTTGCATGATCGTGGGATTTTTTTTGAAATACCGCGTTCCGTAATAGTGGCATCTGAGCCAGGTCTGTGCGTAGATGTTATATGCATGAGTAGAACACAAAGAGTTGTGGGCGATAATATTCATACTGCTTACCAGCATGTCATACTTTGATTCGGCGATATTGTTGGATGAAGCGGCCGAGACCGACATTACATGACCGTGTTCATGAGACTGGTTCTACCGATCATGCTTCGCACACAGGTGGCTAGTGGGTGTCTATCTCTCCAACTTTAGTTGGATCGAGTTTGACTGCGCCCGGTCCTTGTTGAAGGTTAAAACAACACACTTGATGAAAAATCATTGTGGTTTTGATGCGTAGGTAAGAACGGTTCTTGCTAGAAGCCCGTAGCAGCCACGTAAAACTTGCAACAACAATGTAGAGGACGTCTAACTTGTTTTTGTAGGGCATGTTGTGATGTGATATGGTCAAGATGTGATAAGATAGAAATTGTTGTATGAGATGATCATGTTTTGTTAAAGTTGTCAGCAACTGGCAGGAGCCTTATGGTTGTCTCTTGATTGCATAAGATGCAGGCGCCATATAATTGCTTTACTTTATCGCTATGCGGTAGCAATAGTTGCAAAAGCAATAGTTGGCGAGATGACCATGTGATGACACATTGATAGAGATCAAGATGATGGAGATCATGGTGTCATGCCATTGATGATGGAGATCATGGCGGTACTTTAGAGATGGAGATCAAAGGCACAAGATGGTGATGGCCATATCATGTCACATATTTTGATTGCATGTGCTATTTATCTTTTATGCATCTTATTTTGCTTAGTACGGCGGTAGAGTTATAAGATGATCCCTCACTAAATTTCAAGGTATAAGTGTTCTCCCTAAGTATGCACCGTTGCGACAGTTCATCATGCCGAGACACCATGTGATGATCGGGTGTGATAAGCTCTACATTCACATACAACGGGTGCAAGCTAGTTTTGCACACGCAGAATACTCGGGTTAAACTTGACGAGCCTAGCCTATGCAGATATGGCCTTGGAACACTGAGACCGAAAGGTCGAACGTGAATCATATAGTAGATATGATCAACATAGTGATGTTCACCATGGAAAACTACTCCATCTCACGTGATGATCGGACATGGTTTAGTTGATATGGATCACGTCATCATTTAGATGGCTAGAGGGATGTCTATCTAAGTGGGAGTTCTTAAGTAATATGATTAATTTACTTTAATTTATCATGAACTTAGTCCTGATAGTATTTGCAAATTATGTTGTAGATCAATAGCTCACATTATAGCTCCCCGTTTATTTTTGATTTGTTCCTAGAGAAAAATAAGTTGAAAGATAATAGTAGCAATGATGTGGACTGGATCCGTGATCTGAGGATTATCCTCATTGCTGCACAGAAGAATTATGTCCTTGATGCATCGCTAGGTGACGGACCTTTTGCAGGAGTAGAAACCGACGTTATGAATGTTTGACAAGCTCGGTATGATGACTACTTGATAGTTTAGTGCACCATACTTTACGGCTTAGAACCGGGAGTTCAAACACGTTTTGAACGCCATGGAGTATATGAGATGTTCCAAGAGCTGAAATTGGTATTTCAGACTCATGCCCGTGTTAAGAGGTATGAGACCTCTGACAAGTACTTTGCCTACAAGATGGAGGAGAATAGCTCAGCTAGTGAGCATGTCCTCATAATGTCTGAGTACTACAATCACTTGAATCAAGTGGGAGTTAATCTTCTAGATAAGATAGTGATTGACATAGTTCTCTAGTCACTATCACCAAGTTACTCGAACTTCGTGATAAACTATAATATGCAAGGGATAACGGAAACGATTCCCAAGCTCTTCGCGATGCTGAAATTGGCGAAGGTAGAACTCAAGAAAAAGCATCAAGGGTTGATGGTTGACAAGACCACTAGTTTCAAGTAAAAGGGCAAGGGAAAGAAAGGGAACTTCAAGAAGAATGGAAAGCAAGTTGCCACTCCCGTGAAGAAGCCCAAAGCTAGACCTAAGCCAGAAACTGAGTGCTTCTACTTCAAAGGGAATGGTCGCTGGAAGTGGAACTACCCCAAATACTTGGCGGATAAGAAGGATGGCAAAGTGAACAAAAGTATATTTGATATACATGTTATTGATGTGTACTTTACTAGTGTTCATAGTAACCCCAGGGTATTTGGTACCGGTTTAGTTGCTAAGATTAGTAACTCGAAACGGGATTTGCAAAATGAACAAAGACTAGTTAAGGGCAAGGTGACGATGTGTGTTGGAAATGATTCCAAGGTTGATAAGATCACCATCGCACACTCCTTTTACCTTCGGGATTAGTGTTGAACCTAAAATAAATGTTATTTGGTGATTGAGTTAAGCATGAATTTGATTGGATCATGTTTATTGCAATACGGTTATTCATTTAAGTGAAAGAATAATTGTTGTTTTGTTTACATGAAAAAAACCTTCTATGGTCATACATTTAATATAAGTGGTTTATTGAATCTCGATCATAGTGATACACATATTCCTAATATTGATGCCAAAATATGCAAAGTTGATAATGATAGTGCAACATACTTGTGGCACTGCTGTTTAGGTCATATTGGTGTAAAGCGCATGAAGAAACTCCATGCATATGGACTTTTGGAATCACTTGATTATGAATCATTTGATGCTTGCGAACCATGCCTCATGGGCGAGATGACTAAGACTCCGTTCTCCAGAACAATGGAGCGAGCCATTGACTTATTGGAAATAATACATACCGATGTATGCGGTCCGATGTCGGTGGGAACGGCACCTATGGGATCACAAGAATCCCTACTACGGTTGCGGGGTGCGGGGTCGTGAGAAGAGCGGATCAAACAGATAGCACACGGTTCGTTTATCTAGGTTCGAGCCGCGGGGATGCGTAAAACCCTACTCCTGCTTTGGTGGATTGTATATCTGTGTTCTTGAGCTAGCTATGGGGCGTGAGGAGCTCCAAAAAGCCGAATCCCCCTCCTGGTCGCCTCGGGCCTCGTTTTATAGGAAAAGGGGTTGCCACAGTAGCACCAGGAGGTGGAAAGGGAGAAGTGATGTGAGGTTATCCCTCGCATTACATGACAAGGCGCATTTAATGCGTCTTGCCCAGGTGTCCTTGCTTTATCGGGGATGGGGGAGAGCCCTGTCTCGTCCGTCGTCGCTCCCTCTCGCATCGACACGCACCCTGGCCAGCGGCGCCCGCGGTGCCATGTAGGCAGGCAGGCAGCTGAGGTGGCGCAGTGGTGGGTGTAACACCCTCGATGTGACTATAGCTCCCACGTGCCGAGGCACGACTTAGAGACATAATCGCATTGAAGGCATATGTCGCAAGTTAGGCAATCTTCACAACATCCCATGTAATATAAATAATAAAGGGGAGATAATATAGTTGGCTTACACTCGCCACGTCAATCAAGTACATAAATAACATTACATCATCCAAACACTCATGGCCCGACTACGGCGCCAAAATAAAAGATAACCCAACAAGCGACACGGTCCCGATCACCCCCAACTAGGCACCACTACTGATCATCAGGAAAAGAAACATAGTAAAGTTGAGAGTCCTCGTCGAACTCCCACTTGAGCGCAAACGCGTCTCTTGGAGCGGAATCATCAGGCCCTGCATCTGGTGTAATAGTAATCTATGAGCCACAGGGACTCAGCAATCTCGCACCCTCGCGATCAAGACTATTTAAGCTTATAGGTAAGGCAAGGTAAATATGTGGAGCTGCAACAAGCGACTAGCAAATATGGTGGCTAACTTATTCGCAAAAGAGAGCGAGAAGAGGAGGCAAAGCGCGAGCGAGAAACTAGAGAACAACCTGCGCAAGCATTACTCCAACACCGTGTCCACTTCCCGGACTCCGCCGAGAAGAGGCCATCACGGTAACACACTCAGTTGATTCATTTTAATTAAGTTAAGGTTCAAGTTATCTACAACCGGACATCAACAAATTCCCATCTACCCATAACCGCGGGCATGGCTTTCGAAAGTTCAAATCCCTGCAGGGGAGTCCCAACTTAGCCCATGACAAGCTCTCACGGTCAACGAAGGAATAGACCTCCTCCCAAGACGTTCCGATCAGACTCGGTATCTCGGTTATTCAAGACACTTCGACAGGTTAAAACAAGACCAGCAACACCGCCCGAATGTGCCGACAAATCTCGATAGGGTCTGCACATATCTCTTTCTCAGGGCACACTCAGATTATCTTAGGTATGGTAGGCCAGCCCAGAGTTGCCCCTGGTGGCCACCGGCAGCTGGCAGGTGGACCAACACTCAGAGGAGCACTGGCCCGGGAGGGTTAAAATAATGATGACCCTTGAGTCTGCAGAACCCAAGGGAAAGAAAAGGCTAGGTGGCAAATGGTAAAACCAAGGTTGGGCATTGCTGGAAAAGCTTTAATAAAGGCGAACTATCAAGAGGTTCCCATTATAACCCAACCGCGTAAGGAACGCAAAATCCGGGAACATAACACCGATATGACAGAAACTAGGGCGGCAAGAGTGGAACAAAACACTAGGCGAGAGGCCGAGCCTTCCACCCTTTACCAAGTATATAGATGCATTAAGATAGCATATCAATATAATGATATCCCAACAAGTAAATAAATGTTCCAACAAGGAACGACCTTCGATCTTCACCTGCAACTAGCAACGCTATAAGAGGGGCTGAGCAAAGCGGTAACATAGCCAATCAATGGTTTGCTAGGAAATGGTGGGTTAGAGGTTTGACATGGCAATTTGGGAGGCTTGAAAGCAAATGGTAGGCATCGTAGCATTGGCATAGCAAAAGAGCGAGCAATCTAGCATAGCAAAGATAGTAGTGATTTCGAGGGTATGATCATCTTGCCTACACAGTTGTCAGAGTTGACTGGATCCTCGAAAGAAAACCCAACGGGCTCCTCGTTAGCGAACTCGTCTCCCGGATCTACCCAAACAAGACAAACAAGCAACAAGGACACAATCAACCACGTGCAAGGATCAACCAACAAGATGCAATGATGATATGCTATGCGGGATGCGATGCGGGATGCATATGCGAGATGTGGCAAGGAATGCATGAACCTGGCCTCAACTTGGAAATCCAAGTGTTCCACTGGAAAGGTGAGATGAAATCGCTTGAAAACGATATAAAGAACGCCGGAATCGGAGTTACGGCTTGGTAATGGCAAGCGATTCAAAAATGACACCGGTCTGCGATTACAGCAAGTAGCCATCTAAATGCAATGAGATGAACATGCTACAGCACCCAAACATGACAACAAAATACATGGCAGGGATGCATTCAAGATGCTTAACAAAAGTATAGCACTGAGCTACGGCCAATTCATCCATTAACAGGTTCAAACAAGCATGGCAAAAATGCATATGGCAAACAGATCTCAGACTTAGTGAAATTAACACTTGTCTGGAATTTCAGATCAGGTAGCACTCTTCGGAGCAACAAAACTACATGCTACGGGACCTGAACATGGCAAAGTAAAGCATGGCATGGAGCTACTCAAAGAGCTTAACAAAAGTCCCTTAGTGACCTTGAGCCAAAAGGGATCAGAAAATACAATTGCAAGCAGGCGAACATAGCAAAAACATAATCAGTTTTCAGACTTACTGAAAACTGGCACATGCTGAAACATAACTCAAGTAGGCATGTTTATGAGCTCGATGCACTCACTACGGTGCAAGTCATGACAAAATAAGCATGCACCCATTAAGAACACACAAAATACAAGCTAGACATGGCAAGAACAATACCATAGCATGCACGGATCAACTACAACAACACCGGCAAAATTGCAAACAAGTTGACAATCTGCCCAGATTCACGAAGTAGCAAAAGTAGAGCTCGATTGCCTCAAGCTAGGTTGCTCCATAATTGCAAACAAAGACATGCATGGATAGAGTACTACAGGATTAACAAAACATCCTTACTTATCATCCTCAAAAGAGGCACGGATCACTCGAAAACAACATGAACATATGGCATCATGAGATAAACAGCTCAAGGACTTAGTGGAAATGCTAAGTCCCTGAAAACAGATTAACAAGTGCCTCACTTGGCAAACTTGTACTAGTCACCACACACATCACAAAAATACATGGGTTGCACCTCTGGAAAGATGACAAAACTCTTAACAAAACATATGTAGAACATCAGGGCATAACATGCACACATTAATCATGGCAAAAATGACAAAAAGCTAAATGGAGCAGCAGATCTGACAATTATCTCAAGTAGCCCTCTTCTAACAGCCTTTCGGGCATCAAGATGAACTCAAAAGAAAATGATGCAATGGAATGAAATGATGTACTCTCTGAGGTGAACATTTTGATATGCTATATGCATGAATCGGAGCTACGGATGCAAAGTTACGGCACGACGAACATGGGCACATGGATCTGGGATTTCGGGACTTAGAAGAAAAATTCGACCTAGGGTTTACTGTTCACGGCCAGATCTGGATTGCGGCACGCTCTTCGAGGTTCGACGCCGACCTCGCCGGAGTTGAAGACGACGACGTCCGGAGGTGGTGAGGTGGCCGCGGCCGGAGGAGGGCTCGCCGGAGAGGACCGGGCGGCGGGGCGCGGCGGAGGTCGGTGGGGGCGGCGGCTAGCGGCGCCGGGCTTGGCTCCGGTCGGCGGAGGCCCGCGGCGGAGTGGCGAGCTCCGGGTAGCCGGAGAAGCGGGCGGCGTCGCCGGGCTGGAGGAGGCGGCGGCGGGGCGACGCGCGGGGCGGCGCGGTGGATCCGGGCCGCGGGGGCCGGTTCCGGGCTTCCGGGCCGCGGCGGCGGCTGGCGGCGGAGGTGCCATGTGGCAGCCTGCCACTGGTGCGGGCGGGCAGCGGACGGTGTCCGGCCGGCACGGACGTGTCCGGCGTGGCGCGGTGGATTTTTAGGGTTAGAGGAAGGGGAAGATCCGCGAATTTCGTGAGGGGACTTTAAATAGAGGTAGAGGGAGCTAGGAGAGTCCAAATGAGGTGCGGTTTTCGGCCACGCGATTGTGATCGAACGCTCTAGATGATGGAGCAGTTCTAGGTGGGTTTTGGGCCAAATTGGAGGGGTGTTGGGCTGCAACACACACGAGGCCTTTTCGGTCCCTCGGTTAACCGTTGGAGTATCAAACGAAGTCCAAATGATACGAAACTTGACAGGCGGTCTACCGGTAGTAAACCAAGGCTGCTTGGCAAGTCTTGGTCCAATTCGGAAATGTTTAATCCCCACACACGAAGAAAGCTAGAAATGACCACCGGAGGAGAACGAAGCGCCGGAATGGAAAATGGACAACGGGGAAAATGCTCGAATGCATGAGACGAAAACGTATGCAAATGCAATGCACATGATGACATGATATGAGATGCATGACAACGATAACAACACATGGAGACAAAAACCCGAACCCGAGAAGAAAAAAATAAATAACTTAATGTCGGAAATGGCAAGAGTTGGAGTACAAATTGGGAAAGGTACATCCGGGGTGTTACAGTGGGTCTCCACGAAGATCTGCATGCCGCCACGCAGGTGCCTGCCCAGCTGGTTGGGTCGGCAGCTGCATGCGAACAGCGGTGGAGGTTTGACTGGCGTGGGCCTGATGGTGGCCCAACGGGTGTTCTTGGCAAGGGCCTTGCCGGGGCCCCCGCAAGGGTCTTGCCGTGGCGCCTGATGTCATCCCCAGCAAGGCTCTTGTCGGGGGCCTTGTGCTCCTCCTTGGCTGGGATCCTGCCAAGGATCATCATCTTCTGAAGGGTGTATCTGATCTTGAATGTCTTCACAAAGATCTGCATGCCACCACGGGGATGTCTCCCGAATCCTTGCCCCATGGGGGCAGTGGACTCAAGGGTGACTCACTCCGTAGGTGTGGGGCGAGCTGCCACGGCAAGGGTCTTGCCGGGTTTGCTAAAACCGCCTCCCGGCAAGGATCTTGCTGGGGAGGGGGGGGTTTGCTTCATCCCCTTTGCTCTTTGTGGTCTTGGTTTTAGCGTCGTTTTGCTTCCCCTGGGCTTCGGCCTTACCTTGGCTCACCTCCCTTGCCTTGCTCAGTGTGGTGGTGCCCGTGGCTCAGACTGCCCGTGCATAGTTATAGGGGTACAAAAAGCATACCCCTCTTTTTGTACACCGACAGGAGCCCCCGGGCCTGGGCCACATGTAGGCGCAATCACGTCGTTGGGCTAGGCCCAAAAACGGTGCGCGGGCAGGCGGGGCGGTTTTTACCGTGGTAAGTCTCTTCACGCGATGCGCTTCCCATGCTTCCCGCGCATGGCGCGGCCTGGGGAGGCGTGTGTGACGTGGGCGGCATGCGTGGGGCTGAGGTCTGCATGCATGCCTCACGTCGTAGTAAAGGGGGCGGTTTCTGCCTTCCCCATAAACGGAGGGAGGCATGGAGGCGCGGCCCATTTACTGAACGGGGCCGAGGCGTGGTCTTCAAGGCATCCACTCCCCACGATCACGGGGTGGGGAGAGGTCGCCTCACCCGTCGTCTCGTTCCTGCACGCCTGCCACGTGGCTCTCATGCGCTTGGGGTGGTGAACGGTGGAGGCGGGAAACCGGGCCGCCGCGGGCTGCGGCAGTGGGTCGGTCCCAGTTCCCTGCGCCTTCCGCGTCTTGATTGGCTGAGCGGGGCGGCTGAGCCCCCACCCCGTTCCTTTATAAAGAGCGGGAGGGGGGGGATGGCGTCCCGCATTCATTCATTTCCTCCTTTCTTCAGCTTCTGCTCCCCCCCTCCATCCGTCATGGAGAGTGGGAATCCTGGTCCTTCAACGGTGGCGGCGAGGGTCGCCGCTCGACAACGCGTCCCTCCTTCTCCTGCACCCGCAGTGGCAGAGCCAGCCGCGAGGGGAAGGGGGAGGGGGTGAGGCCATGGGCGAGGCCGAGGCGCTCGGGGAAGAGGAGGACGGGGCGGTGCGCCGGCGTCGCCTCCGCCAGCAGTTCTTCCCCCCGTGGAGGGCCACGTTGGGGATGACCCTTGCGAGTTCTTCGTCAGGCTACGACGGCCGCTTCGCCGTCGCCTTCGTCTCCCGACTCCATTCGCGCGGGAGATGGAGCTGGATCCGCCGGAGTCGTTGTGGCTGCACATGAGGGGCTGTGCAATCAGTGGCACGCGGGCCCGCGTTGATTTCCCCGCCCCTCATGTGATGTATCTCCGTCGGGGATGGAAGAAGTTTGCCCATATCCACCGCTTTACAGAGGGGCTCACTCTCCATTTTAAGCTGACGGAGGGTGGCCTTCTCTCCGTCAAGGTCTTCGGGTGCATTGGGACCCGTGCAAGGTGCTGCGTGGAGAGCTCTTCTGATAGTGAAGACTCCTCCTCGGGCGGGAGTGATGAGGAGGACAGCGGCAGCGACGACGAGGGTAGTAGGCGGCAGGATGACGGGTCCGATTAGGTGTCGGGCGCCGCTCCGTGTGGCACCGGCGACCCCATCATCCGCGTCGCCGTCTCCCTGAACTTCTTGGGGTCGTCTCCTTGGGCGGCTCGTTGGGAGGCTGCGAAAGAGGAAGAGGGCGGGCGGCAAGGCCGTCAAGTCGGAGTACGCGGGCACCGACGCCTTCGACGCGCGCTGACGTCCTGCCGCCTCGTCTTCGAGCTCTGCTTCCGGCACCGCCATCACCATCCAGCCTTCGGACGGCCACCGGGATGTTCTCTTGGTGTCTTCTGCCACCCGTAGCTCGCCTAGGCGCCCCTTTTGCCCTTTTCGCCTCCTTGACCTGCCTCCTGAGGAGAGGGACAAGAAAGGGATTACGTGCACCTTATCTCTTTTTAGTTTGTAAGCCTTCGGGCCTTAGTTGAATTTAAAACTTGTAATCCCATCATTCATGTTTTTCATTCCTTATGGACTGTACCTGAGTGGAATGTTTTTAATGAAAAAGGGATGCTTGCCGGGTCATTTGTTTGTGGGTAGAACCCACGACAAGGAGTAAATCCTTGATATCCTTAAGATAAACATTTCCTTGCCCGGCAACAGGCCTTGCCGTCTCCCCACTTCGCTCGACCTTTCTCACACCTTTGGCGGAGGCAGGGATGAGGTGGGTTCAGGCCCCTTGTTTCATCCTCTCACTGCCACGACTACTACCAAACCTGGCCCCAGTAACGAGCCCTAGGGCCTAGAGTTAGGGGAGCACGGTAGTTTTAGGAAAAAACGAGGTTTCACATACCTCAGTCCATAAGGGAATGCATGATAAGGGATGAAGAACTTATCTGAAGCTGTAGCCCCCGGCAACTCTGGTTTGCCGTGGGTGAATCTTTGCTCTTGTAGCCCCCGGCAATACTAGCTTGCCGGGGTCTAGATGCTGGTCTGTCCCTCTTCTCTTTTTCGCCCTCAAGTGATCCGGCAAGGATACCTGTGAGTCCTGCAAACCAAAGAAGACGAAAGAACGGCAAAGAGACGCACACTCGACCTCTAAGCTAGGGGTTAGTCGCCGCTAAGCACTATCAACCCTAACCAAGGATGAGACTCGACCTAGCATGCACGCTATAACTTAGGGCGCCAGCGCTTCATTTATTTATGCTCAGGGCCTGCGCCTAGCTTTGTACAAAGGGTTACATGCATCATCGGCAATGCTTGTACAAAAGGTGGCTTGCCAGGGGGCCCGGCAAGCCGCGCCTCACGGGTAAAACTTGCAAAGATGCTCAATGTTCCAGGAGTTACTCACCGGAATGGCATCTTCGGTCTCCAGGCGGACTGCACCGGGCCTGGTGACTCGTATTACCCGATAAGGGCCTTCCCACTTTGGCGTCAACTTGTTGGAATTCTTGGCCGATTGAACGCGCCGAAGGACAAGGTCACCTTCTTCAAGGCTTCGGGCATGAACCTTGCGGCTATGGTAGCGACGCAAGGTTTGCGGGTAGCGTGCTGCTTTAACAGCCGCCCGAAAATGATCTTCCTCAAGGAGCATTGCGTCATCTTGCCGCACTTGCTCTTGCTCAAGCTCATCATAAGCGAGCACTCGAGGTGACCCGTATATGAGTTCAGTGGGGAGAACTGCTTCTGCCCGGTATACCAAGGCAAAAGGTGTCTGGCCAGTGGCTCGATTTGGCGTCGTCCTGATCGACCAAAGAACCGTCGGCAACTCATCAATCCAGCGCCTTCTGCTCTTGTGCAGCCTGTCAAAGGTCTTGGTCCATAAGCCTCGTAGTACTTCAGTGTTTGCCCTCTCAGCTTGACCATTGCTTCATGGGTGAGCAACGGAAGCGAAACAGACTTTGCTGCCAAGGTCTTGGACATATTGCATGAAGGTGCGGCTTGTGAACTGTGTGCCGTTGTCGGTGATGACCCTGTTGGGTACACCAAAACGGCACACTAGTCCCTTGAAGAACTTGACGGCTGACAGAGCTGTGACCATCCTCACTGCTTCCACCTCCGGCCACTTTGTGTACTTGTCGATTGCAACGTACAAGTACTCAAAGCCCCCGACAGCGCGGGGGAAAGGGCCCAGTATGTCGAGCCCCCAGACCGAGAAGGGCCAGGAGAGAGGAATGGTTTGAAGGGCTTGAGCTGGCTGATGAAGCTTCTTTGAATGGAACTGACACGCTTCACACCTGGTGACTAGTGTCGTCGCATCCTGGAGGGCGGTGGGCCAGAAGAAGCCTTGCCGAAATGCCTTGCCGACAAGGGCCCTTGACCCGATGTGGGACCCACATATACCTTCGTGTATCTCCGTCAACAGCTCCAGTCCTTACTCCTGAGGGATACACTTCAATTTCACACCGTTCAGCCTCTTTCTGTATAGGACGTCATCGACGAACTGGTACATGATAGAGCGACGGGCTACTTTTTCCGCTTCTTCCCGCTCTTCAGGAAGTTCCCCTGTTTGGAGGAATCGGACGGTATGATGTGCCCATGCTGGAGCCTAGGGCTCGGCGGCGAGGACTAAAGGCATTTCCTCTGCTATAGGAGCGGCTGTCTTGATGGCAAGAGCTTGACGCTCCGCCGGAGCTAGCCGTCCCGTGGCGGGCTCAGTGTCCCTGGCAACATCCTTGTCGGCGGCTCCGGGGAGCTCGGCGGGAAAGTACTTGCCGGGTCCTGATTTCCTCCTCTTGTTCTGCTCTGTTGATGGATCAACGGATGGCTGAGTTAGCTGGAGCACAAAGGTACCTGGTTCCACAAGTAGCTTGAGGGCAGCGCGTTTTGACAGGTAATCGGCGATATCGTACTCCGCTCGGGGAACGTATTCAGCCTGTATACCGTCGAAACGCTCTTACAGCTTTCTCACTTCATCGACGTAGGCCTTCATCAGCGGGCTCTGGTAGTCCTTGTTGACTTGCTTGACGACGAGCTGCGAGTCGCCCTTGACGATGAGCTTCTTGATTCCGAGGTCTGCCACGATCCTAAGACCGGCAAGCAGCCCTTCGTACTCTGCCGTATTGTATGTTGACACCTCCCTGGGGAAGTGCATCTGGATCACATACTTGAGGTGCTCTCCGGTGGGCGCGACAAGCAGTACGCCAGTCCCGGCGCCATGTAAGGAGAAAGCTCCATCAAAGTACATGATCCAACTGCAACTTGCGTCCTTGTCGGGGAGAGCAGTCTCTTGGGCTTCTTCGTCAGGCGTTGCGGTCCATTCTACAATGAACTCCGCCAGGACTCGGCTCTGAATCATCGAAGTACTTTCAAACTTGAGGCCGAAGCTGGACAACTCCAGTGCCCATTCCACAATTCTTCCCATTGCATCTGGATTGTGCAATATCCGTTGCAGAGGGAGGCGAGTAACGACAGTGATCTTGTGTGCCTGGAAGTAGTGACGCAGCTTCCTCGAGGCCATAAGAAGGCTGAAGAGCAGGTTCTGCACGCTGGAGTACCTTGATCTAGCTCCCTGCAGGAGGGAACTAACAAAGTAGACCGGGTGCTGCATCATTTTCTTCTTCGGCGGCACTTCAACTAGCTGTGTCGTCTCTGCATTGGTGGTGTCGGGCTCTGTCGCCACCATTACCTCGTCGTCAACCTCTCTCTGCGCCACTAGTGCGGCGCTGACCACCTGGTTCGTTGCCGCCAGGTATAGCAGCAACGGCTCCTGTGGCCTAGGTGCAACTAGTATTGGCGCGGAGGAGAGGTACTTCTTTGAATCCTGCAATGCTGCTTCGGCTTCTGGCGTCCACTCCATCGGGCCTGCCTTTTTCAGGATCTTGAAAAAGGGAAGGGTGCGCTCGGCAGACTTGGAAATGAATCTGCCCATGGCGGCGATGCAACCAGCAAGCCGACGCACATCCTTGATTCGCTTGGGTGCTTCAATCTGCTCTATAGCTTTGATCTTGTCCGGATTGGCCTCTATCCCACGCTGTGACACAAAGAACCCAAGAAGCTTGCCGGACGGGATGCCAAAGACGCACTTCTCAGGGTTCAGCTTGAGATTGATCTTGCGCAGGTTTGCAAATGTTTCTTGCAAATCTGGTATGAGGGTTGCCCTGTCCTTGGTTTTGACCACTATGTCATCCATATAAGCTTCCATATTTCTATGGAGCTGGGGTTCAAAACCAATCTGGACCGCCCTTGCAAACGTCGAACCAGCACTCTTCAGCCCGAAAGGCATCCGCATGAAACAATACGTACCACATGAGGTGATGAATGTTGCTTTCTCTTCGTCTTCTCTTGTCATGATGATCTGGTGGTAGCCGGAGTAGGCATCAAGGAATGACAACAGATCACACCCAGCTGTGGAGTCAACAATCTGGTCGATGCGCGGCAACGGGAAGGGGTCCTTAGGACAAGCCTTAGTGATATCTGTGTAATCAATACACAGCCTCCACTTCCCATTAGCCTTGCGCACTATGACCGGATTGGTCAACCACATTGGATGGAGCACTCCTCTTACCAAACCTGCTGCTTCTAGTTTCCGGATCTCCTCTGTGATGAACTCTTGTCGTTCCAAAGCTTTCTTTTTGACCTTCTGCTTGACGGGCCGCGCATGAGGATAAATAGCAAGGTGGTGCTCAATCACCTCCCTGGGAACGCCGGGGATGTCGGAAGCTTGCCATGCAAACACATCGACATTCGCCCACAGGAAGGTGATGAGCGCGTCTTCCTGTTTGTCGTCAAGGGTGGAGCTTATGGTGAAAGCCCCTCCCGTGCCGTCCTCATTGACAGAAACCTTGGTTCCCAGCGGTATGTCCCTAGGATTCTTGTTTCCGCCGGTGGAGCTAGCGGCGTTTTGGGGACGGATCCCCATGGCCAGTCGGGTACGCGTGCTGCCGGATGAGCCACCTTTTCGTTCTGAATGCGGCCGCTCGAACTGTCGAGTTTGACTCGAGTCAGAATCGGGGGCATTGCAGATCGTGGAAGGCTACTCTGCCATTCTCGACGCAGCCGCTTGAGTTGTTGAGCGGACTCGAAACAGGGTAAGGGCGTTGCCGATCGTGGTAGAGCCCCCTGGTGTGCAGGTTTCTCATACAAAGAAAATATCTCCGGGGGGAATAACCTCAAATAAGAAGGGTAGCACAAATAAGGGTTCAGTGCAACTTGCTTCTGTTTGCGATCGCTCGAGTGTCGATCTTCTAGCCTCCTTTCTTCTTCAAGGGTCACGAAGATGAAGGAGTGCCGGGCTAACTGCTAGAGCCGATTCTCACAATTGCGCCCCCTACCTGGTGCGCCAAAGATGTCGGTGGGAACGACACCTATGGGATCACAAGAATCCCTACTACGGTTGCGGGGCGCGGGGTCGTGAGAAGAGCGGATCAAACAGATAGCACACGGTTCGTTTATCCAGGTTCGGGCCACGGGAATGCGTAAAACCCTACTCCTGCTTTGGTGGATTGTATATCTGTGTTCTTGAGCTAGCTATGGGGCATGAGGAGCTCCAAAAAGCCAAATCCCCCTCCTGGTCGCCTTGGGCCTCCTTTTATAGGAAAAGGGGTTGCCACGGTAGCACCAGGAGGTGGAAAGGGAGCAGTGATGTGAGGTTATCCCTCGCATTACATGACAAGGCGCATTTAATGCATCTTGCCCAGGTGTCCTTGCTTTATCGGGGACGGGGGAGAGCCCTATCTCGTCCGTCGCCGCTCACTCTCGCGTCGACACGTGCCCTGGCCAGCGGCGCCCGCGGTGCCATGTAGGCAGGCAGGCAGCTGAGGTGGAGCAGTGGTGGGTCTCCATGAAGATCTGTATGCCGCCACGCAGGTGCCTGCCCAGCTGGTTGGGTCGGCAGCTGCATGCGAACGACGGTGGAGGTTTGACTGGCGTGGGCCTAATGGTGGCCCAACGGGTGTTCTTAGCAAGGGCCTTGCCGGGGCCCCGGCAAGGGTCTTGCCATGGCGGCTGCTGTCATGCCCGGCAAGGCTCTTGCCGGGGGCCTTGTGGTCCTCCTTGGCTGGGATCCCGCCAAGGATCATCATCTTCTGAAGGGTGTATCTGATCTTGAATGTCTTCAGATCTGCATGCCACCACGGGGATGTCTCCCGAATCCTTGCCCCATGGGGGTAGTGGACTCAAGGGTGACTCACTTCGTAGGTGTGGGGCGAGCTGCCACGGCAAGGGTCTTGCCGGGTTTGCTAAAACCGCCTCCCGGCAAGGATCTTGCCGGGGGGGGGGGGGGGTTGCTTCGTCCCCTTTGCTCTTTGTGGTCTTGGTTTTGGCGTCGTTTTGCTTCCCCTAGGCGTCGGCCTTACCTTGGCTCACCTCCCTTGCCTTGCTCAGTGTGGTGGTGCCCGTGGCTCAGACTGCCCGTGCACAGTTATAAGGGTACAAAAAGCATACCCCTCTTTTTGTACACCGACATCCGATGAGTGTTGAGGCTCGCTGCGGGTATCGTTATTTTCTGACCTTCACAGCTGATTTGAGCAGATATGAGTATATCTACTTAATGAATCATAAGTCTGAAAAGTTCAAAGAATTTCAGAGTGAAGTGAAGAATCATTGTAACAAGAAAATAAAGTTTCTACGATCTGATCGCAGAGACGAAATATTTGAGTTATGAGTTTGGCCTTCAGTTGAAACAATGTCGAATAGTTTCGCAACTCACGCCACCTGGAACACCACAGTGTAATGGTGTGTCTGAACGTCATAACCGTACTTTATTAGATATGGTGCAATCTATGATGTCTATTACCGGTTTACCACTATCGTTTTGGGGTTATGCATTAGAGACAGCTGCATTCACGTTAAATAGGGCACCGTCTAAAAGTCCTTTGAGATGACACCGTATGAACTATGGTTTAGCAAGAAACCTAAGCTGTCATTTCTTAAAGTTTGGGATTGCGATGCTTATGTGAAAAAGTTTCAGCCTGATAAGCTCAAACCCAAATTGGAAAAGTGTGTCTTCATAGGATACCCAAAAGAAACTGTTGGGTACACCTTCTATCATAGATCCGAAGGCAAGATCTTTGTTGCTAAGAGTGGATCGTTTCTACAGAAGGAGTTTCTCTCGAAAGAAGTGAGTGGGAGGAAAGTAAAACTTTATGAGCTAATTGTACCTTCTCCCAAATTGGAAAGTAGTTCATCACAGAAATCAGTTCCAGTGATGCCTACACCAATTAGTGAGGAAGTTAATGATGATGATCATGAAACTTCAGATCAAGTTACTACCGAACCTTGTAGGTCAACCAGAGTATGTTCCGCACCAGAGTGGTACGGTAATACTATTCTGGAAGTCATGTTATGAGACCATGACGAACGTATGAACTATGAGGAAGCAATGATGAGCCCAGATTCCATGAAATGGCTTAAGGCCATGAAATCTGAGATGGGATCCATGTATGAGAACAAAGTATGGACTTTGATTGACTTGCCCGATGATCGGTGAGCCATTCAGAATAAATGGATCTTCAAGAGGAAGACGGACGCTGATTGTAGTGTTACTATCTACAAAGCTCAAATTGTCACAAAAATGTTTTTAACAAGTTCAAGCTGTTGACTACGATGAGATTTTCTCACTCGTATCAATGCTTAAAAGTCAGTCCAAATCATGTTAGCAGTTGCCGCATTTTATGAAATCTGGCAAATGGATATTAAAACCCGACCACGGCAGAAAATAGAAAGAGAATGAAAAAGTCATTCCCTATGCTTCAGTCATAGGTGATGTCTACTACACAACCTTCTTCTTGTAGACGTTGTTGGGCCTCCAAGTGCAGAGGTTTGTAGGACAGTAGCAAATTTCCCTCAGGTGGATGACCTAAGGTTTATCAATCCGTAGGAGGCGTACGATGAAGATGGTCTCTCTCAAGCAACCCTGCAACCAAATAACGAAGAGTCTCTTATGTCCCCAACACACCCAATACAATGGTAAATTGTATAGGTGCACTAGTTCAGCGAAGAGATGGTGATACAAGTGGTATATGGATAGTAGATAATAGTTTTTGTAATCTGAAAATATAAAAACAGCAAGGTAACGAATGATAAAAGTGAGCGTAAACGGTATTGCAATGCGTTGAAACAAGGCCTAGGGTTCATACTTTCGCTAGTGCAAGTTCCCTCAACAACAATAACATAATGGGATCACATAACTATCCCTCAACATGCAACAAAGAGTCACTCCAAAGTCATTAATACCGGAGAACGAACGAAGAGATTATTGTAGGGTACGAAACCACCTCAAAGTTATTCTTTCCAATCAATCCGTTGGGCTATTCCTATAAGTGTCACAAACAGCCCTAGTGTTCGTACTAGAATAAAACCTTAAGACACAAATCAACCAAAACCCTAATGTCACCTAGACACTGCAATGTCACCTCAAGTATCCGTGGGTATGATTATACGATATGCATCACACAATCTCAGATTCATCTATTCAACCAACACATAGAACCTCAAAGAGTGCCCCAAAGTTTCTACCGGAGAATCACGACGAAAACGTGTGCCAACCCCTATGCATAGGTTCATGGGCGGGACCCGCAAGTTGATCACCAAAACATACATCAAGTGAATCACGTGGTATCCCATTGTCACGACAGATACGCACGGCAAGACATACATCAAGTGTTCTCAAATCTTCAAAGACTCAATCCGATAAGATAACTTCAAAGTGGAAACTCAATGCATTAGAAGAGAGTAGAGGGGGAGGAGAAACATCATAGGATCCAAATATAATAGCAAAGCTCGCGATACATCAAGATCGTATCACCTCAAGAAGATGAGAGAGAGAGATCAAACACATAGCTACTGGTACATACCCTCAGCCCCGATGGAGAACTACTCCCTCCTCATCATGGAGAGCACCGGGATGGTGAAGATGGCCACCGGAGAGGGATTGTCCCCTCCGGCAGGGTGCCAGAACGGGTCTATATTGGTTTTCGGTGGCTACGGAGGCTTCTGGCGGCGGAACTCCCGATCTATTGTGCTCCCCGGTCGTTTTAGGGTATATGGAGATATATAGGCGGAAGACGTACGTCAGGGGAGCCACGAGGGGCCCACGAGGGTGGACGGCGCGCCCAGGGGGGTGGGCGCGCCCCCCTGCCTCGTGGCTTCCTCGTTGCTTCCCTTACATGGACTCCAAGTCTCTCGGGTTGCTTTCCTTCCAAAAATAAGTTCCGTGAAGTTTCAGGTCAATTGGACTCCGTTTGATTTTCCTTTTCTGTGATACTCTAAAACAAGGAAAAAACAGAAACTGGCACTGGGCTCTAGGTTAACAGGTTAGTCCCAAAAATCATATAAAATAGCATATAAAGGCATATAAAACATCCAAGGATGATAAAATAATAGCATGGAACAATAAAAAATTATAGATACATTGGAGGCGTATCAATAGGTTCTATAAAGTATGCTATGTTGTGTACCAGGCCTATTTGTATACCTTAGCATGATTTTGGCAAGGGAGTACAATAGAGATCTAGCAGTAGATCACTGAACAACGGTCAAAATTATCCTTGGAGGACTAAGGAAATATTTCTCGGTTATGGAGGTGATAAAAGAGTTCATTGTAAAGAGTTACGTCGTGCAAGCTTTTGATGCCGATCTAGACGACTGTAAGTCTCGAGATCTAGATACATATTGAAAGTGGGAACAATTATCTAGAGTAGCTCCGTGCCTAGTATTGTAGACACAGAAATTTGCAAAATACATACGGATCTGAATGTTGCAGACCCGTAGACTAAACTTCTCTCACAAGCAAAATGTGATCACTCTTTGGGTGTTAATCACATAGAGATGTGAACTAGATTATTCACTCTAGTAAACCCTTTGGGTATTAGTCACATGAAGATGCGAAACTAGATTATTGACTCTAGTGCAAGTGGGATACTGAAGGAAATATTGCCTACATGCAATAATAAAGTTGTTATTTATATTTCCTTATATCATGATAAATGTTTATTATTCATGCTAGAATTGTATTAACCGGAAACTTAGTACATATATGAATACATAGACAAACAAAGTGCCCCAAGTATGCCTCTACTTGACTAGCTCGTTAATCAAAGATGGTTATGTTTCCTGACCATAGACATGTGTTGTCATTTGATGAACGGGGTCACATCATTAGAGAATGATGTGATGGACAAGACCCATCCGCTAGCTTAGCACTATGACCGTTTAGTTTATTGCTATTGCTTTCTTCATGACTTATACATGTTCCAATAACTATGAGATTATGCAACTCCCGAATACCGGAGGAACACTTAGTGTGCTATCAAATGTCACTATCTAACTTGGTGATTATAAAGATGCTCTACAGGTGTCTCCAATGGTGTTTTTTGAGTTGCCATAGATCGAGATTGGGATTAGTCACTCCGAATATCGGAGAGGTATCTCTAGGCCCTCTCGGTAATACTCATCACTATAAGCCTTGCAAAAAATGCAACTAATGAGTTAGTTGCGGGATGATGCATTATGGAATGAGTAAACAGACTTGCCTGTGACGAGATTGAACTAGGTATGATGATACCGATGATTGAATCTCGGGCAAGTAACACACCGAGGACAAAGGGAACAACGCATGTTGTTTTGCGGTTTAACCGATAAAGATCTTCATAGAATATGTAGGAACCAACATGAGCATCTAGGTTGCGCTATTGCTTATTGACCAGAGATGTGTCTCGGTCATGTCTACATAGTTCTCGAACCCATACGGTTCGCACACTTAACGTTCGATGACGATTTGTGTTATGAGTTATGTGATTTGATGACCGAAGTTTGTTCGGAGTCCCGGATGAGATCACGGACAAGACGAGGAGTCTCTAAATGGTGGAGAGTTAAAGATTCATATATTGGAAGGCTATATTTGCACATCGGAAAGGTTCCGAGTGATTCGGGTATTTTTCGGAGAACCGTGGAGTTACGGGAATTCATCGGGAGAAGTATTGGGCCTTATTGGGCTTTAGTAGAAAGGAGAGAAGGGCCACAATGGGAGGCAGCGTGCCCCCCATGGGCCGGTCCGAATTGGACTAGGAGGGTCGGCGCCCCCCTCTTTCCTTCTCCCTCTCCCTCTCCTTCCTTCTTCTCCTACTTGGACTAGGAAAAGGGGAAACTTACTCCTACTAGGAGTAGGAATCCCCCCTTTGGGCGCGCCACTTGAGGCCGTCCCTCCTCCTCCTCCCCACCTTTATAAACGGTGGAAGGGGGCACCCCATAGACATAGAAGTTGCTCTTTAGCCGTGTGTGGTGCCCCCTCCACAGTTTTCCACCTCGGTCATATTGTCATAGTGCTTAGGCGAAGCCCTGCGTCGGTAACTTCATCATCACCATCAACATGCCGTCGTGCTAGCGCAACTCACCCTCGGCCTCAACTGGATCAAGAGTACGAGGGACATCACTGAGTTGAACGTGTGCAGATCGCGGAAGTGCCGTGCGTTTGGTACTTGATCGGTTGGATCGCGAAGACGTTCAACTACATCAATCGCGTTACTAAACGCTTCCGCTTTCGGTCTATGAGGGTACGTAGACACACTCTCCCCTCTTGTTGCTATGCATCTCCTAGATAGATCTTGCGTGATTGTAGGAATTTTTTTGAAATACTGCGTTCCCCAACAACTTTACCTAGCAAAAATATGAACATTGTATAATTGAGTTTCATCTCATGCGGTATCAATTGTTTTGGTACATTGTCGGTGTCAAAACCGGCGGATCTCGGGTAGGGGGTCCCGAACTGTGCGTCTAAGGCGGATGGTAACAGGAGGCAGGGGACACGATGTTTACCCAGGTTCGGCCCTCTCGATGGAGGTAATACCCAACGTCCTGCTTGATCGTTCTGGATGATATGAGTATTACAGGAGTTGATCTACCACGAGATCAGAGAGGCTAAACCCTAAAAGCTAGCCTATGGTATGATTGTCTGTTGTTCTACCGACTAAGACCCTCCGGTTTATATAAGCACCGAAGGGGGCTAGGGTTACACAAGGTCGGTTACAAAGGAGGAGATATACATATCCGTATTGCCTAGCTTGCCTTCCACGCCAAGTAGATTCCCATACACGGGACGAAGTCTTCAATGTCGTATCTTCATAGTTCAACAGTCCGGCCAAAGGATATAGTCCGGCTATCTAGAGACCCCCTAATCCAGGACTCCCTGAGTAGCCCCTGAACCAGGCTTCAATGACAATGAGTCCTGCGTGTAGTATTGTCTTCGGCATTGCAAGGTGGGTTCCTCCTCCGAATACACCATGGAAGAGTTTGAATATGAGGATAGTGTCCGACCCTGCAAAATAAGTTCCACATGCCACCATAGAGAGAATAATATTTCCACAAATCTAATCTGCTGAAACGTTTTGATAGCATGACATCAAGCCACGGACCGGTCATTATTTGGACCGTTTTTCTTTAACCAGCCCCACACATAACGCGAGGCGGTTTCCTCGACACGTCTTGTCAAAGCAGAGATCGTGTTCCCCTTATCACGGGATTCTCATCAATACAGACGTGGGTAACCCAACCATGCCTGTTGGTATGACCCCTAGATCTTAGGTAAGTCTCAAACGGCCATGAGGAGGATGCCTGATATTCACCCTCTTTATATAGGGGACAAGGCTTTTTCTTTTTTCCCTCCCGCGTTCAATCGAATCCTTCCCCCGCCTCGAGTTCTAACACCCAAACCTCAGGTCAGGTGCTTCGGACCTTCAACCATATCCGGATCCAACCTTCAAGGTCGGTTGATGCCTTCCTCCGTCACAGAGGAGGACATCAAGAAGTTGAGAGAGGCCAGATATCTGACCACCAAAATTTCGCACAGGCTGCCTGCCCGAGGGCTGGTCGTCCCTACTCCCAAACCCAACGAGAGCGTTGTGTTCATCTCCCACTTCCTCCGAGGACTAGGCCTCGCTTTGGATCCCTTTGTTAGGGGTCTTATGTTCAATTACGGGATGGATTTTCATGATCTGGCCCCAGATTCCCTTCTTCACATCTCGTCATTTATTGTCGTATGTGAGGCCTTCCTCCGCATTACCCCTCACTTCGGCCTGTGGCTCAAGACCTTCGATGTGAAGCCGAAGATGTTCGAGGTGAAGCACGCAGCGTGCGGAGGTGCTTTGATAAGCAAAACCGCTGACGCTCCATGGCCAGAGGGTTCCTTCCCAGAGGTGTCCGGATTGTGGCAGCGGGAGTGGTTCTACATCACCGCTCCCCGAAGTGCCAAGTGGGTCGCTGCCCCTACCTTTCGCTTGGGCCCCCCACCACAACTGATGTCATGGATCAGCAGGGGGCTGAGCTGGGGGCCAGCCAAGGACGTGCTAATGCTGCAGAGCCGTATCCGAGATCTCTTCGAGGGAGATTTCATCCTGGTTATGGTAATGCAAGTTATGCTGGTTCGTCGAGTCCAACCTTGCAAACGCCGGCCCCTCCGCATGTGGGAATTCAACCCGGAAGGACTGCGTACTATTCAGCATTTCCTCGGCATGACACACGAGGAGATGTACAAATCGTTCTTCACACCCCAAATAGAATGTCCGGACACCACCGAGGACGTGGGCCTGAGCTGCAACCGCCCTGCTGCCCAAGTAAGTAATCTCGTGGCCGAACACACTGTCCTCTTATTTATCATGACATCATTCTGAAGAATCGCTCTTTGACTAGGACTAGATAACAAAGGCAAAGATGATCCGGTTTTCGGCCCCCTTCCTGAGGGCTTGGACAATCCGTTGCGGAAAAGATTCTTGAGGCAGCACCTTATCTGGTGCCCTCAAAGGAAGATGAAGGGGGGGGGAAGAGAGCGAAAGCGGGCCTCCTTCGCTATTTATTCCAACCGAGGGAATGAGCACCTCCGCGAGGGAGGATAACCAAGGGGAAGAATCTGACATTCTCTCTCCCCAGGGAAGGAGGGGACTACCTTTGAAGATCCGGAAACTAAGGTTTCCAAACGGGAGAAGAAATCTCCGGCAGTGGGTCTTGCCTCGGAGGGTATTCTTGCCGCACAATGTCCGCGCGGGGATCAGCCCTCTACTGAGCTATAAGTAATCGAAAAGTACTTAATAGTGAAAACATCCTACCTTACTTCCAAAGACAATAACTGATGCTTATAAATTGTAGTCCGGATCGCAGCCCTTCTAAACATAGCGCATCTTCGGGGGATCTTCTTCCGGAGATGATGGAGAGCGAAATGCCTCCCCCGGACACCCCGGCTCAAGAAGCGGGCGACCTTGAAGTGTCGTCGCGAAGGGTATCTCCAGATCCACTAGGGCCAGAGGATAACCCTTTGGCCGCTCGGAGTCCCCAGTATCCGGCTCCTAAGGAGAGCGACAGAAAGGGTCCGTACAGTGTGTGCTCGGACGCACTGAAGGATCTTCTGGGGCAAGCTGCTGTCTTGGAAGCGCATCATACGCTAATGGGTACGGTAATTGAAAGGATTTCATCCGCTGAAAGCGGTTTGCATGAAGCCTTTATGAGTCTGCTGAAAGGCTTCGAGGTACGTGAACTAGTGTATGTTTTGAACAGCACCTCATACGTTAGGTTTGCCCTATGCAGATAGTAGCCCCTGAGACTCTGGTTGTTGTCGAAAATGGCGGCAAACAGAGGATCACAGTCCCACGTAATAACTAGACCACCTTTATATGCAGGTGGGTGAAGCTCCGGTGGCTAGCCGGACTGATGGGTTTGCCGAGCTAAAGTGGAAACTGGATGCGGCAGATGCCGACATCGTTCTTGTCAACAAGCGGCTTGACGAGGCATAGGGTGAGTGATTTTTCTGGTGGTCGTCACATAATAAGAGTAGCATGATGCCAGTATCTTTAATGTGTTGTGACTGCAGTTGGAGCTGCCACCATGGAGACCCTTCGGGCGGAGCTTGCCCGAGCCAAGGAGCAAGCAAGGAGTAGCAATGCGGCCGCTTTAAAGGCGGCCGAAGAATTAAGGGCCGAACAGGCCGCGCATTGCGAGAGCAAGGAAAAAATAGCCCAGATGGCTATAGAGTTAAAAGATGCCGCTTACCGTTACCAGCTTCTTGAAGAAGAGAACCGGGTGAAGGCGACGAACCTGGAGACGGCCCGGGTGGCTGCCAAGGAAGCCCACTCCAAAATTAGAGCGACGAAGGAGGAGCTGAACCAAGCTGCATATATCATGTCTGGGAAGCCCTTGTTGCGGACTAAGTTTGGAGATCCGAAGTATGCTCCTCTGGACCAGCTATGCAGTTCTGCGGACGCGTACATGGATTTGGTTGCAAGCGCTGCTGATGCAGCCGAGTACTTCAAGGATCAAAAAGGTCCCGAAGTGGAAAAGTTGTTTTGGTCACAATTCCACACTCCTGTCCGGCCGCTGCTGTTGAATGAGTGATTGGCCGAGTGGGCCAAGCTCCATAGGTTGTCCGGACTTGCCATTAGGTCCGTTGTGGATCACCTGCGGCCGGGAGAGCCAAGGCCAAATAGCTACTTCAGCTTAGTGCAACAATTCCTTGGTGTTGTGCCACGCATCGATGCTGTAAAGAGATCGATGTGCAAAGAGGGTGCGCGGATGGCCTTTACCCGTGTCAAGACATACTGGGCGGAGATGGAGGCCACCACTATTGCGACACAGGGTTCGGCCGTAGGCCGAGTGGCTGCCGAGCACTACTTTGAAGAAGTTCTTGAAGGCGCTCGTTCGATAGAGGCTCAGTGCTCGAAGAATGTTATGTTCAAGTGACATGTATTCCCATTGTAAAAAACAATGTTTTATTGAATTGTCAAGGCTGTATTTATACTTTTGCCTGAAAGTACTATGTTGCCTCCTGTGCGGCCGTTTATGTATATATGTGTATAACCTGAAAGTTTGCAGTCGTCGGCTTCCGCCCCCACGCATATATTGCGGGGGTGTTCACAAAAGATGCATATTCACACTTGATCCAATGTCTTGGTCCGTTAAGGAGGTGATAGCGTAGCAAACTAGGCAATCAGACTATATTGCTTTAACACTTTCACTTAGCCATAGGAGTTTGACAGTGGGGCTACTATGTAGCCCATGGTACTTCTGCGTTCGTCCGAATACGGGGTGCGTATGTACGTGACCGGGAAACGGCCCTTCGTTAATGCGAAGGAATCCTGAAGATTCCGATGAGTCATCGAGTGGTTGACCAGTCTCTCGCTATATCATGACAGTCAGTTTTCGGCTTGCTCTACTGAGGTGCTCATTCGGATGAACCGGGGCACAATCGCAGTAGTTCTCCCAGTGCTACCTTAGCCGATATAACGGAACGTAAGGTACCAAAACGTGGGAGCCGAGCAAACCCAACAATTGACCAAAGACATGATTCGGAGCTGATGCATATAGGTCCAAACTCGCGACGCCGAACACTCCCTAAGGTGTTCGGTCTTTATAACATATACCGGGCTAAACAATGCCCTTAATAAGAAACCCCATGTGTGCAGGTACATGCAAAATCCTGGCGTGGCCACATGCCAATAACGCCAACATCCTTCTCGGTTGTATGGAGTATCCGGAGGATGTGAGCAACAACAGACAGTAAAGAAGGTTTACGCAGGGTCTTAATCTAAAAAGAAACCTTTGGGCGGGTCCCTGCTGCACGTCTGCGCTTGTATCTCCGTTGTGCCGTGTCCTGGAAGGGTGCAACACGATTTTCATCTGCAAAAGGAAAGAACTTAGGTGAAGGTTGTCGTGCCAAAAAAGAGAAGAGTTGGTTATTATCAATGAACTATCGAAATTCAAGAGAAACCAAGTTGAGCTGGGCTGGCCCTGATTACACGCGGGAAGCCCCTGGTGTCATTTTATGAGGGTTTGAAAACCAATCTCATGTATATATGATGGAACGCCGGATTCGTCCAACTGTGTCCGTGGTCTTGACGACCTGCCATTTTTCTGGTTGGTGAGGCCGTCTTAGTTTGCGGATGCTAGAGCCGCCGCATCCTCTTCCGTACGTAAAAAACGTTCGGTATTTCCGCTAACTGTGATGATGCCACGTTGACCGGGCATCTTGAGCTTGAGAAAAGCATAATGCGGTACTGCGTTAAAATGAGCGAAAGCCGCCCTTCCGAGTAGTGCTTGATAATCACTTCGGAATGGAGCGATGTGAAAAGTTAACATTTCGCTCCGGAAGTTATCGGGAGAACCGAATACTACCTCTAGTGGTAGAGAGCCCGTACAGAGGGCCTCTTGGCCTGGTATTACTCCCTTGAAGGTAGTATTACTGTGGCTTATTTGTGTCGGGTCTATCCCCATTTTGCGAACTGTGTGCTGATATATCAGATTTAGGTCATTGCCGCTGTCCATAAGGATCCGTGTGAAATGGCACCCATTTACTATTGGGTCTAGCACCAAGGCCGTCAGTCCTTCGCGCCGGATATTTGTAACGTGATCCCGACGATCAAAAGTGATCGGGCATGCCAACCAGTGGTTTAACCTAGGGGTGACGGGCTCTATGGCGCGTGTGCATCGGAGTGCATGATTGCTTCTCCTCTTTGTCACATGGATTACGTTTACTGTTTTAACCTCTGGTGGGAACTTTTTCTGTCCTCCGGTGTTTTGCTGGCGAGGTTCATCCTCGTCTTCACTTGGTGTCTCTTCCCCTTTGTATTCGGCGTTTAGCTTACCGGCCTGCTTGAAGACCCAACATTCTCTATGGGTATGATTTGTAGGTTTGTCTTGGGTGCCGTGAATCTGACAGAGTTTGTCAAGAATTTTGTTTAGCTCAAATTGTCCTTCTCTGCTGCCTTTGAAAGGCTTTTTCCGCTGACCTGGTCGGGAGCCCCTGAATCCTGCATTTACCTCCGTGTTATCTGGGCTACCTTCTTTATTTTGATGCTTGTTTTTGTTGCGTCGTGTTTACCATTGCCATCCCTGACTTCGGATATGCTTGGGTCGCTGGTGCTACTACGGGCCAACCAGCTGTCCTTGCCCGCACAAAAGCGGGTCATGATGCTTCTTAGGGCTGCCATTGTTCTCAGTTTTTCTTGACCAAGGTGTCTGGTGAGCCATTCGTCTCGGACGCTGTGTTTAAAAGCTGCTAAGGCTTGGGCGTCCGGATAGTCGATGATTTGGTTCTTCTTGGTGAGGAACCTGTTCCAAAGCTTTCGGGCGGACTCTCCAGACTGTTGGATTATTTGACTTAAATCATCTGCATCTGGAGTTCGGGCATAAGTCCCTTGAAAATTGGCCTGGAAAGCGTCCTCGAGCTCCTCCCAACTTCCAATTGAGTTTTCGGGGAGGCCTTTCAGCCAGTGCCTAGCTGGCCCTTTAAGCTTGAGGGGTAAGTATTTAATGGTATGGAGATCGTCTCCACGAGCCATATGAATATGACGGATGAAGTCCTCTATCCAGACTCCAGGGTCTATGGTTCCATTGTACGCCTCTATGTTCACCGGTTTGAATCCCTCTGGGAATTCATGATCCAGCACCTCATCAGTGAAACATAAGGGGTGTGCGGCACCCCTGTATTGGGCTGCGCCATGGTGTTCAGACGGTTGTAGTATTCGGCGTTGGTTGTGTACCGTAGCGCGCTTCATAGATCCATAGATAGATCTGGTCATGCCGGATTTTTGACGCAAGTTCTCACGTGAATCGTGTGTTGACTTATGCGTGACTTTGTTAGCCGCTCTATCGCGTTCACAGGGTGGTGGATCCGGCCGGTTGGCCATATCATCTTTCGGCTGTATGGGCTCTGAGGCCTCATCGTCGAATTCCGGTAATAGTTTGCGCTTTGGATAGCTATTTTGATGGTAACTTCCACCATACTTCGTTACATTGTTCCACTTGCTGTTGAGCGTATCTTGTGCGACTTTGAGCCTTTGCTTCTGTTTCTTCAGGCTCCTCGCTATGGCAACAAGCCTTATGCGGACGTTTTCTTGCTCCAAGTGCGTTTCCGGGATGATGTGTGCATCTTCGTCCGGATTGTTTTCTTCCCTAGACGGGGATTGATGAGGCTTATCTTTGGTGTCATCGTGTTCGGATGTCGGATCCGTACTATGTGTGCAGTTTGCATCTTGATCGTGTTCTGCCACCGGGGTGGTGCAGTTGTCATTTCTTCCAGATTCACGTGGACCATTATCATCGTTGTTGTTGCTATGGCGGGACTTAGAGCAGTGCCGTTGACGTCGGCGCTTGGGTTGCTTGGAGGGTGCATCCTCCATTGTATCTTTGCCATTGCCCTCTCTGGGTGCATCCACCATGTATACATCATGTGATGAAGTAGCCGTCCAGCGTCCTATGGGCGGTGGTTCTAGTTTGTCTCCTACATCGTCATCCATACCGTTGATGTCTTTGGAGTCGAAGTCGAGCATGTCGGTTAAGTCGTCGACAGTGGCTACTAAGTGGGTGGTGGGTGGGCAGCGAATTTCTTCGTCGTCCGCATCCCATTCTAGCCGGACATAGTTCGGCCAAGGTTCTCCTGACAAGGAGAGAGACCTTAATGAATTTAGCACATCTCCAAAAGGTGAGTGCTGAAAGATATCCGCGGAGGTGAACTCCATTGTGGGTGCCCTGTTGCATTCGACTGGCACGGATGTAGGCGGCTTGGAGTCCGTGGCCGGGGATAAATCCAGTGGTTCAGTGACACGACTCTCATAAGGGGTGAAGTCAGTATCTGGTTCTATCGCCACTAAGAGGTGCGGCCTCCATGGCGGGGTCCATCCCTCCGCTTTCGGATGGCGTGATTTGCTCCGGGTAAAAGGCCGGAGTAGCTGCGGATGCGATCTCCCGAACACTGTTCGACGGCAGAGTTACGTCTTGCTCGCCTCAACTGTGCGGCGCGTCCAGCATGGGCTCGAATCAATCGAAGATCAAGTCTCCACGGATGTCGGCCGTTTAGTTCAAGTTTCCAAATCTGACCTGATGGCCAGGGGCGTAGCTTTCGATCTGCTCTAGATGGCCAAGCGAATTGGCCCGCAGTGTGAAGCCGCCGAATACGAAGATCTGTCCGGGGAGGAAAGCCTCAGCCTGGACCGCATCGCTAGCGATGATCGAAGGAGCCATCAAGCCTTATGATGACGACACAGAGGAACTCTAAATGAAAGCACCAATGTCGGTGTCAAAACCGGTGGATCTCGGGTAGGGGGTCCCGAACTGTGCGTCTAAGGCGGATGGTAACAGGAGGCAGGGGACACGATGTTTACCCAGGTTCGGCCCTCTCGATGGAGGTAACACCCAACGTCCTGCTTGATCGTTCTGGATGATATGAGTATTACAGGAGTTGATCTACCACGAGATCAGAGAGGCTAAACCCTAAAATCTAGCCTATGGTATGATTGTCTGTTGTTCTACCGACTAAAACCCTCCGGTTTATATAAGCACCGAAGGGGGCTAGGGTTACACCAGGTCGGTTACAAAGGAGGAGATATACATATCCGTATTGCCTAGCTTGTCTTCCACGCCAAGTAGAGTCCCATCCGGACATGGGATGAAGTCTTCAATCTCGTATCTTCATAGTTCAACAGTCCGGCCAAAGGATATAGTCCGGCTGTCCGGAGACCCCCTAATCCAGGACTCCCTCAAACATTTTCAGGAAGAGACCACATATATTCTATTTATGCTTCTTCCCATGACGTTGTTTCAAACTATGTTCCTGACCAACAAAATAGTAATCCCATTTATGTTATATTATATGGCATTGGAAACACATAATGGTCTCTGAATTTACCGACATAATGAACTATGCTAGATCTTCGAATGAAACAAAAATGGAATAGTCTATTCTTGATGAACTGCTTCAGTTATAAAGTCACAAATGATGAATAGAAAGTAAATTTGTATGCTAGTTAAGTAATACTAAGTTACAACCTTTTAGGACTTAAATCAAACAACTTGTTTACACGAATTTAAAAGCCGCAAAAACTGAACCACATAAATAAATTTGTTCAATACAAATCAGAATTGTTATCATCTTACCGATGCAATATTGATACGTCTCCAACGTATCTATAATTTATGAAGTATTCATGTCATGCTTATAACAATTTTATATGATTTTGGAATGATTTGATTAGAACCAACCCGGGCTGACGCTATTTTCAACAAAACTACCTTGGTGTCGTTTTTTGTGCAGAAATAAAAGTTCTCGGAATGGGATAAAAATTTACAGTGATTTTTTATGGACCAAAAAGACCCCGGAGGCCCAAGAGTTGGGCCAGAAGAGTCCCGAGGGAATGAAAAGGGTGGAGGGCGCGCCCCCTGTCTTGCCGCTACCTTGTGGACCCCCTTGATGTGAGACCAACGCCAAAAATTCCTATCAATACCAAAAACCCTAGAAATAAACCTAGATCGGGAGTTCCACCGCCGCAAGCCTCTATAGCCATGAAAAACCAATCGGGAGCACATTCCGGCACCCTACCGGAGGGGAAACCATGACCGGTGGCCATCTTCATCATCCCGGCGCTCTCCATGACGAGGAGGGAGTAGTTCACCCTCGGGGCTGAGGGTATCACTACAAAAAAAGACACATCCATGAGATTTTGGGATGAACGAATTTTTTTGTCATACTTATGACACTTCTATGACAATAATTGTGACAAAACCCGTTATCATCATAGTTGTGGTGGGGTCCTACTTCTATGCGAAAAAATCATCATAGAGAATGGGCTTTTCGTCCTAGGCGGGCCGGAGACGCAGCTCCATGACATTGTTTGGGCCGTCCATGACGGAAAAAACCGTGGTAGAAGCGAGGGCGAGGAAAATATCGGGGAGTTCCCGGTTACGGTGGGTGGTCGGGGGCCGAGCGATGCACGTTTCTCTCGTACGGACGCGCATGTGTGCGAGGCGTTGGGCTCTAACTGAACCCGAGCGAGGCATTGGGCTCTAACTGAACCCTAGCGATTGCACTGCAGACTACGCGTTACTGAACCCGAGCGATCGATCGATCCCTTGATGTTAACTGAACCCGAGTGTGATTCCTTCGCTACGGCTGCTAACTGAAGTCGATCGATGCTGCCTCTAGATGAGCAGTGAGCATTATTGAGGGAGTTTGGATGAACAATTCACGGTGGGGGGTTGGATGAACAGGACCCGTGGTAGTAGAGGCCGTTGCTGCTGGATGAACAGTACCCCGATCGATCGAGCCGGTGGATGAACAGGACCCCGTGGAGGGCTGGATGAGCAGGACCCCGTGGAGGTCTGGTTGAACAGTAGTCAGTGGAGGGCTGGTTGAACAGTAGCTGGTGGAGGGCTGGATGAACAGTAGCCCGTGGAGGGGTGGTTGAACAGGCCCCCCGTGGAGAGGGCTGGTTGAACAGTAGCCGGTGAAGTAGCGCGTGGTGGAGGCTGGATGAACAGGAGCCCGTGGATGAATAGTTGCAGGTGGAGGCTGGAGCAGGTCGACGGTGGATGAACAGGAGCCTGGGGAGGCAGTCGGCGGTGGATGAACCGTAGCCCGTGGAGGCAGTCGACAGTGGAGATGAATAGTATCCCGTGGAGTACCATTTTGCGGTATGCCAGACCCCTCCTGATGAACAGGACCCCCGTGGAGAGGGCTGGTTGAACAGTAGCCGGTGGACAAGCGCGTGGTGGAGGCTGGATGAACAGGAGCCCGTGGATGAACCGTCACAGGTGGAGGCCGGAGGAGGTCGACGGTGGATGAACAGGAGCCCGTGGAGGCAGTCGACGGTGGATGAACAGTAGCCCGTGGAGCCAATCGATGATGGAGATGAACAGTATCCCGCTGAGTCCCATTTTGCAGTACACCACACCTCTCCCGATGAACATGACCCCCGTTTCGACTGTAGCGCTCCAACACAAGTCCGTTTCCTCCGTTTTGCGGTACGCCACACCCATCCCGATCAACAGGACCCCGTTTCTACCATAGGAGGTCCGTTTCCTCCGTTTTGTGGTATACCAGACCCCTGCCAATGAATAGGATCCCGTTTCGACCATGGCTGGTCGAATACAAGGCCGTTTCCTCTATTCTGCGGTACACTAGGCCTCGTTTCCATCGGTTGTTCCGTCCAAGCCGGTTGGCTCCCGATGAACAGCACACGTTCCGTTGCCTCCCGATTAACATGACGCATTCCGTTGCCTCCCCATGAACACGATGACGACGCAGTTTCTCCATTCCGACCCAGCGACAGCCATGTACACGAGCCCTGGCCATACGTATGAGCGAGTAGGTGTTCAAGACGCCGCCAGTATGTACATACATGGTCGTATTTACTTTCTTGCACCCTGGTCGCTGTACGTACGTGTACATGCTACGTGCGCGCCTCTACTACCACATGTGCACGCCTCTACTACCACACGTGCCCTTCCTTACACGGCCACGGTTCATCGCTGCAGCATGCAAACAAACCGATCGACCAGTATGTACTTACACATTCGCGACCAGAATGACAATGCTACGTACGCTTTGACAGGGTGGGTCCCGACTGTCAGGCACTTCCTTGCATGCGAAGATGTAGCTGGTGGGTCCCAGCAGTCAGGGGGCGAATCGTCCTTTACCCGTAATATGGACGCACTTCCTTGTGTGCGAAGATGTAGCTGGTGGGTCCCAGCAGTCAGGGGCGAATCATTTTTTTGCCCATAATATGGACGCACTTCCTTGCGTGCAAAGATGTAGTTGGTGGGTCCCAGCAGTCAGGGGAGAAACGTTTTTTCCGCGTAATACGGTGGCCCATCCGGTGGGTCCCTGCTGTCAGGTGGAGGAATAATTATTTTCCGCGTAATAAGGAGGCACTTTCTTGCTGCGGCCGTGGACCCAGCTGTCAGTCTCTCCACGTACAGTACTCTTCCGATGGAAGTCGGTCATTGACCACATTGACCACGCCGCGCCGAGAGCACCAAGGCGGTGGATGACGGTGAGGCCTAGGAAGGGGACGACACGGAGCCGGGGAAGACGCGGCAGTGGATGCCCACGCAGAGAGGAGTACGAGGGTTCACTGGTTCGGCTGCGGTGTGAGGATGCCGTCGCCGCAGGGCCTGGCCAGCGGTGGGAGTTGTAGGGGAGGTGAGGCCTTCACGGCAGCACAACCGGCCATGGGAGGCAGGAGCAGGCGGCATGACCGGCGCTGCTTTGGGCGGCTGGAGCAAGAAGACCAGAGGTTGAAGAATCACAATGGCCGTTGGATGGACATCGTATGGTCACTGCAGCTAGAATCGTTTATATTGACTACGTTGGGAAAGCCCTTGCTATGCGTCAACTTAGTAGGCCCATAGGTCAGCCTCCAAAATGGTGCGCCCCAGATGTCAGGGGGAGGAATCATTTTTTGGACGGCTAAAGCTAGAATATCCGAGATTGAAGAAGAAGCACGACATCCGTTCGGTGGACATCCAACGGACACTGCTGCTAGAACCGTGTGTTGACTATAAGTTGACAAAGCCTTGCATACGCGTCAACTTAGTAGGCCCACAAGTGTGTGGCAAAGAACTTATAGCCCATTTGCGATTTGTAAGAATGCACAACCCATTTTTTAATTCTAATGGAATTTACTACAACCCATTTATAGTTTGTTAAAAGTACAATCCATTTCTAGTTAGGACAATGATTAATAATTTCAGCCAACCGTTCAAAACAGAATTCAATAAAACTTCCCACATTTTGATAGGATCTGAAATATTTTTGTCCTGGAATTTCTACTCAGATTAAATACAGTTTCAATATAAATTTGTATTACGTAAAAATCCAACGAAACATTGCGCGCGCAACAATTAATGAAATTAAAATTTTCAAAATTCAAAAGTACTATTTTATAAACTAATTACGTGTTTGGTCGATTTTTTATAGTTACTGCCTAGTTTTGCAGTTACATCCAATTTATTATTTCATAAAGCCCATTTTCTTGTTAAGCCTAATGCATCCCTCCTAGGAAAGATTTGCATCCCAGCGTGGCAGAGAATAACAAGTTGACCCGGATTGTGTACAATTGTCGGCCTAGTTGCATTGCTCATGTTGAAAAAAAGGCCTGTGTAGTACAGTACAACCTTACATGGCTACTCAGCCCACATTCAGCAATGTCGGAAAGGCCCAGACAAGGCTTCTGTACAAGTTTTTGAAGTCACTGAGCTCAATTAATAACTGAAGAAAAAAGTTAGAGTAGAGTGGAATCTAATTAAAAGTTGTCACGAGTGAAGAAACAATTCAACGGGTCCCACTTGTGCGTGTGTGAGAGAGAGAGAGAGAGACCCATCGGCCGATGCTCGTAAATATATCTTTCAGCCACATGCATTGAAGATGCTCAGTAAAAACTTATATAGTTGACACAATCATATAGAACATCATAGCACACTGAACTTGAATACAAAAATTTCATGCAGGCGGCACAATCACGATGGAAGCAGTGGATCGCTACGGGTAGGGCTATGTTGAAACCAACGAACTCGTACATAACAGTTCATCATATTTATCAATGACGGGAAAATATCTTGAATGCTGTGCAAAGAAAACAGATAGACAACACAATATATAAGTTCTGCTAGACCATTAAGTTGACGTACAACCCTTTCTAAAAAAAGTTCAGGTAAAAAATAGAACATGTCATCTGACAAGATTCAGTTGTTACCTCAAATTAGAGCACACTAGGCAGCCAGCCCTGCCTCCTCCCAAAGAAGCAGTGGCCTCCGCCGCGCTATGGAGTAGGTCTTGTGCCATCCATCGTTCCGAGCAACATGGGGAAAGTCTGACGTTGACTCCTGTAATGGACGTCGTCGACGGACCCGGGCACCAGCGGTGGCGGCAGGACTTCAATTGATGGATTGACCACTTCTTCGACATGCACGAACACTCGATACAGGTACATCCCTAATGTGGTCTGCGGCAGCCTTGGTGGCGATGAATAGTACAACCCCGGTTCCTACACCGGTATCTCAACACCAATCACCTTCGGTATAGTGGACGGCTTCTTCATTCATGCCATAACCGTCAAAGCCCAGCTGTCTGGAGGAACAAACATACTTACGAGCTCACCTCTAAGGTCGTTGATAAGCTCATTCATGGACTCACTGGTCGAAGCACATCGAGGCATGCCATGGAAGGTAAGCTTCGTTAAAAACTCAAGCTTAGAGGGCATCGAGCCCCATCCTAGGTGCCACCAATCAAAGGTCACCAGTGCGCCATCGCAAAACAAACGCCGGGAAGATTCAAACACACAACTGCAGTCGAAAGTTGTCCGAAAACTGACGAAGAAATCAGCCGATGGAAGATAGACTTCGATGAGCAAGTCACTTATTTGGATGCCGTGCGCAATGCCAAGAGCTTTGACAAGGTCGTCCGGCGAGACGGGAGGCCGGTCACCATTGATGGTTACCACTAGCACTTTGCCGGCAAACTGGTCGTCAAGCGCCGCCATGCCACTATTGAGCGACAGCACGCAGCGCCTGAAGGCAGGACGAATCTGAGGATCTTCGGCTTGGAGATCCGCGTTGATCAGCGACATGATAGTGTGCTTGAGTACAGGGAGTACAGGAGGGGGATTTGGGGAACTGGAGTAGGAATCGAGATTCCAGAGGTGGGGGAGGGGCGGTTGATTGGGGATGAAAAGGTAGCATGAATTTCGAACACGTGCCAATATGCTCTCGGCGCGCAAGCGCATGAAAGCACCGGTGGCGCCCACATGTCGGCCTAAGAGTCCCTATTCTTTTTTTTTGAGAGCCCAGCCTTTTTTTGAGGATCTTTTGAGAGCCCGGCCTGAGAGTCATAATTGACCTATTTGGCATTGCGTTACTACTCGGCCCATAATCAATGGCACCTCACTGGCCCAAACAAGTGTACTTCATCGAAAAGACACTGAGCTCAAATTATAACATGAAAAAAGGAGATATACTCTGAACACTGGAGAATGGCATTTCGAGACTATATTTAGCCCACCAGCAGTTCGAGACAATAAACAATTCAAAACAATGATATATACAACATTCAAACACTGACTAGTGACTACTACTCACATAAACAACAAGACATGATAGTTCATAAGAATCTTGCTACACCACCAAACCGCACCCATCTGCAGCGATCCGACTCTCGTGATCCAGACGAGAATGACATTCTAAATAAAGGCAACTATTACATAGTAAGAGTGACATAGACGAGGATGACCAAATGACAAGGAATATGCATAACAAAAGAGAGAACTACCCATCCAGAACAAGCAGCAAAGAAAACAAGTCATTCTAAGAGGGTTGATCCAACACCATCATAATTTACAGCCCCAGTTCAGCCACCAGTGATCCGGAGACACCAGTACTCCACCCTTTAGACGCAAATAGCCCAATTACGTATCAACCTGAAGGCTTGTACTACATCACTGCCTGTCGGACTCGACACATCCAAGGATCAAAGTTAATCCAGATGCCTTTGTCATTCTCACCTTCTTTTGGTTGTAGGCTGTATCGTTGACAATTAGGAGAGTTTGCTCCCGAGCTCCTAGGGCTCGGCATGTAGACACAAGTTTCCATAGCAAACAGAGCCTCTCTGCCATCAAGGTCCTTGCCAATGGTGATCTCCTGGTTAATCGGATAATTGAGTCCGAGAAACAGAGAGTATGAACCAAGGTTGTTTACCCGCCTCCAACTTAAAAATCCCGCAGGCTCCAACAAGCTGGTGTCCGGCTCATAGACGTAACAGCCACGATCCGGATACTCACGTATTTCACGGTGCTTGCATACAATGGGGTTTTTGCAATATAACTTTTCTGGCTCATGTGTCCGAATGATCATTAGTCTTTTGCCGTCCTCTGATCAAGCGAGGAACCAGTTGTGCTTCCCTGTTTTTGGCAAAGGTGCTGTGATTAAAAAGGGCAGTAACTGTAGGGACACTGCATCATATCAAAAAGGACAAGCATTGTTAATGTAATATCAGCATTGTTCAGAGTATGAGTAGGATAATGCAAGAAACAACATTGATATGTCCCTGTTGGAACTGGGAGGAAAATACAGGGAATTGTATACTGGGTTCAAAAATGTAGAAGTGCCATGCATGATTATACTCATGTTATCTCACAATCGATTCTTCACAGGAAACTACCATGTCATGCATGTTGTGTAATTATGTTCTGTCCTCACAAAAAAATTCTTCAAGGAAACTAACAGACCATGCATTGTTATATACCCATGTTCTATGGGAATTTTTTGTGAGCATATTATTCTAGCTATTGACTGCTGAAGGGCAAACATAGGTATGTACACATGGTAAGCATTACAGGATTTCACTACTTCAAAATATAGAGTTCTCCATATGCACATTTACTTCCCTAATGTATGGTTAGATGAAATCAACAGTGTGATGCATGTTTCTACATCATGAAAATGAGGAAACTAACATGGCCATTGATACACACTCATATTTAGTAGTATATAGATTACTATAAAATAAGGAGAATATCAGTATCTTCATAACAGTTTGATTATTCAGGGGTACAAATTGGAGGTAATGACATGGTCACAACCGCACGAATTAACTCATTCCAAATATAGCCGATCTAGGGCGTCTCTAATACATTGCTATAGTTCTACTCAGATTCTGCTCAAACAGCGATATGTCAATCATCACAAAAAGTTCAAACAGTGTCATGGCATCATCATTAACATCAGACAGATACACCTTACGCGTGCCGTCCCAGCAATACGTGGTGCCATCTGCTTTGTCGATCACGTGGATGATGCCATTGTGTTCAATAGCATCAAGAAGTGTGTATCAGCTTTGACGACGATCCACTGCGAGCTGAGCTGTCTCCAGCTAAACAAGGCACCGGCAAAAAGATAGGCGAGTCCCTTGTCGAACAACACAAGTAGCTTGGAGTCTGCGTAATACGCATGTCGTGTGGCTACTTGGCAGATTACAATGTTCTATAAAACAAGGTGCATCCAACTGACGACGTAATCTAGATGACTTGGACCGTGAAGGTAAAACTCTATATCATCCAACGGAGGATGGATAATCTCATGGGAGGTCTGGAAGTTCACGAGCACCAACTTTTTCCCATCTTTTCCGATGGCAGCCATCTAGTGGGAGTTCATGCCGACCCAGTACATACCTGCAAGAAGTTTCAGACGATGGTGATCGGATCGAAGTTGAGGGAAATCATGTTCGGCAACCCACTACATACCTGCAAACAAGCTTCGGCTAATGGAGGTCGGATTGAAGTCGAGGGCATCATGTACGCCTCCGTATCATCGCGAGAAAATCTCGCAAGACCAGATAGCAGCAAGGAGGGTGTCTTGAAAAGCTTAGGCCTCGCTTCGACGATGGCCGTGTGCATGCCCCTCGAGCATGCAGCCAGCCACAGGGCGCTCAACATATCCATACACGAACAACAGAGGTCGAGGACGTCACTGGGGAGATTGCTCCAATTGCGGCTCATATGGATGCTGCGCGGTTCGCATTCGGCCATGGTGGAGTTTGGAAGGTGGGGTTTTGGGGGGCTTGATTTACGGGGGAGAAGGCTTTCTGTGCTGGAGCGGCTAACGAGGGAATAGTGGTACTGGGGAAGGCGAGCGAGGCGAGGGTACGCGGGGGCATAGTGAGATGATGAAGAGTGACCTCAGGATCTCCGGTGAGACGGATATGGAGATGGAGTGGTGCTAGGGGAGAGGGAGACAACGCGAGGCATGCTATACAATGGCGGTGACAGTGACTGCACAGTGCACAAGGTGAGGCTGACTTTGGTAACCCGGACACGCCGCCTAGACTGGTGTCACCTCGGGCGCAGGGTATTGTCACTTCACTATGAGGAACGAATGAATAATAGTATTTTGACCATCAAGTGTACCACAGTTGTACAACTACTACTAGTAGGACTAGTAGGAACATGAGTAGTACTCCCTCCGGTCGTCTTTTGTCTGCGCATAACTTTTTTCAGTATTTCTCTAATTATTCTATGTATATACCCTTTTGCATGCGCCCATTTCCTTCCATGCCCCACATTCACAGAATTAATTAGCATATGCATGAGCAGCTGTAGCCAGACTCCAGCCAATAAACTGCAGCATGCAAGTGGGCCATTCTGTGTGCGTGGGAGAGAGAAAAGGCAACTGAAGAGCCCGTCCAATACATTGCATGCAGTAGTCAAACCACTGCAGCTCTCCTCATGCATGCGCATAACTTCTCCCATTTACTTCTCCATCAGGAACCGATTTTCCACGGCTTCTTCACTACTCCTTGATCTTCAGTTGCATCCAAACCACACTGCATTCACATTGTTTTAACCTCTTCACATCCTCTTGGAGTAATTCTGAAACCCCTATAAATAATCATCTTCTTCACTTAGACTAGCCATCTAATCCTAATTCTCCAAACCATAGCCAGCCGGTCCAGCGGTTCCAAATGGCGAAAGAGATTGAAATGCAGGTTTTTAGCATCCAACATGTCCTCGTCAAAGGATCGTTGAGCATAGTTGCCATAGTCACCGACCACCCAAGGGTTGTTCGTAAGTGGATCAACAATGTATCCAACTCCCTCCAAAAGGTGGAGATGAAGGTCATCGGTCTCGACACAGAGTACACGGAGCATGCCACTAGGAAGATCCAACGCACCGCTGTCCTTTAGCTGTGCCTTGAAGATGATGTTTTGGTGTACCACATCATAGACGCGCCCTCCATACCAGGTGAGCTTCACGATTTCTTCTCTCGGGAGGACATATACTTCTGTGGGGCAGCCATTGCAGGGGACAAACAGAAGTTGGAGCCGTACAACCTTGATTTGAAAAGCATTGTGTTGGATATATGACCTAGAGGCAATCATGTATGATGATATTTCCTATGTGTTTATGAATAAAGATAGTCCGTGGACATTATCAATGATGTGTATCAACAAGTACATGACTTGTTTGTGGGACTATGCATTGTATGATGACTGTCCTGAAAGGTCCCTAGTCAAAAGGGATGTGTGGATGCCCAGCCGACTAGACTAGCATATGACACAGTCGATGGCTTGGTCTCACTAGCCATGGAGCATTCAATGCTAACCAGATAATATGGACTTGGAAGGATCTGGTCGGATTCGATGTAGTCGGAACCGAGTTGAGATAAGGTTCGCGTCGGACAGACCCAACTATGAGACGCAGCGATATGTCATCTGTGAGTCTCTAGTACAACATACGTTCTATGTCCTAAGACATGAGCTAGCGCATGTACTCGGGATGGTGACAGACCTGCTTTGGGCCGACCAAATGCTACTCCGTGACTGGGTAGTTAAAAAGGTAGGTTTCGGGCTTGTCCAGACCAATGCTGCGAGACATGGTCGAGCAAGATGGGATTTGCCCCTCCGATCAAGAGAGATATACTTTGGGCCCCTCGTGTGATCCGACCAAGATAAGCATGGCCATGCGACAATGATTATGAGATAATCTGGTTTGTGGTCGACATCACTGGAACGAGAAAGAGGTCGGGCTAGCACAGGGATGACAGACTCGCCTTGAGCCCGACAACATATATCGTGTGGCAAAAGGAATGGAAGTATGATGTACAGGTTTGCCTAACTAGTTTCATAGTCTGATTGGTGTTTGGCATGCCTTCCTAGGGTCTAATACCAACCATGAATTTCGGAGGTGATCCGAACTATGACCAAGCTGGCTTGAACCTAAGGGGTCGCGCACACTTAAGGGAAGGAACCAACGAGGTCGGATCCGAGGACACCGGTAGAATGTGATCCAAGCTGTGCTCGGATTCTGGTTGAGTAGACATATGAGCTTTAGGGCCCGTGCGAGGCCCAAGTGTTGAGCCCGCGACAGATGCCTATATAAAGGGGGGTGCGGCACACTCGTGTGGTTGATTTCTTCGGCGCTGTCACTAGGTTTGCATGTGTTGCGAATAGACACCTCCACTTTCCGCCGGTTGTGTGATCGGACCTAGCAGTCTGTTGCACGACGTTCCTCCTGCACATGGGGATACCATTAGAGGCGGTGCACTTGCGCCACTCCGGCGAACCTGTACGTGGGAACCGACGATAGGTTGTTCGAGGGAGATCGAACAAGGAGGAGACGATTCACGTGGGCGCGCTCCCCAACTCTTCTTCTGCTGCACGACACTGCGCGTCTAGTGGTAACGAACTGTGATCCATCTCCCTTAGCATGTTCTTGGTTGTTCTGCGCGTAGGAAAATTTTAATTTGTAGACAACGAAACCTACCTTAATACCCAATAGTGGTATCAAAGCCTCTGCTATAGGATTTGGATTCGGATCGTATGCATATTAGATATGTGGAGGCAATAGATGAGATTTGTTGTCGTTGATGAGATAGGATGTGTGCAAGGTTGATCAGATCAACTGCACATGGGGATCGATGTGGCTATGTTTTTTGATGATCGGAGTAGCTGAGGTCGTGACACAACCTACCCCTACCAGTCGGTATCCGTCATCGGGGTTAACAGTGAAACATAAATCCGAATCGGACTCGCGATGATCGATAAGATCGGTCAGATTGGAAAATTCGGTGTGATCGGAGTTCAGATGTGATCTGTAATTTCTGAAAATGTCACGCGCTGCCCGCACCCGCGAGGGGTGCTGCCCCTTCGAACCCCGCCTGCTAACCGGCTAGCGGGACCGCCATGTGCGTAGCCCCTTGTATTTCATACACGATCACTCAAACCGGTAGAATGTGATTCTATGCATAACTTTATTTTGTAGGGTTTTATGTGAATACTATGGCTCATGTGTATGTGATGCATGTGTGTAAATTATACATGGCCTGTGTGTCATGTTTGTCAGCCGGCAGGAGCCAAAGTGCTGTCATTATATTGTATAACGACCTGCATGTTGACTTGTGACTCTATGGAAAATTCATTACTAGTTGTAGTAGTTGGATAAGAGAGATCAGGTTGGTGGCTTGGCATCCCGGCGTGACAAACAAGATGGAGTTCCTAGATGGTCATCGTAGTCGGAGCCGACCTGGAAGAACATCCATGAAGGAGCCATACTATTTCACAAACATATGTTTTATTTGTGATTGTTATTCTTCTTGTTTTCTATACATGTTAGAATGGTAGAAAGATCCCTCGTTTATATCAAGCGAATTTCCATCCCCGATGTTGCACCTTCTCACATCAAGGACGTCTAGTAGTGGGCTCATAAAATTGGGGTGCCTCTAGGTGTCCTTGAACTGAAGGGTTTGTGTCGAACACGGACATGCATTGCGTCAGGTTAGCTTGACAAGGCTATCAAAATGGTTTTGGGCCTTGTGGCAAAGAAGGGTAGGGGTCCGGGGTATGAGATACCTTCCCGACTATCAGGAGTCGTATGGATATATGATTAGCAAGGAGTTGCTTACCGGATAGGCATGTTGTCTAGCAGTGATGCAAAAGCTCACTAGTCGCATGTGCTAGTCGGATCCTGAATCACTGAGAGTTTGCGGAGGGATGTTGACTTCAGTGGGAGTATTTCTGTTTAAGGCTTGTATTACTCTACATAAACACATTGCTTAGTGATTGCATATTTTCTGTTGTAGATCAATGGCACCACCTGCTCAACCCAACTTTGCATTGAAATCAATTCTGGAAAAGGATAAACTGAATGGAACAAACTTTACAACCTGGTATAGAAATATGAGAATTGTTCTCAAGCATGATAAAAAGGAACAAGTTCTAGAGGATCCACTTCCAGAGGAACCTGCCGATAATGCTAGTGCCACAGCAAGAATGCCTACCAGAAACTCGTTGATGAATCAACGGAGATTAGCTGTCTGATGCTGGCTTGTATGGAGCCGGGTTTGCAACATCATTTTGAAAATGTTGAGGCTTACGATATGATCGGGAGTCTCAAGAGCATGTTTCAGACACAGGCTAGGACCGAAAGGTTCAATGTCGGGCGATCCTTGATGGATGCAAGCTGAAGGAAGGTGATCCACTGAGCCCACATGTGATCAAGATGATCAGATATGTGCAAGCTTTGGATCGTTTGGGCTTCCCGCTCTTGGATGAGCTGGCTACTAATGCAGTTCTGGGTTCTCTTCCGCCCAACTATGGGACGTTCATTTCGAACTATCATATGCATGGCATGGATAAGAAGCTCACTGAATTGCATGGGCTGCTCAAAGTGGCAGAGCAGGATATTAAGAAAGGAACACATCAAGTGTTGATGGTGTAGAAATCGCCTAAGTTCAAGAAGAGTTGGTCCAAGAAAAAGACTAAGGCAAAGGGCATGGAGACGGCAACGTCCACCACTACGCCGAAGTCTGGACCGGACTCGAAGACCATTTGCTATCATTGCAAGGAAACTTGTCACTGGAAGAGGAATTGTAGCAAGTGGCTTGCAGAGCATGGCAAGAAGGCCGAAAATTCTTCTTCAGGCAAAGGTACACTTGTTGCATATGTTATAGACATTTACCTTGTTAACATACCAAGTAGCTCTTGGGTATTTGATACCGGATCGGTTGTTCATATTAGCAACTCGATGCAGGGGCAGGCAAGAACTAGGCATGTGGCACAAGGGCAGATTGACATCAGGGTCGGCAAAAAAGCAAGAGTTGCTGCATTGGAGGTCGGCACGATGCAGCTCCAACTTCCTTCTGGATTTATTTTGGAATTGAATAATTGTTATTACATTCCTGCACTTAGTCAGAACATTATTTCTGCCTCATGCTTGATGAGTCAGGGTTATGAATTCAATTTAAAGGACAATGGTTGTTCGATTTATTTGAATGGTATGTTCCATGGCTATCCACCCATTGTTGATGGGCTATTTATATTGAATCTAGAATAGGAATCGGTCCGACATACTTCTGGCATTGTCGGCTTGGACACATTAGTCTGAAATGCATGAAGAAGCTCCATGATGATGGGCTCCTAACTTCGTCCGACTTTGGGTCGTTCGAGACATGCGAATCATGCTTGCTCGGCAAGATGACTAAGTCTCCTTTCGCGAAGAGTTGCGAGAGGGCATCGAGTTGTTGGAACTGATACACAGTGATGTGTGTGGACCAATGAGCACAACTACCAGAGTTGGCTATCAGTACTTCGTGACTTTTACCGACAACTTGAGTAGATATGGATATATCTATTTGATGAGGCACAAGTCGGAAACTTTTGAAAAGTACAAAGATTTTCAAAACGAGGTTGAGAATCAGCTTGGCAAGACTATAAAACTTTTACGATCAGATCATGGAGGTGAGTACATGAGCCAGGAGTTTGATGATCATCTGAAAAGCCGAGGTATAGTACCTCAGCTCACACCCCCAGGTACGCCATAGAGAAATGGCGTGTCAGAGTGGAGGAATATGACCTTGTTGGACATGGTTTGGTCAATGATGAGCAAATCGGATTTACCCTTGTCATTCTAGGGATACACTCTAGAAACTGCAGCTTTCACACTTAACAGGGTACCATCGAAATCCGTAGATAAGACACCACATGAGATGTGGATTGGGAAGGATCCCAGTTTATCTTTTCTAAAGATTTGGGGTTGTGAAGCATTTGTCAAGTGACTTATGTCAGACAAGCTTACACCCAAGTCGGATAAATGCATAGTCGTGGGATATCCGAGGGAAACCTTGGGATATAGCTTCTACAACCGGGAAGAGAACAAAGTGTTTGTTGCTCGGAACGGGGTTTTCCTTGCGAATGAGTTTCTCAGTCGGGAGGCCAGTGGGAGGCCAGTCCGACTCAAAGAAATTCAAGTACCACTCAGGGACGTCTCGACGACTGGTGAGATCATACCGGAGTCAGTCAGGGAACCCGTAGTGGAAGCGGCACCGGAACCATGGAGATCGGAAATATTGCATAGAGTGTGTGATGTATTGTTGCTAGAGAGTGACAAGCCGGCCACATATGCGGAATGGTGAGCCTGGATTCCGAGGCATGGCTAGAGGCCATGAGATCCGAGTTAAGGTCCATGGATGAAAATCAAGTCTGGGACTTGGTTGATCCACCGCCTGGCATAAACGCCATTGGCCGCAAATGGGTCTTTAAGAAGAAAACCGACGTGGATGGAAATGTTCAGATCCACAAAGCTCGGCTTGTCGCTAAAGGTTATGGACAAGGAATTGACTACGACGAGACTTACTCGCCGGTAGCGAAGCTAAAGTTGGTAAGGATCGTACTAGCTATAACTGCATATTTCGATTACGAGATATGGCAGATGGATGTTAAACGGCTTTCCTTCATGAAATTTAACCGAGGATGTGTATATGATACAACCCGAGGGTTTTGTCGATCCGACTAGCACTAGTAAAGTATGCAAGCTCAAGAGATCCATTTATGGGTTGAGACAAGCATGAGGGAGTTGGAACATCATTTTGATGAGGTCGTCACTGGTCTCGGTTTCATCAAAAGCGATGAGGACGCTTGTTTATACAAGCAGTTAAGTGGGAGCTCGATTGTGTTTTTGATCTTGTATGTGGATGACATACCACTGATCGGAAATGATGTTTCGATGCTGAACTCGGTCAAGGAATCATTGAATGGCAAGTTTTCAATGAAGGACCTTGGTCAAACAGTTTACATTTTAGGCACCAAGATCTATAGAGATAGATCGAGGAGGTTGCTTGGCTTGAGCCAAAGAACGTACATAGATAAAGTGTTGAAGCGGTTGAACATGAGTGAGGCCAAGAAAGGATTCTCGCCTGTCTCACATGGTATAAAGCTAGATTCCTTCGACATCTGATGAGCGAAGCAGGATGAGTCTGATTCCGTATGCCTCGGCAATTGGATCCATCATATATGCCATGATATGTACATGGCCTGATGTTTCTTTTGCAATAAGCCTAACAAGTAGATACCAGGCCAACCCAGGTGAGAGTCACTTGGCAGTGGTAAAGACTATTTTGAAGTACCTGAAAAGGACTGAAGAGATCTTCCTAGTTTATGGAGGTGAGGAAAAGCTCGTCGTAAGGGGTTATGCCGATGCTAGTTTCCAAACCGACATAGATGATTGTCGATCATAGTCCGGATTCGTGTATGTCATGAACAAAGGAGCAGTGATCTGGATGAGTTCCAAGCAAGATACTGTGGCCGATTCTACTACAGAAGCAGAATACATTGCGGCTTGTGAAGCTGCAAAGGAAGGTGTTTGGATCCGGCATTTTCTGGATGATCTTGTTATTTTCCCAGCCTCGGTAAAACCGTTGAACCTTTATTGTGATAATTCTGGTGCCATCGCACAAGCCAAGGAGCCGAGGGATCACCACAAGACCAGACACATAGATCGGAAATATCACCTGATACGAAAGATCGTAAAGAATGGTGATGTTGAGTTATGCAAAATTCACACGGATGCAAATGTTGCAGATCCGTTGACTAAACCGCTTCCACAATCCAAGCATGAGGGGTACGTTAGAGCTATGGGCATTCAATATCTATTTGATTGACTCTAGTGCAAGTGGGAGACTATTGGAGATATGCCCTAGAGGCAATCATGTATGATGATATTTCCTATGTGTTTATGAATAAAGATAGTTGTCGGTGTCAAAACCGGCGGATCTCGGGTAGGGGGTCCCGAACTATGCGTCTAGGATCGATGGTAACAGGAGGCAGGGGACACGATATTTACCCAGGTTCGGGCCCTCTTGATGGAGGTAATACCCTACGCCTTGCTTGATTGATATTGATGATATGAGTATTACAAGAGTTGATCTACCATGAGATCGTAGAGGCTAAAAACCTAGAAGCTAGCCTATGGTATGATTGTTGTATATTGTCTCTCCTCTATCGACTAGCCTGGCCTCGATTTATATAATGCACCAGAGGCCTAGGATAACAAGAGTCGTAGCCGAATACGCCGGTGGGGAGGAGTCCTTGTCTTGATCACCAAGTCTTGTGGAATCTTCCATGTATGCGGCAACTGTCCGAACTGGCTCATGAGTATACGGCCATGGGGGTCCTCGGCCCAATCTAACAGATCGGGAGATGACGTGGTGAGTACCCCCTAGTCTAGGACACCGTCAGTAGCCCCCTGAACGGGTCTTCAAGTTAGGGACGCTCCTCGATTCTTCCGAACTATTCTTCATCTTCGGTTGTCGGTCTTGAAAACTAGTTCAACAAATCTTCTCATCTTCGATCTTGAGGATTGCCGAAATGCATTCGAAGAGTTTACATGTCGGGTATCCGAGGAGCCCCTTTACGTTTCCGGCCTTTATCAATGCCTTGTTATTTTTATGCCACACCTCGGGTTTGAAGTTGTTCCCGGGAGGCAGTGTCCTCTTGCGTCCGAGTTCTAACGCCGGACTGCATTCGAGGTATTTTTTGCAGCCGAGCACCAATGCTGGACTGCTTTCGAGCTCCAACGCCGAAATGTATTTGAGCTCCAATGCCGAAATATATCTGAGCTCCAACGCCGGACTGTGTCCAAGCTCCAACATCGGACTATATCCGAGGTGTCATATCACCTTGGTTCAAAAAAGTTGAAGGAACTTAGCCGATCTTAATGCCGGAAATGCCCTCTATGGAGCCAGCCACTAGCGCCCGAGCTTTATGCCAGACTGCTTCCGAGGTGGTGCACCACCCCGACCGTGGGCCGACTTTTTGTCAATACTTTTTATTGGTGCAATTTATTTTCTACCGGGATATATAGGCAGTAGCCCTCAAGGTGTGTATCGGTTTAAAAGCCGAGATGCACCTGAAGGATGACGTAAGACCGCTGATCCCAGTAGCCGCTGAGACTCAGGTTGATTTGCAAAATCGGCCAGAGGATCAAGTCCTAGCTCGGCAGAATACTTCAGGACACAAAAAACGGCGTGCTCAGTCCTCGAGAGTCAGGTTGGGTGCGACCGACCAACCTGAGGATCAAAATCTCCTCGGCAACTGTATTGCACTTAAAATTTTCTGCATTGAACAGGCAATGCAGTAGCCCCTGAGACACTGGTCGGGTGGCAACACCAGATTAGGGGATCGATACGCCCCTTTAATATTAGTAAATGATAAGCCTGAAGCCCAGTAGCCCCCGAGCCTTAATGCGGGCACGGGTGGCCGAATTAAGGATCGATATCCAGAGTAAAATCACAAATTATGTGTAATGATTCTATGTATCCAAGTACTTTACATCATTAATGCTTGGATGCTCCCTTAGGTCAATATGGTGCATATTGTGGCGTAATACACGAACAAGGAACGAAGCCGTACAAGTATAATCATATGCAAGAGCAAAAGCTCCATCAAGGGGGCCCCCAAATAAACGGGGTATTTGAATTTGTGTGTCACAAACAAAGTTTTGACAAGGAGATTCTCTACAAGCAACTTTTTTATTTCAAAAAGATATAATGCTTGGTCGAACCGAACACAAGTAAAAAAATTTAAAACTGTGAGCATGAAGGCAACTTAGCTGGTTAATGTGTTCGGTATTGATGACGCGGCCTGAGCTTGATGCGGGACAAGGTTCCATCCCCCAAGCCGGTCCCAAGGTGGCGGAGCAAAGGGCTCGACACTCCGAAGTGGTGACAAAGCATGGTCAATGCGGGCCGACAGAGTGATGCCGAAGTCCGTGGCATGGGCTAATGAAGTGTTGACGAAGCCCCCCGCCCAGCCGAGGTGACGTGGTATGTCAGTACGCCGAGTTGACGATACTACCCAACCTGGATCATTTTCCTATGCACAAAAAATAGTGCAAACCGGAGATAATAGTAATAATAATAATTAGAAAAAATCGTTGCATAATAAATAATTTATGCAAAGTGAGTAATAAAATTAATATGGCCTGGCGCCGAAGTCAACGTCGATGCAGGGCGTCGGCGTGATGCGGTAAAGGTGTGGCAAAGCCTAAATTCACAGGTCGGTCCGAGTTCCGGATGCGGCGTTCGCCGGACTATGTATGGAAACTGACCGAACCACCATGCGACCATCGTTAATGCGGCCATCATTTGATAGACCTGTGTACATATCATGAACAAACCAAAGTAATAATTCCTTGGGGAAAATGAACCCGAACAAGCAAAAAATACTAGGATTAATAGCACCTGGTTTATTTGTTGTAGCAGTCCGAAGAATGGATTCCGAAAATTGGGACTCGATCCGCACACCCATTGCCTGATGGGTGATAAAGCGACGGTATGCAATACTGGCAAAGGTTGGCTCGCCGAGGCAAAGCCCTCGGTCCAGCTAACGTGACAGAGCTGGTCGGCTAGTGACGCCGAAGTCTCCGGAGTAGGTTGATGAAGAGACGGCGAAGCCCTCGGTCTAGCCGAGATGTCGAAGCCTCAATGTCAGCCGATGAGTCGAAGTAGGTCTGCATGATGGACACCATCTTGAAGAAGCAACAGTGCGGCTCTGCCGATGCAGGTCATGACGTGGTCGATGCCGGCTTGATGAAGTGACCGTGCGGCGTCGCCGGTATGCCCGCTCCGTGTAATCCATGGGGCGGCGATGTTGGTGATGATTTATCCTTCGCGACGCCGGACTCTTGTTAGGCTTGCCTAGATGATGATCAGAAGAAGTTGAGCTCGGCTCAACAAAGTGACGACCTGTCTAGCGCAGGTCGGCAGCCTTGGAGCAATGTTGCCGGACTGGTTTGACACCAGCATGATGATGAAGATGACCTCAGGGGAGGCTTAAAAATTTACGGGCACATGTTTAAAAACAAAGCATAATACCCTAGAAGAGAATTCCTCTAAAAAGGTTGTCCAATAACACGTTCATAAAGAAACATGAATTCGGGTCGGATCCGTATTCGCACAGAAAACGGATCCGAAAATTGGTCCACTCATCAAAAGGTTCTCGGAGTTTGAACCGTCGGATGGAGCTGAAATTTGGAGGGTTGGTAGATATGGGAATTCGGCAGTAAATGAACGGTTGGATCTTCCAAAGGACCTCCGAGCTGGGCTGTGGAGACCACGCCCTAAACTCGTCCAGATTTCCATCCAGATTTGACAGGGCTCCGGTATATCGTAGATTGTCGGAGATTCCTCCATCGGAACTCGACGAAATTTTGCATGGCTGTTGTAGACATAATTCTGCACTATTCCACCGAAGCAATCGTCAAACCGACGCTCGAGGAGATGGTGATGGCGAATACAAGTTCTCTGTCCATAAAAACAGCACGGCCGCCCGAGGGCAATGTTGACGTTGAGGTCTCGAGCTCCATGGATGAGTCCTCTATGATCATGATAGAGATCGTAGTTGATGTTGAAGAAGGCCCCCGTCCAAACATGATGATCAGAGATGGAGCACGATCCTCGGTCGAGCCAAGGTGACCAGTTTGTCGGGACCCCGATCTTAAGTCACACCGATCTAGCATGTAACACTTCATATCACTTTGCGGCCTCACGTACGGTATTCCCACGGGTGCCACCTTACCTGGCCCGGGACCGTTTGCGCCTTTTGGCTCACGTATATGATAGTGTCGCTAGCATCGATATGACAGAGAACCCAGGCCGACATGACTAGTCGTGAACCCAAAGTGGCACTAACTTACAGGGACAGGCATACATGAATCAACCATGAGCATGTCGGTCAACAGCGTATGAATCCGGGCTGTAGCACTGGGCTAACAGGACTCCGGGAACCCGGGCTGTAGCAGGCTAGGCAGGACTCCGGATGTCACCGCGTGACATTTCCCGAAGGGACAGACACAGGAACGAAGTGATTCACATGCCGGCCAATCAAGTGTTCCGGAGCAATAGTGCTGGGCTAGCAGGACTCCGGTGAACCGGGCTGTAGCGGACTACTATGGCACATGGAGGCACAAGACTACATTTCCCCATAAGAGAGGCTACCAGAGGTAAACAACTAGGTTGACGGATCCCACACATAGCAATACACGTTACACGTACGCATAACATGCAAGTATGTGCTGTACAACATGGCATCACAACATAACTCAAACTCATATAGATAACGGCCTAGAAGAGCCACATAGTATCAATACAAATAGGGGTCTCATGACCCATCATTCAGAGCATACAAGCAAAGGAAGTATTACATGTCTGAGTACAGACAACTACAAAAGGAAAAGACTAAGAAGCCTAATTAAACACGACCCTCCCAAGGGTACAAGATCGTAGCTGGGATACAAGCTACTCGTTGAAGTCACTAGCGTAACCAACTGCAAAACATAAATAAGCAAACGTGAGTACAAAGGTACTCAGCAAGTCTTACATCAGAACTATCTACATATACAACATTATCAACAAAGGGGTGGTGGAGTTTTAACAGCAGTAAGCCAGCTTTGACTTAGTGGCTAATCTATACTATGATTATGAGAAACTTCTTTGAGGTAAGAAGACGCACAGGAGTCCACATGTTCACCATATCAATACTCCACTATGGATCCGTTCTCGTCTTCCTACGAGAAGGCCATCCATAGCACTCACGCTAATCTTGCGTATTTTAGAGTATCCACTTCAAGTTGTCTATGAACTACATAAGTTCTCCAAGTTTCCATATCCGAGGAAAACGACTATTCGAATAGATAATATTGACCCTGCAGGGGTGTACTTTGTCACACACGCTCCCGCCACTTATATCCCTATACACGTCATGTACCTCGGCAACCTTCAAGCGGAAGCTGGGCGAGGGTGTCGGCCACGACCTGACTAACCAGACAAGTCTCTCGTCCAGGTTTATCGCCTATTCGGGTTCCATCCGCAAGGAGATCCGGCCGAGGTGTCGCTCACGGCCCCAAACGATGTGTGCAGGGTTCCCAAGCCCACCATCCGGGTGCCACTTGGTACACCGTGCCACGGTGCCTAGTCTGTCCCAAGCCCGTCCCGTCGGACACCACCTGGTAGACAAGTAGCACTACCTACAAACGTCAGAAACTAGTTGCAACTCCTGGACAGAGCTCAAGTGGATTAATAAGCCGAGAGGGGCCGGATAACCGGAACCCAATGTGTGGTAGTAACTGGACTTGGATAACATACACAGAACTCAGTGCTTAAGGACGGTTCCAATGAGACAACCCACCATGTACTCCTACATGGCCTCTCATCGCTACCTTTACCAAAACGTGTTCACACACTTAGCCTTTACTGGTAGGACATGTTCACCACTCCGATTCATTCCCGATGAATCAGACCTGACACAACTCTAAGCATAGCTGGCATAAAGAAAAACAAGCATGGATGAGCAGGCACATCAAGGCTCAAGCAACTCCTACTCATGCTAGTGGGTTTCAACTATTTACTGTGGCAATGACACGTCATGCAGAGGAATTGGTTCAACTACCACAGCAGAAAGTAGCAGTTTGAATCGTTGTTGTCCTAATGCAGTAAAAGGAGCAGGAGTGAGAGAGTGGGATTTATCGAGATGCTCAAGGGGGTTTGCTTGCCTGATAGATCCACGAAGAAGCACTGCTCCTCAGACAGGTACTCAGGACACCTTCCAGAGTAGAACCTATCGAGAGGGGACGGTGCCGGCAGTCAATAAACAATCATATGCAACAATATGATGCATGAAGATGACATTTCAAAGATGCTATGATTTGCCCTAATGCATCTAGCATCAATTTGGTTGAAGTCCATATGAACCAAGGGTTCATATGCAAACCCCAAATTAAGTATATAACATGCCATTATTACGTTTTTACTTATACAGCAAGTATAAGTTGGTTTTTCATGCATGAAACTGGCATAAATGGATTCCTTGCATTTTTCTGATAATTTTTCATATATAAATTATTTCATTCTGAGCTACTGTTGAATTATTATGATTTTTTGAAGTTTAGGCAATATTCTGGAATTTCCTGAGTTAAAGTAATTCCAGAAATCAATTATTGCTCAGCTCTACGTCAGCATGACGTAAGCAGGTCAACGGGCCTAACCAGGTCAAACCTGACCCGTGGGCCCCACATGTCATTGGTTCAGTTAGGTAACATGTTTTAGAATAAACCTAATCTAACGATTAACAGGGTCGGGCCCACTGTCAGTGTCTAAGAGGTTAACTAAGCAGTGATTAGGCCCTAATCTAACCACTGCCACGTTAGCATCACCGGATCAAGTCGCCGGCGACCTTACAGGACGGCGGAGGCTTGTCGGAAACTCTATTACGGCGACCATTCGCGCGGCGGTGGGCATCTATGCATTGCGGGCACTCGGCCGCATCCGTCTACGCAAGCGGGAGGGGATGAGGTGGTCGGAAACAGCAACCGCGGCGAGTGAGGCGGCGGCCGGAGCACGGCTATGCGCGGGCGCTTGCTACGCTTGGCTAGCAAGCTCGCTGAGAGGATGGGCGGGCTCCTGGAGCTGCGTTGAGCACAATGGTGTGCTTGGCTTCGAGCAATAATGGCTCTAGCCACGACGGCGACGTGGCAGGGCGGCGGCGAGCTTCGGCTGCGGTGGCCAGGGGGGCTAGAGGAGGGATTCGACGGCGGGGAGATAGGGGTTGGGAGCAGGAGCTCACAGGGAGGCGGCGGAGTAGGTCAGTGGGCTCGGGGACGTCCTTGCTAGCGCGAATCGACGGCGAGGGGCTCGGGTGCCCGAGGTTGAATATGACCGCGATGATGATGAAGCAGGGCCTCCTGGGAGGCGTGAGTCGGCGGAGGGGACGTGGGCGGTGTTACGGTTCTTCGGGACGCGTCAGCGAGGCGAGTGGTGGACGGTGGCCGCGGTGACAGTGAGCGGCGACGACGAGCGCGCTCGGGTGTGATGCGGGGAGAGGGACAGAGGAGGGGAGAGAGAGCAGCGAGTGAGGGAGAGGAGAGAGGGGCTTGGAGGCGTCTCCAGGCGTGGGATTGGGTTGACGGGGAGCGCAACACGGCGAAGCAGGAGGTGGCGCGGTCGGCTGCGTGCGCTGGCTGCCAGTGGGCAGAAGGTTGAAGACAACCTTGCCCCTGGTGGGCTGGGCCAACAGTGCCAGGCCGGCTGGGCTGCCAGGTAAGGCCAGGTAAGCCTTTTCCTTTTCCTGTTTTCTTTTTCTATTTCTGACATTTGTTTTGTATCTAAAAGAAATGTTAAAACATTTCCATAAATGCTGAAAATATTTGTGGCATCTAGATATAATATTCCAGAGGCCCTCACCAATTCCCAACATTTTTGGAGCCATTAAAATATTTATATAATTTAAACAGCTCCAAATCAAATATTTATGCATTAATTCAAAAATCCAAAATGTGTAGTAAAAATGTGCATCACCTCTGGTTGTTGTTCCCAACATTATCCAAAGAGCATGAACATTTTTGAATAGCATTTTGGGTTCATTGAAAATCCATTTTAAAGCTGAATCTATTTGAATTTGCTTTGGTGCTAGGGTTTGAAACATCCCCATTTCAATTTCATTTAAAATTTAAACATGATGCACAAAGCAAGCCTAGGACCATACCAGAACTAGGGATGTGACAGCTCGCCCCCACTCAATAAAATCTCGTCCCGAGATTCAGGAGTTGGCGGAAGGAAAGCGGGGTACTCAAGTCGAAGACGATCTTCTCGCTCCCAAGTAGCTTCTCTCTCGGAATGATGAGACCATTGAACCATGAGAAACTTGATGTTATGACATCGAGTGACACGCTTTGCTTGATCCAGACTGCGAACGGGGTAGTCTCGATAAGTAAGGTTATCTTGGAGATCAAGCGTTTCATGGTCCACTCCGCGGATGGGATCCGAGATGCAACGCCTGAGTTGAGAGACGTGGAAGACATCATGAACTCGAGAAAGATGTGTGGGTAGTTCCAACTGGTAGGCAACCTCTCCTCGTTTAGCGAGAATGCGAAAAGGACCGATGTAACAAGGAGCCAACTTGCTCTTGATACCGAAACGATGGGTACCCTTCAAAGGGGTAACCCGAAGGTAAGCCTTGTCGCCAACTTCATAAGCCACTTCCTTATGATGACGGTCATACTGGCTCTTTTGACGAGATTGGGCTGTTTTCAAATTCTCACAAATGATGCGAACTTGCTCTTCTGCCTCCTGGATCATATCCGGTCCAAAGAATTGTCTTTCACCGGTTTCTGACTAGTTCAAAGGTGTTCCACATCTTCGTCCATACAAAATATCGAAGGGTGCTTTCTTAAGACTGGATTGGTAGCTATTGTTATAAGCAAACTCGGCAAAGGGAAGATATTTCTCCCAATCCATACCGAATGAGATAACGCAAGCTCTAAGCATGTCTTCGAGAATTTGGTTGACCCTTTCCACCTGACCACTTGACTGAGGGTGGAAAGCGGTACTAAAAGAAAGATGGGTGCCCATGGCATTCTGGAAACATTCCCAGAAATGAGAGGTGAAAAGATTGCCACGGTCTGAATTGATCTCTAGTGGAACACCATGGAGTGACACTATTCGGGAGATATATAAGTCAGCGAGCTGACTAGCAGTGATACTCTCTCGAACAGGTAGGAAGTGAGCCACTTTGGAGAGTCGGTCGATGACTACGAAGAGAGCATTATTTCCTTTCTTGGTCCTGGGAAAGCCAGTGATGAAGTCCATACCAACTTTGTCCCATTTCCACTCGGGAATAGCTAAAGGTTGAAGGGTGCCAGCAGGTCTTTGATTCTCTGCCTTAACACGACGACAAACGTCACAGTTGGCAATATACTGAGCGATTTCTCTCTTCATCCTAGTCCACCAGAAACTCTGGCGTAGGTCCTGATACATCTTTGTACTACCGGGATGAATCATGAGAGGGGATTCATGGGCCTCCTTAAGGATCAGTTGCTGCATCTGTTGACATTTGGGAACCACCAAACGGTTACCAAAGTACACAACACCTCGTTCATCCATAGAGAAACAGTTGGCAACTCCCTTGGAAATATTCTTCTTGATTTGGGAAATTCCCGTATCATGCTTCTGAGCCTCTATGATCTGATCCGTAAGGGTAGGTTTCACTACCAAGGTAGAAAGGGAAACATGAGGAGCTATGTGAAGGTTAAGCTTATAGAATTCCTCATGGAGGGGTGGTTGACATTGTTGCAACATGAGGTTGTTGCAATAGGATTTATGACTTAAAGCATCAGCCATGACATTGGCTTTGCCTGGGGTGTAGGTGATTCCTAAGTCGTAATCCGAGATCAACTCCAACCAACGTCTCTGTCTGAGATTCAGATCCGGTTGGGTGAAGATATATTTGAGACTCTGATGGTCAGTGTAGATTTCGCAACGGTTACCAAGAAGGTAATGTCGCCAAGTCTTCAGTGCATAGACTACGACTGCAAGCTCTAGATCATGTGTAGGATAATTCTCCTCATGTGGATGCAACTGTCGAGATGCATAGGCAATCACATGACGATCCTGCATAAGAATGCAACCTAGTCCTTGACGTGAAGCGTCGCAGTAGATAACAAAGTCTTTGGTGAAATCCGGTGGCATGAGTATGGGCATAGAAGTCAGGCATCTTTTCAGTGCCTGAAAACTGTGCTCACACTGTGGGGTCCACTCAAACCTTTTATCTTTCTTGAGAAGCTCCGTGAGGGTTTTGGCCACTTTGGAGAAGTTTTCAACGAAGCGGCGACAATAACTGGCTAGACCAAGGAAACTCCTAACTTGTTTGACCGATTCGGGTGGAGTCCAATCGAGAACGGCTTTGACTCTCTTGGGATTGATAGCAATGCCCTTAACAGAGATCACGTGGCCCAGATAGGACACTTTTGGCAACCAAAACTCACACTTGGAGAACTTGGCATAAAGGCGGTGCTCTCTGAGTTTACCTAACACAAGCCTAAGATGTTCGGCATGCTCTTCCTCGTTCTTCGAGTAAATAAGAATATCATCAAGATAAACCACGACGAACTTATCTAAGTACTCCATAAGGATCGAGTTCATCAAGCGGGAGAAAGTAGCTGGAGCATTGGTTAGGCCGAAAGACATCACGGTGTACTCGTATTGACCATAACGAGTGACAAAGGCCGTTTTGGGGATGTCCCTGTTTCTGATCTTGATTTGGTGGTAGCCTAACCTCAAATCCATCTTGGAAAAGACTGAGGATCCAGCGAGCTGATCATACAGGTCGTTGATCCTAGGGAGCGGATACTTGTT